>NC_081425.1:83026853-83326853 GCF_949786415.1 Peromyscus eremicus
CCTGAGGTTTCAGAAGCTCAATCCAGGCCCAGTGTCACTCTCTTTTCCTGCTGCCTGCTGACGCAGATGTGAAGCTCTCAGCTTCTTCTCCAGCACCATGTCTGCCTGCATGCCACCATGCTTCCCGCTATGATGACAACTGACTAAACCTCTGAACCATAAGCAAGCTCCAATTAAGTGCTCATGGTGTCTCTTCACAGCTAACTAAGACAGGGCATGACCTTGAAGGAGGCATTTGGACCCTGGTCCTTCCTCCTAGCTGACATGAGCTGAGTACTATGCTCTTCTCCAGCATACTTCTGCCATACATACTCAACCCAGGCCCTAAAGCAATGATGCCAACCAACCAGAAGCCAAAATAAAACTGTTTTTCAAGTTGGTTATATCAGATGTCTTTCCAATAAATGAAAGCTGGCTAACACACTGTGTGGCTTCCTTTAACAAATGAAAAGTAAATGGAAATTTTAAAAGCCAGTGTGCAGTTATTTTTTATCTCTGCCAAAGTTTGGGGGCAACTGCATCTGGATGAAACTTAACTTGGCCAGGATCCATGAGCTAGCAGGATGCACAGCTCACCCCAGCACTGACCTGTGCTGAATGAGTAGCAGGAACAGGAAAAAGTTGCCTGAGCTAATGGGAATTGTTTATTATTGCAGCAAAACCTAACCTATCCTAACTAAACTGGGTCCCACAATGCAAGTCAGTCTGCTCCAGGCCAGCAACAACCCATCTTCCTCAAAGACTTCTCTAAGCCAAATTGCCTCTGTTGTGTTTTTCAGCTGACTTGCTACCTGTTAACTTCTCAACTGATCTCTTCTCCCAGATCTGTTGCACAGCAAGAACTGGACAGGGTCATCCAGTCATCCAGTTACCTCTGCAAAGTCTCTCTTCTCAGCATGCCACCTCAGCGATGCAGCCAGGGTCACCGGAGGCCCTCAGTCAGCAAACAGGGCAACTTGCTCCCTCCTTCTGGTTCTTTGAATTCCAGATGGACTTCAAGATGCAGGCGTAGACTGGCTTTAACTCAGATTTTTATCTTGACACTTCCACTGGGTTACTCTGGGCAAGTTCCTTAACCTCTCTGATCCTCTCTTCTAAATGAAGGCAACAAATAATGATGGCCTTGAGAGAGTTTTAAGAATGAGGTAAAGTGCCCGAGGTGCCCTTGTGTCTGGCGGGCTACACACGTGCCATGTTCCTCCTCCTTTCTTCCCGTCCCAACTCCGTCAGGCCCATAAGCAAGGGGAAAGGGAAGGGCTCTCTGGAATGAGGCCAGACAGCTCCGATGCCATTGTTGGGCCCGTCTCTGAGGCCCAGGCTCTGAGACAGCTGTCACTGCCTCCTTCACCCCCATGGATCTGGGAGGTAGGGAAGCCGACTCCAGCCTGCAGATGTCCAGGGCTCAGGGAAGGCTGCTGAGCTAACTGGGACTTCTGGGGAGGCTGGGCTCGCTCTCAGCAGTCGCCTTTCTCCTGCCTGAGGCAGCCTGTGGCTAGGCTCGGATTTCCCAGGCCCTCAGCCCAGGAACAGCTGTGGGCGTCCTCTCCCAGCCCCCCCCCACCTCCGACTTTCCTCTGTCCCCCCAACAGGAGTATTAGAGGCAGAACAACAGGCCCAGGCAGGGGCCTGGGAAGAATCCAGAGGCTGTAGCCACTCAACCCTAGTTGTTGTGAAACCTGGGGTTTCAGATACCTGGGGTTCCACAGGCCTTTCAGGCTGTAGGCCTCTCCCGCTGCTTGTCACTTAGCCAAAAACCTTGGGCCCAGCTTTGATTTGTGGTGCTCTGCCAACTCCATGCTCCCTTGGCGGACTGGGCCTCCCAGGACAGCTTCTGTCCAGTATGGTAACAGCAAGACCTGGCTCTGAGGTGGGAACCTATTGGTGTAAGCAGATAAGCTTTCTCACAGATCCCAAGTGTCCCTCTGGTCTGTCTCCCAAGGGACTGGCATCTGATTATCACACTCCCACAGCAGAGAGATGTGCGTGTGTGTGTGTGTGTGTGTGTGTGTGTGTGTGTGTGTGTGTGTGTGTGGTGTGTGTCTGTGTGTCTGTGTGTGTGTGGTGTAGTGTGTATGTGGTGTGTGGTGTTACATGCTCACACTCACATTGTCTTGCACTCACTACTGTGTCCTGAATGCCTGTGACAGCTAAAACGTATTTTGTTCTATCCTTAAGCACCTTGTTTCCCCATTTGACAAACAGGGACCTGACAAGCCAAAAGACAAAGCAGGAAACGACTTACACAGGGAGTCAGGACAAAGTTTAGTCAAAGCCACGACAGGAACCCTTCCTGGGTGACCTCCGGGTCTGTGTTCTTCCTCCACTCACCAACCACTCAGAAGCAGGTGGGCTTCTGTGCTATTCCCCACCTGAACACTGAGCCCAGGGGGTACCAGAGCCATGAGCCACTTCAGGAGAGAAAGACACGGAGAGATGAACACAGAGAGAGGGACAGTATGAACATGACAGCTGGTACCAGGACATCTACCCGCTAGTGGCTCCAGCTTCCCTCTGCTCTGTATGAACAAGTTTCTACATACAACGTAAGACTGTGGTACCCAGCTTCTCCCACTGAGGGGCTGTCCCCAAGTCCACTTGGTTTCATCCTGTATCTGTACCTTATTCCTTTTCAGGGCTGTAAAACGTTCCATTGCGCATATTGACCACATCTTCGAGAGAAATTTTTTTACATTTACTTGTTTACTGGGGGCTGGACATGCATGCCACAGCCTGTGTATGGAGGTTGGGAGACAACTTGTGGGAGTGTGTTCTCTCCTTCCACCATGTGGGATCCAGGGATCAACTGGGCTGTCAGTTTACCTCATACTTTACCCTCTGAGGCAATCCACTAGCCCTAGGACATACCTTGTTCCTGCACTCAGGCTGGTGAACATTAGGGTTGGCCTAATGAAAGAGAAAGTCTGAGACTCTAGAATATATATTTGTTCAACCCTTGAACAGAATCGCCTAACCACGCATCGCCAGGCCTCTGATGGGACCTGTGCAGGCAGCTGCTATGGCTGCCATGGTGTTCACTGGAGCCGCTGCTCAGTAAAGAGCCTCTGGGCTGTCTTCTATTCTGCCCCGAAGACCCAGGACAGAAGGGAAGGAAAAGGGCAGACAGAAGGAGGAGAGCAAGCTCCCCACAGAAGCTCCTGGAAGTTCCTGCCTGACGGTAGACGCTGACAGTGAACAAAACCTAGTCATGCTCAAGGCCCTGAATGCCATCCGCTGGACAGGCTTGTCTAGATGGGGAAACTGAGTCCCAAGGGACAGCGGTGGTTTGCTCAATATGCAACAGAGTGGGGACTCAAACCTGGTACTCTGGTCCCAGCATGGATTCTCTTTTTTTCCTGAAATCAACATGGGCCTGGGGGCAGCTCAAAGAGGCTGTCTGGTTCCTTGGTGGCCTCATCAACCCTTCTACAGGAAGTAGACTCCCATCAGGTGTCTGGGGAGTGTGAGGGAAGAGCTGGTGCTGGCCCTGGGCCCCGGCTTCCACCCGGGTGCCAACAGCTGCTCCCGCGGGTCTTTCTGCCTCCCTCTCTTCTGCTATAAAACGCTCACCTGTGTTGCCCAACAGGTGCTGATGGCCAACATGAGATCATCCCTGAAAGGAGCTTGCTGTGGCACTCTGCACTGAAGGAAAATGAACACACCAACCCTTTTGGCTCCTTGAGTCCATTTAGATGACTCTAGCTCTTTCCCTCTCCTTAAAAGAAAGTTGTTCAGTCCAGGGACGTGTTTACTTCCACCCACTCCGGGCCTGGCCTAGGCCCCTTTGGCCAGCAATACACTTGAGCCAAATCCTGGCTCCCAGCTTCTCCAGAGAAAAGGGCTGCACCTGATTTGCATTAATCTGCCCTGGCCTTGCCAGACTTAGGCTAAATTAAGTGCATCCCTGGCCAGCAGCTCTGTCCCCCACAAACTGCACATTCTTCCACGCTCTGTCCCGCTTACCCACAGGGGTGTCTTCCCATCAGGCAGTGGAAAACTGACAGGACCTCCCAGCCTCTGTCACTTATGCTTTCCCTGGGTCTGACTGGCCTTTAGGCAGTAAGGAAAGACAGGGTCCCTGAACCTGTGGGCATCTGGTGCTAGGCCCCTCCTGTCCCTGCATATTGTTTTTAGCCCCTTCTAGGCACATGGAGAGGAGAGAGAAGCGTCTGCCTTCCTGGAGTCTGAGCTCTAGAGAAACATGACATGTGCAAAGGAGATGAAGCCTACAGAATGCTAGATGGTGAATAGTGCTATAAAGGAGAGAAAAGAGAGCCCGTAAGGTGGCTCAGTGGGTAAAGGCACTTGCAGCCAAGCCAGTGTTCAATCCCCAGCCTCCACAAGGTGGCAGGAGAGAACTGACTACCGGGAGCTCTTATACCCTCCACCGGCATGGTACTCTCCTACACACACACACACACTCTCCTACACACACACACAAATAAACAAATAAAATGTTTAAAGGAGGCTGAGGCTGGCGGTGGGTGCTTGTCTAGCGTGTGTGAGACTTTGGTCTCAGTAAAACAACAAATCCCAGGAGAACAGTGTGGGGCCCCAGGAGTGTGATGGGCAGAGAGGGACTGAAACAGGAAAGCATGGGTCCAGACAGGCATCTCTGAAAGAATGGCAGCTGGGGAAACCTCTGCTCTCTTATAAAGCTACACAGACTCACCTGTCACTCATCCACCTGCTCACACCACAACACCCCCTCATGACTCAGAAGGATTCCCAGGCACACACAGACATGAGTCATCTTGAATCACACATACACACATACTACATACTACACAGACTCATTGCACACCCACGTACACAGTCCATCACATCCCAGAACATGCTCAAACACACATAAGATGTAAAACATACACATCACACATACACACACACAAAACATCACAAACACTCATCATCATCACATACAGCACACAAGCTTACACATGGTAAAGTACCAGCCTGCCAAATCTGAGCTCTCCAGACCTGCCTCTGTGACCCCACGGAGTTGGGTGAGTCTTCCTATGAGATCCTTCGCTGACAGCAACTTTATTCTCTGTTCCCAGAGAGGGAGAAGAAAGGACATTCGAATTTTCTAAGAATTAAGGAATCTTTGTTCCCATCCATCCTTAATAACAATTAAGATACCTTCATGCTACATTCAATGAAGAAGCTGTGGGTTTGGAGTATTATCTGCTTCTAGAAGACGAAGATTTAAAAGTGCATTATGGGTTCACGCACACACATACCCCCAAATCCTTAATAACAACAAAACAAATAAGGCGTAGAAGACACAGTTCCAGCAGAAGCCTTAAAATAACAATGTGAACAAACAAAAGAATGGCTTTGAGATGCTGAGGAGCTTTGTGCAATCCTGCCTACAGATAGTTTTAATGTGTGCATGCATTGTCCATGGAGGCCAGAAGAGGGCGCCAGATTCCCGGAACTGAAGTTGCAGATGGTGAAAATCTCATGCTCAGAAAGAGCAGACAGTGCTCTTAATAGCTGAGCCCTTTCTCCAGTCCCTTTCCACCCAGTATTTTTTAAAATCCTTCTAAATAATCCATTTCCAAGAGTAGTTTAGGGTGAAGTAGCCGTGCAGACCTCGGGAAAAACCAGAACCAGTACACCATTCATCATTGTGTCCAATACCCCATCAATGGGTACCTCTATTCATTCATCCAGTCCAGAACCATAAGCCCTGTGTAAGTCAAGGCACAGTGAGGTTGCTGTAACAAAGATGCACCACATTCTAAGTGTATTGTTACTTTTCTTGTTGTTGTAACAAAACACCTGAGGAGAGCAACTAAGAAAGGGAGGATTCTTTTGCCTCCCAGTCTGAGTCTCCCAGTCTGTCACTGTGAGGGAAGGCAGGGTGACAGGAATGTGAAATGGCTGGTCACATGGCGTG
The DNA here is from genome assembly GCF_949786415.1 of Peromyscus eremicus. NCBI lineage: Eukaryota > Metazoa > Chordata > Mammalia > Rodentia > Cricetidae > Peromyscus > Peromyscus eremicus. The sequence goes on from NC_081425.1 coordinate 83,032,753, forward strand.
CACAGTTAGGAAATAGAAAAAGATGGATGCTGCTGCTTGTCTGGATTTGACCTCCCTACCTTTTCATTCCGTCCAGGACTCCAATCCATGGAATGGTCTCACCCATGTTCAGGGTGGATCGTCCCACTTCAATGAACCCAATCTAGAAGGTTCTTTACAGACACACCGGGAGTGTTGTGTCCTAGGTAATTCTAGCTCTCGTAAGGGTGACGATCAGTGTTCATTATCACAATGTCCTTTGTACATTGTGTGATTTGTCAGCTTTTCTCATATCCGATGTGATAGTTCCCATTACAGATGGTAGCCCTTGGGGAATAAAAGTCTTACATTTCTATTTATTCCTATTTGTTTGTTTTTCTTTGGTTGACTTACTTTTGGTGTTCTATCACTTATGTTGTTCTATCATTACCTTTATGGTTTTACCAGACCCCAACCCCTGCTCATGAAGGTCTTACCTCTGTGTTGCCTTCTGTGAGTTCTAAGTTTTGTCTTTGCATTTAAGAACGACATTGATTTCAGGCCAGGGTCTCTAGATGGTGTGAGGACGAGTCAGCATATTCACTGTGTACACAGCTAACTAGTTATACCAACATCATTTGTTGAAAAGTCAGCTCTTTCCTCATTGAATTTTCTTGGCCCCCCTTATCAAAAACAGATTGCATCCATGAGCAGGTCCTGCTGTCCTGATTTCTGTGTCTGTCTTTACGTCCACATCATATGGTCCTGCTTCCTGCGGCTTTGTACTTTGATGTTGGACAGTATGACCCCTCTGGCTTTGTTCTTTTGCAAGCCTGGTGTGGCTGTGCTGAGCACCTTGACTTGCGGGAGGGATTTTAGGATGTATTTGTGGATCCCTGGACAGAACAATGTTCATGAGGCTTTGGTAGTGACTGCATTCAATCCACAGGTCGTGTTAGGAGGACTGACCTCCTGACCGTGTTCAATCTCCCATGTCCAGCACACAGGGAATCTTTTCCGTTACTAAATGTAACTCTAAGTATTAGCTTCTCTTTGGTGTCATTGTAAGTTAAATTGTGTGTGTGTGTGTATGTGTGTGTGTGTGTTCATGTGTATTTGTGTGTTCATGTGTGTTTGTGTGTGTGTTCATGTGTGTTTGTGTGTGTTTTCATGTGTGTGTGTGTTCATGTGTTTGTGTATATGTGTTTATGTGTGTGTGTGTTTGTGTGTGTTTATTTGTGTATGTTCATGTGTGCATGTGCATGTGTGTAGAACAGAGAACTACCTCAGGCGTCATCCCTTAGGCATGGTCTACCTTGGTTTTTTGTTTGTTTGGTTGAGATCATGTCTCTCCCCATCCTGGAACTTGCCCAGTATGTTAGTCTGGCTAGCCAGCAAGCCGCAGGGATGCTCCTGTTTCCGTCTCTGAAGCACTGGGATTACAAGTGTGCGCCGCCACGCCCAGCATGTCACATGGGTTCTGGAGACTGAACTCAGGTCCTCATGTTTAAAGAGCAAACACTTTACCTACTGAGCTATTTCCCGAGCCCCTGAAGGGGTGTGTGTGTGTGTGTGTCTGTGTGTGTGTGTGTGTGTGTGTGTGTGTATGCGTACACACACTGTATGTACCAATGCCATTCTTGCATGGAGTCTACCGTCAGGGGGGCAGGCTTGGGCTGTGAGATAAGAAGAGCCTCGCAACTGCCAAGTGGTGCTGGTCTGAAATAACTCAGCTGCACAGCCCTGTGTCACAGGGAGGGCTCCAGCTGTCCTGGAACACAGCTCTGCCCTCCTCCTCAGAGAACTCAGGACAAATATCTAGAGGAAGAAGAACTTGCCTCGTTCACTGACAAGTGAAACTTCAAGCAAAGCACATCACCTATCAACAGATACTCTGGGGGCTGGAGAGAGGACTCTGCAGCTAAGGGTTTCCTGAGGCCAGGCACGGTAGCACATGCCTTTCATCTCAGCACTTCCGGAGGCAGAGGCAGGCGGGCCTCCAGGACTTGGACGACGACAGTCCAGAAGTAGCACCTGGGAAGGAAATCAGTATGTTCCCTATTTGGAGGTGTAAAACCTTAGCAGAAACTGGAGAGAAAAGCCACTAATATGGGACTGGAGAGATGATGAGTCAGCACTTAAAAGCACCGGCTGCTCTCACTGAGGACCCAGATCTGGTTCCCAGCACCCACAGGGCAGCTCACAGCTGTCTGTAATTCCAATTTCAAGGGATCTCTCACCCTCTTCTGGCCTCTGTGGGCACTGCATACATGTGTTGCCCAGACATACACACAGGCAAAACACCCATACACCTAAAATAAAAATAGATGCTTTTTAAAATTGCTAAATATGTAAAAAAAAAAAATACAGTCAATGAATTAAAAAGTACCCTTAGGAAGGTTCTCATTTGAGCATAATAAGGAAAGTAATTATTGTAAACTTTCGATTTAGCTGTGAGTGACACTTGGAACGTTCCCACAAAATGTAATTCTGGAAAAACAGTGGGTATCAATATAATGGGAGAATATATGGATGGTCTCGAACTTATGGATGGGCGGAGTAGGGGGAAGCCTTAATCCTTGTAGTTCAGAGTTGAGTAGCAGGGAGAGCCTGTTGTTTAAAATCCTGAGTAGATGACAAGAAACACCTAAGGGGTTACATCTAGTGGTGGTGGTGGTGGTGTGTGTGGGGGGGGGGGGGGGGAGGGATGAGATGGCTCGGAGAGCAAAACACTTTTTGTGCAAGCCTGATGACCTCAGTTTGAGTCCTGGATCCCATTCTGGATCCACAAAAGTTGTCATCTGATTTCCACACGTGTGGTAGCGCATGCCTGTGTCCGAACTTGCATACATACATCATACACACATATACGCACAAGAATAATAAAAATGTTTAAATGTATTTTAGTGTCTTTTTGCTTTTAACTTCTCTCTGCTGTTAAAATTGATTAAAGTCATCACTGCTGTTTATTTTAATTGAAAAAAAAAAAAAAGTTTTCTTGCAGTAAGACGACAGATGGCCTCTTCAGAAACCTGGTAGATCTAGCAGCTTTTTCAAGGTGACTTGTGGTGGTTCGGATGACGTGTCCCCCATAGTCTTGGGCATTTGAACACTTGGTCCCCCGTGGGTGGTGCTTGCGTAGGTTCAGGAGGTGTGGCTTTGCTGGAAGAAATATGTCCCGTGGAGCAGGCTCTGAGAGCTTTAGGACTTGCCAGTTCCGTTTGCTGTCCCTGCTTTACGCCTGTAGTTCCAGATGTGAACCTTCAGCTGCTTGCCGCGGTGCCTACCATGTGTTACCATGCCTCTGCTCCGCCATGCTGGGCTCTAACCCCTCTGGAACGGTAAGCCCCAAACAAACCATCTCTTCTATAAAATGCCTTGGTCACGGTGTTTCATCACAGCAGGAGAAAAGTAACTAATACAATACTGAACTTCGATAAAAAGAAAGCAATGGCTAACTTCGAATTGATTCTGCTTCTACCATACCTGGGATAACAGCACTCTGGAGGTGGAGGCAGGAGCATCAGAAGTTCAAGGTCATCCTCAGCTACATAGTGAGCTGAGACCAACCTGGGCTGTATGAGATCAAAAAATAGCCGGGCGGTGGTGGTGCACGCCTTTAATCCCAGCACCTGGAAGGCAGAGGCAGGAGGATCTCTGTGAGTTTGAGGCCAGCCTGGTCTACAAAGCAAGTTCCAGGAAAGGCGCAAAGCTACACAGAGAAACCCTGTCTTGGAAAACCCCCCCCCCCAAAAAAAAAAAATCAAAGAAGGAAAAAAAAAAGAAGAACCTAGCACCGAGGGGTGGAGCTTAGTGGAAGAGTGGTGGCCTGACATTTGTGACGGCTTCTGAAATTCTGCATGCACAACTTCCTGAAACATTTGTACATCAGCTGTGTGCACATGGGAGAGGAGGACGAAAAGCCAAAGCATGAGCGTGAAGAGGCTGAACAGAGAAGCAGACGTCCTAGCAATTGGAGCTCGGGATCCACCTGTATTCGTTACTTTCTGGCTGCTCTGACAAAATGCCATGACCAAAAGCAAGTTCCGAGGCCTAGATGGTCATATGGTGGGGATCAGGAAGTGGATCGATCACATCTCAGCCACACACAGGAAGCAGAGAGACTGAGAACAGGAAGTGGGGCGGGACTGGGACCCCTCAAAGCCCACCCCCCAATGAGGGACTTCCTCCATGCCCTTCCCAAACAGCGCTACCCTGGGGTCCAAGTACTCAGATGCCCACGCCTATGAGGGCCGTTTCTCACTCAACAGACTACCTACCACCTAAAAAGAGAGTTCCTGAAAATACATAGTTAGAAAAACCCCGTCCCCAACAGAATGGGAAAGGGACCTGAGGACTAACTCCCAAGGTGGTCCTCTAACTTCCGACCTCTGCACGTGACGTGCAAGCACACACCAGCGCTCGTGTCTGCACCCCACGCACATGAATGAGTGTGCACACACACACTTGTTAAAAAGTGTGGCACAGGGCCGATAGTAAAAGAGAAAATGGGGCTGGAGATGCAGCTCAGTTAACTAGAGTGCTTGCCTCGGATGTGCAAAGCTCTGGGTCCAACCCCAGCACTGTGTAAGCCGGGTGTGGAGGACAGATGGGGCTCAGGGCCAGCCAGCCTAGCCTAGTTCCAGGTCCCAGTGAGAGAATCTATCTAAATAATAATAATAATAATAATAATAATAATAATAATAATGTAGATGGCCCCTGTGGAATAACATCCCTGCACCACACACACACACACACACACACACACACACACACACACGCACGCACGCACGCACGCACGCACAGGAAACTAAAACAACAAAAAGTTTAGAAAGGTTGTGGGCTGAAAAATCAAAACAAACTCTTTGCAGGGGTGGGGATGAAGTTCAGGGTGGAGTACTTGTCTAGCATGTCTGAGATCCATTAAAAACATGCTGTGGGCAGCGGTGGTGCATGCCTTTAATCTCAGCACTTGGAGAGGCAGAGGCAGGCAGATGTCTGAGTTCGAGGCCAGCTTGGGCTACCGAGTGAGTTCCAGGACAGCCAGAGCTACACAGAGAAACCCTGTCTCGAAATAAATAAGTAATGAAATATAGAGTTGTTTTCTTCTTATTTTCTGTGTATGAGTGTTTGTCTGCATGTAAGTGCATTTTTGTGAGATGTCAGGAGAGAGGCCTTGGCAGGTGGAGCCAAGGTGCCCCAGGGCGGGTAAGGGAGACTCGCCATGCAGACACCGCGGGCGCGGGCGGCAGCCAAGGGGGCATGGTGGAAAGTCGCTCACACCATGCGGACACGGCACCCACGTGGAAAGTTTTATTGGGCAGAATGGAGAAAGGAAGAGAGAGAAAACGGGAAGGGTCTGAGGAGAGGAGAAGAGAGAGAAGGGAAGAGAAGGGAGGGAGGGGGCGCATGCTACATCGTGGACAAGAGCGGAAAGAAGAGAGAGAAGGGAGAGGGGTTTTCTTTTAAAGAGGACTTTGGCCGGGCGGTGGTGGCACATGCCTTTAATCCCAGCACTGGGGAGGCAGAGCCAGGCGGATCTCTGTGAGTTCGAGGCCAGCCTGGGCTACCAAGTGAGTTCCAGGAAAGGCGCAAAGCTACACAGAGAAACCCTGTCTCGAAAAACCAAAATAAATAAATAAATAAATAAATAAAAATAAAAATAAATAAAGAGGACTTTACGTAAAATGATGTTTTCAGGACGCTGGGCGGGTCCCCAAGGGGCAGGTCTGAATGCTGAATGCTAACATGCATCACGTGCCTGCAGTTCCAGGGGAGGGCAAAAGAGGACCCTGAGACTGGGATTACAGATGGCTGTGTGCTGCCATGTGGGTGAAAAGGACCTAACCTGGTTCTTCTGCAAGAGCTTCAGGTGCTCTTAAGCAATGGGCCATCTCCCTAGCCATCACAGATACACTGTTTTGTTTGTTGTTTTTTGTTTTTCCAGACAGGGTTTCAATGTGTAATGGGGTCTTGGCTGTCCTGGAACTCGCTTTGTAGACCAGGCTGGCCTCGAACTCACAGAGATCCTCCTGCGTCTGCCTCCCGAGTGCTGGGATTAAAGGCGTGCACCACCACTGCCTGGCTCACAGATGCATGTTTACTCGACAGCATTACACCCCAGTTAACCCGTCTGATGCAGCCTCGTCATACTGGAGGAGTAGCTGTTTGGGAAATTGAAAAGGCAGGCTACAGAAGGAAAAAAAAATTACAATGCACAGAAATGATAAAGTGTGTGTGTAGAGCCAGGCATGGTGGCGCACATCTTTAGTCCCAACACTCCAGAGGCAGAGGCAGACAAATCTCTGTGAGTTCGAGGCCAGCCTGGTCTACAAAGTGAGTTCCAGGATAGCCAGGCCTGTTACATAGAGAAGCCCTGTTTGGGTGGGGGACAGGGTGTAGAATAGATTTTAACATCTCCTGCAATCATAGGAAAGACAAAACAATAGAAAACACACCAAAAATAAACATGTTTTACAGAATAAATTAAAAATACTAACAAACGAATGAAAACATGTTGGTGAATATGTTTTTAATTTAAAAAAAAAAAAATGCCTCACGGACAAGGCCTCAGCTGGAGCGGAGAAATTGCCTGAGTTTAAACAAGATGTAAACTATGTAAGATGCTGCTGCTATACGGAAAGTGACCAGCAGAGGGCAGCATTTAGCTTCCCCGGCTCCCGGCTCCTCTCCACTGCAGGCTTTGGCAGGAGAGAAAGAAGTAGGAGCCTGCTGCAGGGAACTCCGCTGCGTCTGGAGCCTCTGCTGAAAACACTAAGCATGGGAAGGAGCCCCAGTTTTAGACGGCGGACCTTAGTATTACAGAACTTGGGGGTCAACCTGCCACCTGTCCTTAATAAACCAATGAAAAGAGCCCAATTAGGGCGTGGCAAGATGACTGAGCTGTTAAAATAAAAGTGCACTTCTCTTTCAGAGGACTGGAGGTTGCTACCCAGTACCCATATCAGGCAACTCACAACCTCCCGTACCTCCAGTTCCAAGAGGATCCAATGCGTCAGACCTCTGTGGACACCACAGTGTGTGTGACACACACATACACAAAGTAATAAAGTTTTTAAAAAGAACCATCTTAATGGTGGAAAACAGAGAAAGACTTGCTCAGTGTGGCACCAAGAGATAAGGGGCAAAGCGATCCAGCAACGTCCCTACCAGTCCATCTTCCATGGGGCTGGAGAGATGGCTCAGTGGTTAAGAGCCCTGACTGCTCTTCCAGAGGTCCTGAGTTCAATTCCCAGCAACCACATGGTGGCTCACAACCACCCACAATTAGATCTGGTGCCCTCTTCTGGCCTGCAAAGACACATGCAGGCAGAACACTGTATACATAATAAATAAAATAAATCTTTAAAAAAAAAAAAAAAAAAAAAAAAGAGATAACTTGGCAGTCCCACCCACCAAGGTGTGGTCCAGGCCACCCTTGACCAATCATCGTTCAGGATCCAGTCCGGTAAGGTAGACTGACAAATTGTAATCCCTTTCTGAGATATTCCTGGGAAACAGTCTGAGGTCCACTGTTTCAATGGTCTGATCCTCAGATTGTGAGCTGCAAGCTATCTTCATTCCTGGCAAGCCAGTTACATGAGAAAATGTGGTATAAATGATGGATCAGCATGGATGTAGTCTGGGTGGGCTTCTTCGTCACCTTTCCCTCTAGCCCCCAGGCCTATGACAGACATCATTAAATCAACTATAGAACTCTTCCGCTTTAGCTCAGCCTTCCTGGAATTCACCTCATCGCTGTACCATGTACCCTTTACCAAGCAAAAGGAGACCTGGTGGGACCTCATGCGTGCTTCCCACCTTGCATTATCTCTCTGGTAGTCATAACTGTAAACTTGGTGCCAAGGGCTACGTTGAGTGCTTTCTATGTCTTTCATTTAACCCACTAGACAATAAGTTCCCAGATGTTGGTGGTGTTCTGGCTTCACACATAAGAGAAACTGAGGCTGAGAGGATGTTGGGCCCTCACAGTGGCAGGACCAAAATCTCAACCCAAACTTGTCCACAGTCAGCCTCTGAAAGTGCTAGATGGTCAGTGCACCGGCTGGTTTTGTGTGTCAACTTGGCCCAAGCTAGAGTCACCAGAGAGGAAGGAGCCTCCGCTGAAGAAATATCTCCATGAGACCCAGCTGTAAGGCATTTTCTCAATTAATGATCAATGGGGAAAAGGCCTAGCCTATGGTGCCTGGGGCTACCTCTGGGCTGCTGGTCCTGGGATCTATAAGAAAGCAGGTTGAGCAAGCCAGGGGAAGCAAGCCAGTAAGAAACACCCCTCCACGGCCTCTGCATCAGCTCCTGCCTCCAGGATCCTGTTCTGACTTCCTTGAATGATGAACAGTGTGATATGGAGGTGTTAACCAAATAAACCCCTTCCTCCCCAACTTGCTATTTGGTCATGGTGTTTCACAGCAGCAATAGAAACCCTAAGACAGCTGGATAAGCCATTTTGGGAGAAGGCAGTGAGACCTGGTTTACGCCTGGAGATGAGTAACAAGGCCATCGTGCAGGGAAGTCTGGGTACAAGAATACAGGTCACTAAGGATCTGTTTGTTCTGTGTTTCCTTACCACGGTACCTTGTTGATAGTGGGAGTGCAGTGGACAGCAAAAGACAAACCCTCTTATGGAGTCCGTACTGAAGGAAAAAAACCACCCAAGAGGCCTGAAGAAGTCAAATTATATGGACCCTTTATTCGCTCCAGGTGGGGCTGTCCCAGGCAGAGTGGAAAGCATCCCCAACCTCCAATTTGTTCAAGTTTTAAAGGGAAAAAACCTCAGTTAGAATATATATAGAAAAGCCGCCCTGGTGGCAGTGGTGGTACACACCTTTAATCCCAGCACTCAGGAGGCAGAAGCAGGCAGATCTCTGTGAGTTCAAGGCCAGCCTGGGCTACAAAGAGAGTTCCAGCCAAGGTTACATGGAGAAACCCTGTTTCGGAAAAACCCAAACAAAACAAAACAAACAAAAAAAAAGGAAGAAGAAGAAAGGCAGCTGTGGATATCTGTACCCAACAAGTGTTTGCACTTCCGAGTGCTGGGATTACTCGGAAGGATCACCTGGCTGAAGTACAGCACACATCTTTAAGCACTTGGGAGGCAGAGGCAGGCAGATCTCTGTGAGTTCAAGGCCAGCCTGGTCTACAGAGAGAGTTCTAGGACAGGTTCCAAAACTACACAGAGACCCCCTTTTTTTTTGGTTTTCAAGACAGGGTTTCTCTGTGTAGTTTTGCACCTTTCCTGGAACTCACTTTGTGGACCAGGCTGGCCTCAAACTCACAGAGATCCACCTGCCTCTGCCTCCCGAGCGCTGGGATTAAAGGCGTGAGCCACCACCATCCAGCAGAGACCCCCTGTCTTGAAAACAAACAAACAAAAAGAACAGCTGTACTTACTTCAGTAGCCCTGCTGCACTACAGTATAAAATGATGACACTCCTACCCCATGGTATGGTTAAGGGGAAGAATTTGTTTGTCTATTTGTTTGTGTTTTTTGAGACTGGGTTTCTCTGTGTAGCCCTCGCTGTCCTGAAATTCGCTTTGTAAACCAGGCTGGCCTCAAAATCACAGAGATCCACCTGCTTCTGCATCCCAAGCGCTGAGATTAAAGGCATGTGCCACCACTGTTCAGCTAAGAGGAAGGTTTTTGTTGTAGATGTGAGAGGGAGAAGAGCCAGAGGCATTTGGAAGAGTCCAGAGTAGAGAGAAAAAGGAGTAGTCTGAACACGGCCGCCTGCAGAGTGGACTTGGCCAGGAGAGAAGCAGGAGCAAAATGGGGGGGGGGGGTGGAGGAAGCACAGGAGAGCAAGAGAATGAGAAAGGGAGGAGAGAGGGAGAGAGGGAGAAAGAGAGACAGAGTGAGGGAGAAAAGGAAAGAAAAAAAAGGAACTCCAAAACTGGAGGGAGTGTAGGGTAGGGCAGGAGGTGAGAAGACCAGGATTCTAGCTATCTATCATGGTCTTTGAAATGTGTAACAGGTACTTGTGATAAGAGGGAGCCTGGAGGCCAGCATGGGCTTTGGTTTGCTAATAGGCACCAAAGGTAGCCATTTGTTCTTTCTGTCTTTGGAATGTGGAAAAAATGGAGCTTCCTTTGGCCCTGACATTCCAACCAGCCTTTTATTGATTATAAGGGGTCCAAGACATAATCCCTTCTGTAACTGCTTCTCAGCTGAAATTAGGATGCCCTTCTCAGGGCCCAGGAAGGCTGGAATGCCGGTCAAAGGCCAAGTGTCGGGGAAGGGAGAAGGCAACAGCAGGAACCTCTGCTGCAACAGAACTACCTGAGGCTAGGGAGTGCTGGACGCTTCGGAGCAGTCTGAAATGCTAGTCCAAAGCCTGCAGAAAACTGAGAGATTCCATCAGAAGCATCTGGTTTACCAACTGTTGGGTAATTTTGTCAGTTCTTCCTGAAAGGACCTAAAGAGACAGGGGGTAGTCATTATTACAAAGAGTATGAAAATCAGAGGGTCAGGGAGATATAAGAGCTAAGGCCTCGAGGGAGACCCAAATAAGAATTCTGCAGAAGAGCTGGCCCCTGGAGGCTGCAGAGTTTTTGCCAGCTCATGTAAGTCTTTAACATTTTCTTCCTGATAGGAATTTCAGCCACGCTCCCAAAATCGTGCATGCCCCGATGACAGGATACTTAGTCATTTCCACCTAGTCATTTCCGGGTCAGACATCCTAAGTAACCCCATGTGCTGCGCGGTCACATAAATCACGTGGACCATATGATCTATGTGCATGCATGAAGTAGCCACATGGGCCTGTGTGCGCATGCTCGGGATGGTCTTTAAAAGGCAGGACCCCATGTCCCCCCACCCCTTCTCATACATGTCCTTTCAGCAGGCCTGATCATATCTATCCCTTTTCCCTTCTTTAATAAAACTCTTGTTAGTGGATTCTGTCGTGTTTCGTGTCTTTTCCTCGCAGGATAAGAGGCCCACTAAGGCCGGGTGGTGGCGGCGGCGGCGCACGCCTTTAATCCCAGCACTCGGGAGGCAGAGCCAGGTGGATCTCTGTGAGTTCGAGGCCAGCCTGGGCTATCAAGTGAGTTCCAGGAAAGGCACAAAGCTACGCAGAGAAACCCTGTCTCGAAAAACCAAACCAAACCAAACCAAAAAAAAAACAAAAAACAAAAAAAGAGCCCCACTAAAAACCATCACTTCCACCTGGCCAGACTGATTTACACAGTAACAGCATTCTTCTGTAAGAAATAGGTAAATGCCTCCCCTTTCAGCATTTAGCAAGTTCAGGGCCCTTTGATTTTGTAGGACTACTGAGGCCAGAAATGTGAGCTGGTTTTGAAGTAATTGTAGAGTCAGAGTTGATGACAGGGAGCAGTCACTGAAAAGCAAGTTCTTTTAAATAAAGGAATAGTAAGAAGTAAACTTTTTGGTTAGTAATAGCATGATAGCTTGAGTTTTTTATACTGAAACCTGTTTTGTGAGCTTAAACCTGTCTGTGGGTCCTCCTTTCTCAGCAGGAGACCTGATAGCTCTAGAAAAGACAAGGCCTGATTTTTATGTATGAAATGGGCTGACAGGCAGCTGCGGCCTTGTGGGACGAGCTGGCTATGGTCAGCTTATTGCTGCTAAACTGGTAAAGCCATGGTTAGCCACCAAGCCCATCAGAGATCTGAGAATGACAAATGAGAGCAGGAAGTATAAACCTTTAAGCTGGTTTCTATTAACGGAGGAGACTCGTATAACCTTAGAAATTTATAAACCTCAATCAAATATACATTACTCATCAAATATATGTTGTCAGTAAATCCTATTTTCCTAAACAGGAGTTGAATACAAGTTACATATAAGCATGCTATAGAAAATTAGGATTACCTATGTATAATTTTTTTTTTAACTATCAACCTCTTTGTTACAAGTTTTTTTTTTAAGTTTTATTTATTTATTGTGTATATAGTGCTCTGTATGCTGCAGGTCAGAAGACAGCACCAGATCTCATTATAGATGGCTGTGAGCTACCATGTGGTTGCTGGGAATTGAACTCAGGACCTCTGGAAGAGCAGCCAGTGCTCTTAACCTCTGAGCCATCTCTCCAGCCCCTTGTTATAAGTTTTAGGCTTGGGGAAGGGTTTTTGTTTTTGTCTTTCAGGAGAATGAAGGCTAAGGAATCTGAAGAACTCTGGACAAATGAGACATATGAAGAAAAAGGACAAATCATCCAGAAAAAAATGTCCCAAGAAAAAAAGTAAATTGGCCTATTGGTATATCACATATAAAATTTCATAAGTCTTCCTAAATGTTTGTTTCTGCTCTTCTCTACAGACACTTAACACAAATGGTCTTTATGTAGTCCCAGTCCAATTAGAAGTTAAAGCTGGCTTTGGAGTTAGAGAATGGCTGTCTCTTCTCTAAACCCAAGCATGTTGTTAAAAGAAAATGTGGCTGGGCAGTGGTGGTGCACACCTTTTATCCCAGCACTTGGGAGGCAGAGGCAGGCGGATCTTTGCGCCCAGGAAAGGCCCAATGCTACACAGAGAAACCCTGTCTCGGAGAAAAAAAAAAAAAAAAAAAAAAAAAGGAAAAAAAAAAAGAAAATACAAAATCTCTGTATCATGTCAGAAAAGCCATCTGATATGGGACAGAAAAAAAAACAAAATTAAGGAACTATTCTATTGCCATTAATCTCATAATTCTTTGGTTCTATTTTGATTCTTTAAACTTTTTTTTTTGTTGTTTTGTTTTTTTTTGTTTTGTTTTTTTGGTTTTTTGAGACAAGGTTTCTCTGTGTAGTTTTGTACCTTTCCTGGAACTCACTCTGTAGCCCATAAACTTTTCTTAAGGTATGAATTTTATATCAAAATTTATAAGACTAATATATATATTTTAAACTCTTGTTGTGATGTTAATGGTCATATAGAGTACTAACTAATTCTAGAAAAAGGCTTCATTTAGCTGCCTATACATGTCTTTGTGTTGGAGTCTCTATCAGTTTTCTGCAGGGAATCATGACCAAGACTAACAGCAAATTTGAAGACTCCAGAAAGATGATGGCGCCCCACAACGATGATTCCACATGGACAATAATAATACCACTAAGCTGACAAACATCACCCAAAGATCAGCTTTGGACTACAAACTGGTCAGGACAGTTTTGAGATGGCTAGCTGAGATGATCCAGCCTCATAGACTACTGCAACAAGGACTTGAGATAAGCCCTGCACTTTTGCATTATACAGAGACAAGACAACAAATGATACAGCTACCTCTCCCAGGATTTGACAATTAACTCAAAATTTTTCTTTTCAGGATCCCCTAAAAATATCTTTGCCCCTAAACAGCAGGAAGCAATTTTAAGAACACGATGCCCACATTCCCAAGAGATGGAGTGGGTGGTTTTGGTCTTTCAATGTGTTTTAGATAATTGTCATTGTTTAGGATGGTTGGTTACAAGTTGTTATTGTTAATGGTCCAGAAAGAGGCTAAACAAAGGAGATTAGATTTAAGATTCTTGGGGAAGGATATAGATAAGAGGTAGATTATTGAATCTACTCTGAAAAAAAAAAGATATAGAAATGATAGAATAAAGGGTAGATTATTGAATCTACTCTTAAAAGAAAAAAGAGAGGATATAGATATGATCTAAAAAAAAAGGTAGATTATTGAATCTACTTTTAAAAGGCAACTACTAGTTTTAAATATTTTACATTGGATTGGATTTTTTATATCTTATACAAATTATGTATATTGATACCAATTTGAGATTGATATATTATACATATATTTGTTCAAAATATTGTACCTATACAGTTCATTTAACAATGTAATGCAAACTGCTAATCCTTGAAAGTTATTATTATCAACTATTAGGATATAAAGAAATGTAAGTTAGAGGTCATTACAGTCGAACTTGTAGTCATATTAGGTATGTTTTCAAGGTCAAGCAGAGATATATTTTAGATAGACAGGTCATCTTCAAACCCTTCAGAGATCTACAGAATATGGCATTTAAGATGTTTTAATAACATAGATTTTTTTTTCTTTTTTTTATGACTATGAGTCATGTCTGCTCCTGGCAGTACCAATCTTCTTCAGAGAAGATATGGGCATTGAAGAACCTCCACATGGAGTTAACTTTCATTGGGGCAAAAGTTAGCCACTGGGCAAGAAAGTGTCCTCGCATCGACTGCTGACAGTATGCTGTCCGAAATGGACAAGCAGGACACAAAACAAAGGACTACTGATCCTTGCCAAGACAAGTGTGGTTGCAGTTTGGCAACAGGCGTCCTCTGAGGCCAGGGCAATATGGCACCATTGCTGAAGTGGCTTTGCAATTCGGAAAAGGTACAGTGCCCCTTTCTTCGAAGGCAGCTGAACAGGCAGTGGACCGATGGCTTCTGGTGTGCAGTGGGACAGTAGCTGGAACTGTTATTCTTGAAGGAGTAACTAAGCTGATGGAGTCTAACTTCTCAATAGTAGACTGGCATTTAATAAAGGAGATGAAGCCACCCACGATCCGAGAAGAATGGGAAGCTGAATTCCAAAAACACTAGCAATTTCCAGAGTTAAAATAATGAATTGTGACAGGACACTGGCGGAATTCAAGTTTATCTGGTAGATGGAATACTTGCACTGAATGTGGGGTCCAACTGTAGGCCTTGTGTACATCCTCCTTCACAAATGAGTCTGTCAGATATGCTAAGCCTGTAGGCTGAAGATGATGCCCCAACACTGCGGAGAAACTTCGGGTGACTGTCCAGGAAGCTGGCTGTTTCATCATAACTCACATTTTTTGGAAGTCACTTGTTTGCATTTCCTGTTTTACTAGATAATATTATTTTCTTCTCGGGTCTCTGAGGGAGTTGAAGATTAGATAATTATAGTTACAGTTTTCCTTGTTAAGAAATTCAGAAAAGAAACACACTAAGAGGTGTAAAGTGTATAAATTGAAAGACATAAGATAGTTTTCTGTTGGTAATACAAGATAGGATAGAAAGTGAATTAGATACATTTTAGACTCACCAAAATAGGATAGATAATGGAATATTTTCTCTGAATTTGTCAAATGCAAATGGACTAGACATTGTTGATGTATTTATTGTTTGTATATATTGTATATAGTTATTGTACTTATTATATATAGTTTTTCTTATATTAGTTATAATTTTTTATTTTAGACAAAAAAGGGGAATGTAGTGATGTATTGTATCCCCCAATATACTGTGTCCTCCAATAAAATTTATCTGAGGATCAGAGGAAAAAGCCAGCCACTATAAGTAAATATAAAAGTCAGGCAATAGTAGCACACGCCTTTAATCCTATCACTTGGGAAGCAGGGATCTATCTGGATCTCTGTGAGTTCAAGGCCACACTGGGGAACAGAGCCAAGTATGGTGACACATGCCTTTAATCCCAGCACTAACCATAGAGATCTGGAGGTCTGTACAGAAAGACAGGAAGTGACAGAGCTGGGCAGGAAGAGAAAGTGACGTAGCTGGGCTGAGAGAGCCAATGAGAGAACAGAACAGAAAGGTGTATAGGCGTGAATATATAGGAAGTAGGTCTCTCTTTTGAGACTGAGGTGTCGGTGAGGTGAGGTTAGCTTGTGGTTTTTCCTAGTTCCCTGATCTCTCAGGTTTTCATTCCTGTATCTGGCTCTGGGTTTTTAATTAATAAGACTTTGTAGAAATTCGTCTACAGTTAAACCTTCAGCTTCTAGGCCCATCTCCTTCTGTGGCATAAGTAAGATGGAGGCTGAGTCCCACTGTTCTGAAATCATCAATTTGATCAATGAACACTTGAGGGAATCACAGCATTCCTCAGGAGTTGCTGATGACTGCCAGTATCTAGCCACCATGTGCTCCGTGGCTCTGGTCCTTACCAGAGACCTGACTCTTTCCACATGACCCTGCACCTGTCCTGTGATCACAGCTCAAGTGTGCCCTGAAGGCATGTTTCCAGCTCAGCGAGTGATTGCAGACCAGCTTTAGTCCAGGCATTCTAGCACATTTCTCTGCCATTTTAGATGGTTCAGCGATCACGTCCTCCAACAGTCTGATCCTCTGGCCTAGGAAGGAGGCCCCATCTTAAGGCTCTCTTTACTAGGATGATTCTTTTCAGGTGTGGGAGGGCAGCCCTCTAGGGTTCTTTATACACAATGTGTTTAGACTTTTGTCAGAATTTAACCATTCCTGGGGCCGTCGAGAGGGCTCAGCAGGTAAAGACACCCCATGCCAAGCCTGACAACCTGAGCCCAATTCTGAGAATCCACATACTAGAGAGAAAGACTTGACTCCTGAAACTTTAGAGTCTGACCTCCACACACAAACTATGCTTGCCTACATATACATGCACACAAAATACATTAAGATGTAAGTAAGATTTTCTATGATATAGCTTCTCTTGGTTGGACCCAGACTGGAAAAACAAAAACAAACAAACAAAAACACCTTGTAGATCACAACTATGGAGAGCCACCTCGCCTAGTCCCAGGTAAAATGTGAACGTGAAACCACTTAGCTCGTTGTCTAGTGAGGCTGTGAACGATAAACATGAGCAGTTCCGCTGCTGCAGGCTGGAGACAGAGAACAGAGCTCTCCCTAGGCATGGCTCTGCCTGTTACCAGAGCGGGAGTTGCCTTCTCTCCTGGGATAGCTATGATTCAGGAGTGTCAGGGTGTCTCTGAGAGACACAGGGTCTTTCTCAATTCCTGTTGTGTTAGCTTGAGAGGGGGCAAATGGTGGAGCTAGGGTTGAACAATCAACCCTCTGACTCCAGAGCCCACTTTAAATTTTTTTCCACTTTGAATTCTTTGGCTCACTGTGGTAGTTCGAAAGAAAATGGCCCCCAAAGAGAGTGGATCGATTAGGAGTGGGTGTGGCTTTGTTGGAGGAAATGTGTCACTGTGGAGGTGGGCTTTGAGGTCTTATATATGCTCAAGCCACACCAGTGTCTCAGACCACTTCCTGTTGCCTGTAAATCAAGATGTAGGACTCTCAGCTCCTTCTCCAGCACCATGTCTGCCTGCATGCTGCGTTGCTTCCCACCATAATAATGGACTAAACCTCTGAACTGTAAGTGAACCAACACAATCAAATGTTTTCCTTTATATGAGTTGCCATGGTCATGGTGTCTCTTCACAGCAACAGAAACCCTAACTAAGACACTCACATAATATAAATGAACTTTGGGGTGAGACTGTTCCTAGATCTGGGGACCAGGAGTGGAACAGTGGAAACATACAGTATTTGCTTCACCTATAGTCCCTGCTGTTCCTAGTAATGTGGTCCAGGTGTGTTAATAAGAAAGAAAACCGGTGAGGGAGAAGGAAGAAGGGAGAAGACCATGCTTGACTCTAGGATTCTTGTGTCAATCTGTTTTTTTTTTTTTTCCTGCTATAACGAAATGCCTGAGGCTGGATGCCTCAGGAATAAAAGAGGCTCATTCAGCTCAGCTTTAGAGCTAAAAATTCAAACAACATGGCTTTGTCTCCAGCAAGAACCCCCTAGCTGATTCACTAGATGGTAAATGGCATTTTTTTTTTTTTTTTGATTTTCTGAAACAGGGTTTCTCTGTGTAGTTTTGCGCCTTTCCTGCAACTCGCTCTGTAGCCCAGGCTGGCCTCGAACTCACAGAGATCCGCCTGCCTGTGCCTCCCGAGTGCTGGGATTAAAGGCGTGCACCACCACCGCCTGGCCGGTAAATGACATTATTAAGGGAGTACAGGGTGTGAGAGATTATACAAGAAGACAAGAAACCAAAGGTGGGAAGGTCCTGTCTTGCCCCTTTATAACAGTTTACTCTCTCAGAACTGACTGAGGTCCTGTGAGAATGGAGTCAATTCATTCCAATGGCAGTGCCCAATCACAAGACAGTTATACACTAGGCTTCTCCTCTTAAAGGTTCTATCCTTTCCATCGCCCCAAACGAAAGATGGAGGACTGACCTTCGGTCTGCTGCACAAGACTCATTTGTAGGATCTGTTTGTGTTCAACTCTAACCCTCAGAGGAGATTCCCGGGTACTCAACATCTGCCCACCCGCAGCAAGCTAAACCTTTAGAGCAGTGATTCTTAACCCGTGGGTCGATCCCCTTTGGGGGGGTGGGGAGGTCGCATATCAAATTATCCAGCCTATCAGAAATGTACATCACAATTTGTAACAGTAGCAAAATTACAGTTATGAAGAAGCAATGAAAATAATTTTATGTTTGGGGGTCACCACAACATGAGGAACTGTATTAAGGGGTCGCAGCATTAGGAAGGGTGAGAATCACAGCTCTAGAGCATCTTGCCGATGACACACACCCGTGTGCTGTACCCTCTAACTGTCTGGACCTGAACCATTAGTCCTGTGTCTATAGTCTCTCGTCTTTTCCAGGATAGCTCTCAGCAGCTGCTGGGGAGAGAGAAATAGGGCCCGTTGCAGGGCGCTGAGTATTTGGAGGCTGCCTGCCCCATCTGCGGAGACCAAAGAGCGCCTTCTTCTGGAGCCTTGGAGAGAGTCCCCATCCTCGGCAGCACCCCTACAACAGAGAGGGGACTCAAGTTCAAAAACCACATTTTTAGTGTTTAGTTTTTGGGGGTTCAATGCTCCTCCACGTGGGCTGAGGGCTGCCAATCAAAGCGCAGACGTGTTAAAGTAAATTCCTCAAGAACTGGATGGAAGGCAGGCAAGCACACAGCTGGGTTGTTCTGCCGAACCATCCCGTATTTGAGAACACGGGCCTGGAGACAGGGAGCGCTCTGAAGGCACTCGTCCATAGAGAACTTTCTCTTACTCAGCTTTTCCACCTTTTTGTTTTTGAGACAAGGTCTCATTATATAGTCCAGGTGTGAGACCAAAATGAGCCATCTTAGAAATAAGACCAAAATGCTTTCACCCTAAAATTAAGGCCTAAGATTTTTCCTTTTGGGAATAGGCCATTAGTTACTGAAACCAGTCAGTTCAGATTCCAGAAACCAGGAAGTGTAAAAGTACAGAGTCACAAGATAGTCACGAGGTAATGCCTGCCAGACTATGGAATGTCCTCTCCCTGGTTTCCAGGGTAACTGACCATAAAAATGCCCTCACCTGAGGGCAGCCAATGAGAAATGGTGGCGGGCAACCACTCCCTTAGAAGTAATTTTTAGAAGCCCCTAGAAGCGAGCCAATCAGAATTGTACCCATACTAGCACCCTAAACGATGTAACCTTGTGACTTTTCCCTTTAAAAGCTGAGCTTGCAGATAGGTGGGCGCTTCCTCCAGCCTCCACTGCGTTGGATGTATTGGACGAAGTCCCTGCCTAGGCTTGTATTGCTTTTGGATATCCAGAATTAAACCATGCTTTTGCATTCCGGCATGCTCGTCTTTGGTGGGCTCTCTGGGGGTCACGATCTGGGCACAACATTTGGGGGCTCGTCCGGGATCCCCAGAGACCCCCCGCCGGGACCCCTAAGAGCTCCGGAGGTCCATTTGCACCGATCGGTAAGAGCGCTCCATTTTCTTGTCTTTGCTTTCCTTTTACTTTCATTTTCTTATCCGCAGCTGGCGGTTGAATCTGAAAGGCTCTCACCTTGGCGGACGCGCCTGTAAGGTGACCCTGGAGGAGTTGGGAGACGTTCCAACCCCTCATCAGGACGCGGGGGTCCCCACAGGGCCCTCCCGTCATAGGATGCCCAAGAGGGATCCGTCTGTTAGGACGCCCATGAGGGGTCCGTCTGTTTGGACGCCCGTGAGGGGTCCGTCTGGGGATCGGGAGACTCTGTTGAGTTGTCCCTGTCCCATCTGTACGGTCTTTGGCATAATCGAGGCTCCCTCTCTGGACTCTCATCTGCCTAGACCATCTGTAGGGCCCTTGTTCTTCCTTTTTTTTTCTGCCTATCTTGTTTGTCAGTGTGATTTGTTATACCTATATAAATGTATAAATGTGTGAGAACTGTGGCCACATGTGTGAGTGTTTTATGCCTGAGCTTGTGTATGTGTTGGGACTTGTGGGCCAGATTGCCAGCTGAAGGGATGGAGACCCCTTCGGTGGTTGAACTGGCACAGACTAACCTAACATTGCTTCCTTGCTCTCTCTGACCAGAGTGCAGGCAGCAGCCCAGGGTGCCGCTGAGAGAGCTAGGCGGCTTGTGAACATCACGGGGGCCTAAATGCGGCGGGTTCGGGGCCCCAGCTCGCTCAGAGAGCTTTGGAGTAGAGACTTTACAGCATGGTGCAAGTGGTGGCCAGATTGGCCCAGATGCCACATGGGAACTAGGCATGGCTGGTGCTTGAGGGCAGGCTATGAACACTGTGGGGCCCAGATACGGCCGGCAGGTTCTGGTTGGGCTCCTGTGTGAACACGGGGCAGAGCTGGCAGGAGCCAGCAGGAGCCTCAAGGAGCTCAGTGTGGGGGCTGGTGGAGAAGTAACTGCCCCTCCAGGGTCACAGCTGTGGAGTGGCCTACAAGTCTGTGGGCCCAGCCAGGGCATGGAGTCACTTCCAGTCTGCCATTCTCGTGTTCTTGAAAAATCTGAGGTTAACAGCAATCTTTTTGTCCCCATGGTGCTTGCTTTCCCTGTCCTCTTCCTCTTCCATGCTGTTGGGTGGGGCTCCCAAGACCTGCCCTGGGGCTAAAACCTGATCAAGGTCTGGCTCCAAGAATGGAATGTCACTACCTATGTGAGACTAACCAACTGTTTCTTGTCTGTGGTACAGTGCTGATACAAATTGAGAGTTATTCTTGTTATGGTATATGCATGTATTTCTGTTCTTGTTTAAAATATTGTAACTTTACAATATATTCTAGATTACTGAGGGAAATCACAAGAAAGACTTTGGTAAGAGTTTCTGTTTTAAAAGAAAAGAAAAAGTGGAATTTGTCTAGAGTAAATGTCTGAGGGATCAAAGGAATGGACTGAGGGTACATGAAGGTTGTAGAAGGTCAGAGGGGATGTGATGTAAACTGTTAAGGTTTCTTATACTTGCAAATACTGAATTTAAAAGTTAATTCTTGTTGGTTTTCATCTTAAGAATGGCTAATGATTCTGCAAACTGCTTATGTGTGTATGTGTACAGGTATGTGACTTGAAAATGTAAGCAAGCTTTAACTGTATGTATGTATGTGTGTAACTTGGATCCAACTGTGTGTATGTGTGCAAGTAATTATTTTTTAGAAAAAACGAGCTTTAAACAGCAACCATGTGGCTCCCTCCATCTTGGCTGGTGACCTCATGGGCAGCCATGTGGCAGACAGTCATCTTTTACTAAGGTTATAAAGATCTACTCAGGTTAACACCTAAGTACTTATGTCTTTACCAAGTGTTCAACAGCAAGTTTCTAGAGAATTTAAATAGATGACAACATGTTTAATAAATAAGATACTTAATAAATATTAAAGCTGCACATCAATGCTTTTATACACAGGAATATACCTTGCTCTGGCAGCTAAACTTTCTAACATAAAGGAATCATAGGAAACAGCTGAGGTTTGCAAATATATGGCAGGACTAGAGGTTCAAAAAGAGTCTAGTTGCAGTGGTGGACCTTAGCAGTTTTTTAAAAAAAAAAAATGCCAGTGCCAGGTGATGATCACCAGAAGCACCAGCCATAATAAAATGGAGCAGGCAGGCTATGTATGTGCTGCCAAAGGTAGGGTCAAAGAAATTATCCAAGCCTCTAAGTAAAAGAACCAAAAGGATTATAAATAAATCCCAGATATTGAACTTTTGGATTGTTTGCACTTTGGAGCTTGGTTTTACTTTATACAGATTATGATGGTGCCATGTTTTCTCCCCCTTAAAGTAAAAACGATACTTTATTGTTGATATTACAGAAGACATTTGAGAGATCTTAATCTTTTAAGAACAGTTTTTATAGTTAAAAACCAATGGCTTAAAAAAAAGTTTCTCCTTAACCAAGGTACGTTCAGGCTTAAGAATGTTGTATATTGATATTTTGTTTTGGTTTCTTTACTGAACCTGTATTTGATGCTAGATGAGCTTCAACTTAAAAGCATTGTTTTTAGGCTACTTATTGTAGGCTGTTAGAGAACATAAATAGTCAGTCATAAGTAATCAAGTTTTTTTTTTTTTTAATTGTAGTCAGGGTAAGTAAGTACTGATGTAATATTACAGGGATAAGTTTACTCATTTACTCAGTCCCTTGCATATGTTTTCAGGGTTAAGCTTGAAACAAGTAATTAGAAACAAAGTTTGTCTATTCAGATATACCTGGACAGCCCTCATACTTCAGAAATCTGCAGAATATGGCATTTAAATGTTGATCTAAAAGCTTATTATATCAGACAGGCTTCCAGATCCTAGCAGTGACCCAAGGTCTCTGAAGAAGATTCTGTACGAGGCACCACAAAGTCTCTGCCTGAAATATGACAACGCTGACCACAGGGCAAGATGCCCCAATGCAACACCTGCTGCCAGGACCCAGCCCAGACTGTGGACAAGCAGTAGGACACTGGAATTGATTGCACCTTTTTGCCTGGTCAAGGTCAGTCTTCCGTGTCCCTATTCCACAGGAAAAATACTCTGCCTTATGGGCCTTATGGCGGAAGAAGATTGATGCTGTTCTGACTGGTGCCTCCAATGCCATGGGGACCTGGGTAGGGATTGGTCCCTGTAATTTATAGGATTGGAAGCTTCTTGGTCTGCACTCAGATATAGTTTATCCTTCTCAGATCTCTGATAGTACTGATGGCTAGGCTAGCTCTAACTTTGTCAGCGTGGCAGCATCAGACAACCAGATCCTTCTGCAAGGCTATAGCTAGCTTGTTAGCTCACTTTTAGGAAAATGTTCTAAGATATAAAAGTTTAAGTCATAAAGGTTCAGATGTGAGTCTAAAATGAGTTATGTTTCAGATTACTCTCCTGTTCTATGGTTCAGAGCTTAACATTTAGGAGCCCTGATGAGCTGGTAGAACAATGACTACTTACTGTTCAGTCACAAGCTCAACATTTTGGATTTATTTTAGATGTCATCTAAATATACTTAAATGTAAACCTAAAAGTGCTTCTCATCAGGTCAAAAAAATCTCTGTCCAATTTATACCTGGCTTTCTGGACAGAAGAAAAATGAAGAAGCTTTTAACCCAAATCTGTAGTTCTTGTTGGGACTCAAAGGTATGAGTCCACTTCTGCTGTTTTACAGATACCCATTATCTGCTCTGTCTACAATATGGATTTCAGTACAGATTGGTAATACTAATGTATCTAACTTTCATGTCATTTTGTAAGTAGGCCTCAAAAGATCAAAAGAGTCATAAAAACCTAGACCTACTTCACAGAGGTCGAAAGGACCCCAGATAAGTATTCCTAAAGATGGTATTTTTCCTCTCTCCTGGTCTTGGGACTACTGCTTTTCCCATTACTAAGGATATGGACCTAAGGGTTCCAAATAAGTTCATAAATTTTAACTTCTGTTCCTAGTTTAAATTTGTCTCAACAGATTTCCACTTGGCTGGCAGTCACCTCCAAGTTTCAGTCGCTGACTCCACTGCTCCAGACGACTGTGAGCTCCGGACTTGCTAAAAGCTGACGAGGACTCCCTGTCCCTATGGGGTCAGGCAGCTACATGCTTCTGACAAATGCCCCCTTGCCCAGTCTTTGACTAGCTTTTCAGCCTTTTGGGGGCCCCTGACAACGGCGCCCCAATGCCAGCTCGAAGCAGTTTCAGAAGAGAATACATCACCCATGTTCCCTGTTCAGAAAAGGCTGAAATGCTGGGTCAAAATGAAACTCCCTGGCATAGAGACAAGATGGCTAACTATACATGGCCATTATTAGAGAGGGATACTTACAAGCTAACTGTCCAAAACCCATGATTGGGTTCCATTAGGCACATGAGAAGGGGGAAATGTGAGACCAAAATGAGCCATCTTAGAAATAAGACCAAAATGCTTTCACCCTAAAATTAAGGCCTAAGATTTTTCCTTTTGGGAATAGGCCATTAGTTACTGAAACCAGTCAGTTCAGATTCCAGAAACCAGGAAGTGTAAAAGTACAGAGTCACAAGATAGTCACGAGGTAATGCCTGCCAGACTATGGAATGTCCTCTCCCTGGTTTCCAGGGTAACTGACCATAAAAATGCCCTCACCTGAGGGCAGCCAATGAGAAATGGTGGCGGGCAACCACTCCCTTAGAAGTAATTTTTAGAAGCCCCTAGAAGCGAGCCAATCAGAATTGTACCCATACTAGCACCCTAAACGATGTAACCTTGTGACTTTTCCCTTTAAAAGCTGAGCTTGCAGATAGGTGGGCGCTTCCTCCAGCCTCCACTGTGTTGGATGTATTGGACGAAGTCCCTGCCTAGGCTTGTATTGCTTTTGGATATCCAGAATTAAACCATGCTTTTGCATTCCGGCATGCTCGTCTTTGGTGGGCTCTCTGGGGGTCACGATCTGGGCACAACACAGGTTAGCCTTGAATTTGCTATGTAGCACAGGTTAACCTGAAACTCTCAATCTTCTCCAGTGATGGGATTACAGATGTGTGTTACCACATCCTGCAAAAGTTAGCTATTTTAACTGAAAATACACTCATTTTTTTTTCTTATGTTTTGAAAAGGCTCCTACATAGCTCATGGTGGCCTCCAACTCTTGATCCTCGTGCCTCACCCCCTTAGTTGTTACGACTATAAGCATGGGCTACCATTGTGTTTTTTAACATGAATATTTTTTTTCCCCAGAGCTAGGCAAACGCTCTACCACTGAGCTAAATCCCCAACTCCAAACATGAATTTTTTTTTGTTTGTTTTTTTTGTTTTGTTTTTTTGTTTTTTGAGACAGGGTTTCTCTGTGTAGCTTTGCGCCTTTCCTGGATCTCTCTCTTGTAGACCAGGCTGGCCTCGAACTCACAAAGATCCACCTGCCTCTGCCTCCCGAGTGCTGGGATTAAAGGCGTGCGCCACCACCGCCCGGCAAACATGAATATTTTAATGATAACTGTTAATGTTGAAATTATTTCGATACAGTTTCCTGCATCAATTGTAATATCACGGGACACTGAAGTTTTCCTGTTCAGTGTCTTGTAGGGGTCTGATAAAACGCTGAAAGAAGACCTCAGACACAAATAGTATAATAGTATGCAAACACAAAGAGTGTTGATTACCAGCATGTGGGGTAGAACAGCTGTAGAAAAAGGCAACAACCCTGAGAGGGACATGCAGGCTCCTTTCAAGCACAGCTAGGGGAATTTCAGGAACAGTTAGGCCAATCCAAACATAATCAGTCATGCAAGCAGCAGTTATACTAGTTACTAGTACTTTTTTTTTTTTTTTTTCCCAGAGCTGAGGCCCAAACCCAGGGCCTTGCGCTTGCTAGGCAAGTATTCTACCGCTGAGCTAAATCCCCAACCCCAACTAGTTACTAGTACTTTTAAATGGCTGAGGTTCAGTTTTATCATTTTTGGACACACTTGAGCAAGTTTGAGCAAGTTTGGGCAAGTCCGGACATGACTCACAAGGGAAGTTGCAGGATTTGTCCTTAGGACATTGTGGGGCTGACTCGGGCCTTGTACATGCTCTCTCCCTTGTCCCTGAATAAGGGTACTTTTGATTAATGGCCCGTTGTTGGGAGAGACACCTGCTTTGTCCCTCTCAGAGAAGTGAAACCTTAATTCAGTTGTTACAGTGGGAAAGTTTAACAGCTATGGAGCCTGCGTGGGACTGAACTAGGCCCTCTGCATAAGTGAGACAGTTGTGTAGCTTGATCTGCTTAAGGGGTCCCCTGGCAGTAGAATCAGAATCCGTTCCTGGTGCATGAGCAGGCTTTTTTGAGCCCACTACCTATGGTGGGACACTTTGCAAAGCCTTGAGGCAGTGGGAGGGGCTTGGACCTGCCTCTAATAAATTTACCTCCCCATGGAAGGCCTTATCTTCTTGTAGGAGGGAATGGGGGATGGGTGGGTTGGGATAGGGAGGCTGGAGGTGCAGGAGGAAGGAAGAGGGGGATCTTTGATTGTTATGTAAAATGAACAAAAATTTTTTCTTAAAAAAAAAGTAGGAAAGTTTATTTTAGTCTAATCTTGTATTTGTTGGATGTTCTTACTGGGGTGGTAGGTCAAGGTCTTTGTTATCCTTGTAGACATGTTTCCTACCAAGCTATCATTAAGTTTAATCTTTTTGTTTGTTTGTTTTGGTTTTTGGTTTTTGTTTTTTTCCAGACAGGGTTTCTCTGTGTAGCTGTGTAGACAGGTTTCTCTGTCCTGGAACTCACTCTGTAGCCCAGGCTGGCCTCGAAATCACAGAGATCTGCCTGCCTCTGCCTCCTGAGTGCTGGGATTAAAGGCGTGCACACCGTCCGGCAAGTTTAATCTTTTTTTAGTGAATATAGAATTTCAGAAAAAATAGGTCAGATAAACCAAGATTCAGTGGATATGGGGATATTATGTAGCTCTTTTTCTCTAACTGAAACATTCCCTCATAAAGGCCAAGTAAGACTCAGGAAGTAACTTTAATTTACAAACTCAGAAAGGAAAGGAAACTCAGAAGCCTCAGGAAACTCCTGAAATTACAAGATTCACACTTGGCCCTTTTTCCGAGGTTCTATACCCAGTAACAATTGCAGGGGTGGAGGAGACTCTCCAGCCCGCCCTGCTCCAGCTGTCTCGGCCATTCCTGCTCCTGAAGTAACCCCTCACCCACACTCCTGTGAGTAACCCCAAATAAACTCACTGTCTCACTAAGCTAGACTGGGGTGGAATCATTGATTTGTCATTGGTGTCTCATCTGGGATGACCATTATTTGTTTCTTTATCTCCAGGAAAAGTCACACACTAGGAAGAAGCATAAGATTCCATATTACGCCGGGCTGTGGTGGTACTCATCTTTAATCCCAGCACTCGGGAGGCAGAGGCAGGCGGATCTCTGTGAGTTCAAGGCCAGCCTGGGCTGCAGAGTGAGTTTCAGGAAAGACGCAAAGCTACACAGAGAAACCCTGTCTCAAAAAACCAAATTTAAAAAAAAATTCCATTTTACACACAAGCATGCTTCTAGTCACAGTATTCTAATAGTTTGTGGCTTACTGTGCAGAAATTCTAATAAGATGCATTTCCTGAAGTTGCTTTTTTAAAGTATTTATATTTGTTTGATACAATTTTATATGTTGCTTTTGTTGAGCACAATCCCCAAAGGAAAGAATTTCCATTTTAAATAAGTATGGACGAGCATAGTGTCTCATGCTTACAACTTTATACCCAGAGTGCTGGGAAGAGTCCCTGTAGCTTCGTTTTTTTGGCTCACTGTACGTCAAATCCTATTCCTTCTCTATGCAGACGCATTCCCGGAGAGGTACTCTAGCACAGTCATCGTTGAGATACCATCTTTGATCCTGCTTGCTGAGTCAGAATAGCATCCCTGGGAGGCACTCCTGCAGAGGGAGAGGTGTGTGGCAACTGCACCTTAGACTGACTGTAAATGCCACCACACTTTCTATTTCTGACCAGATCTTCTATGGACACTCCAGCGTGTGGGACACGAGAAATGAGATGCAGAGGAAGCCAGCATGGGAGAGTCAGCCATCGTAAACCATGTGGACGTTAGTTCATTTTTGTCAATTCTGCAATAAAGACAGGGTAAAACATGGCTGAGCCTCTCCCACCATAACCTTGTAAAGAATTCAGCAAGGGAGGGGCCCTCTAGCTTCTAGATAAATTTATCCTTATTGACAGGACAGGAAAAGTGATTCTGGCAAGGGGAATCCAGATGTTGTCAAATTGCTGGCTGGAATGGCATGGCAGGAAGTGGTATACCCCTAAGATTCAGAACCCGAGCAGAAAAGCAGGGCTGAGGGGAGAGATGGCAACTTTGTTCTCTGGCATGATAAATTAGACTTTCTTAGGGTTTGGGGAGGCCAGGCTAGCCTCAAAGGTGCTATGTAATCAAGATGACTTTGTGTAAGGATTCTGTATATGCATAGCTCGGAGTCTCATCTGGCGCCTTATTACGTCATCAGTGGGCGAAAGCGTCCCATCCTAAAAGCCAGACGTGCACCCCCATGCCCTCTCGGTCTCTCTCTCCACGATCTCTCTCTCTGCGTCTCTCTCTGCTCTCGGTCTCTCTCTGTCTCTGCATCTCTCTGTCCTATCCCCTCTTCTCTGTAATAAAGCCCATTCTAACTTTTTTAACCATAGCTCGTGACTCTTCTGAGGCCCGGTATCCAGCACCGCCACTGTATCCAGCGCCAGCCACCAGTGCTGTTTACCCTTTCACTTTGAACTTCAGATTCTTCTGCTTTTGCTTCCCAAGTGCTGGGGTTACAAGTGTGTGTCACCATGCCTGGTTTACAGAGAGTGGCGACGTGTTGAACAAGGGCTTTGTACACGCTAGGCAAGAGCTCTATCTTCTGAGCTTCATAACCAGCTCCAAGAACTTACTTAGGTATTTATTTTCATTTAGTCAAGATTTACTTCAGGGACTAAGAAACATCTAGAATAATCAAAGTAGAAGTAGTGTGATTTCTTATTGTCAGATTCAAAGGAAACTCCAATTCCCCAAACTCCAAATATCCAGAAATGAGCTCAACCTGAGCTATGGGAGGATTTCTGGTGATTAGATAAAAGTCACACTCCTCAGGAACCTGAGAAACCAGTTCCCCTCTGGCAAAAGGAGTCCTTTCTCTCACTCACCTCTGGCAGAAGGGACAAATGGCTGCCTGTGGTGTCTATTGAGTATCAAAGCCCTTGCTGGCCTCCAGGCTCCCTCAGTATTACAAGTATCTGTTACACATTTCAAAGTCCATGCTAGCACCCTAGCCCTTCTCAACCTACCCGTAACTCCCTTCAGCTTACAGGCATCCCTCCCCTGGGCTACTCCTTCTCCTACCCCCTCCCCCTGCCCCCTGGCCCTGCCTCTTCCTCTCTCTCTCTCTCTCTCTCTCTCTCTCTCTCTCTCTCTCTCTCTCTCTCCCTCTCCCTCTCTCTCGTGCTTCCCTCACTATGTTTTCTCTCTTCTTTATTATTCTTCATCCCCTCCTATTCTCCCCTCTCTCGCAGGTAGCCTGCCCATGTCCACCCTGCTGCCCACGTTCAGTCTACTTATTTCTCTCCCTGCTCTGGACTCTTTCAGATGCCTCTGGCTGTTCCCTCTCTCCTCTCTACAATAAAAACCTTCCCCTTAACCATACCATGGAGTGATCATGTCGTCAGTTTATATACACTTACAACAAATGAACACTTAACATAAACTTTTGAAAGCACAGATAGTTGGGCCAGGGAGATGGTTCAGCAGGTAAAAACACTTGCTGCCCAACCTAATGACCTGAGTTTGATGCCTGGGACTCAGATGGTGGAAGGAGAGAATCAGTAGTTCTCTGACCTCTATATGAAGGCATCTACATGCTTATCACACACCATACGCAGATAAATGTAAGAATAAGTTAAATAGAGATAATTACGGAAGTCTTAAATAACACAGTGTGTTTTCCAAAAGCAATGGCTATTTAATGCAACATTAACTAAAGTAAAATATTAATGAACTTTCAGATATTGATATCCTCATTAGCAGCTATTCACACTAAACAAACACAACTTTGTTTTAACACTTCACGTAGTGGTTTTAGCCTTCTTCATAAAGACATTGATAATTGAGGCTTCTTTCAAATACATAAATTCTAACATTAACAATCATGCTGAGTGGTGGTAGCACACTCCTTTAATCCCAGCACTCAGGAGGCAGAGGCAGGTGGATCTCTGAGAGTTTGAAGCTAGCCTGGTCTACACAGAGAGTTCCAGAACAGCCCGGGCTACACAGAGAAACCCTGTCTCAAAAAACCAAACCAAAACAAATATTTTAGGGCCAATGAAATGGCTCAGAGGGTAAAGGTGCTTACTGTTAAGCCTCATTAGTTGAGTTTGATGCCCTGAAAACCTCAAGTTCTCGCACAGGGTCCTGGAGGGTCTTCCTGTGTCAGGGGAAGCCTGGTGAGGGGAATGGAGGGAGCAGAGCTTTGAAAGTCTTAGGGCAACAGCTGTCTATCAGTCAAGATGGAAGAATTCCAGCATGTATGAATTCACAGGGCTACAACAATCAGTTCTAGGTGAGCATATGGTATCTCCCACATAGAGGGCAGAAACAAATCCAAATATTTTTGTGTATCATTATCAATATGAACCGATTAAACACATTACCTAAAGGTAGAAACTCAGACGAATTTTTAAAACCTTATGAACAGTGATGATATTTCCAAGAAGCAAGCTGGGAGAAGAGAGAATATAAACTAGATGAACACTGCTGGTGGATAGCAGTCAAAGTGGGAAATATCAGTCGACCGTCTTAGAGATCAATAGAGTGAACAGGAAACAAAAGAAAATTGAGAGGCCTAAATAGCCCGCCCAGCAAGTTCACAGAGAGTTCCAAGGGGACCTTTGCATGTACAGTGAAGCCACACCCACAAAAACTGGGACTGCCAAAACTGAGGACACCAAGGAACACGACCTTCTAAAAAGAGTGTGTTTTCGTATCTCCAAGCACTGAAGGGAGAAATCGATGAAAAGATTGTTTGACTTCTTAAAAAAAAATAAGCCATAAATTTGTAAATAAAAATTGAAAATGTACTTCTAATGCATGGATTAAGGATACAATTCTACCCACTTGGAGGGCCAAGTATTTATTTATAACTGAGAGGTGACAGAGAGTGCTGGGGGTTTAAACTTGGGATGCAGCTATAGCGGGGTTAGAGGGAGATTTATAATTAGACACATTTACTAGAAAACAGCTGAAGACTTTGAAAACACTCCATCCTGAGGTTGAACTCTAGAAACCAGAACCCCGGCATAAGCCAAAGGGAAGCAACCACAAAGATAAAAGCAGAAATCCGACCCAAAAGCTACTTCAAAAAAATTAACGTAATTAAAATAACTAGAAGTTGGTGTATGTGCAGCATGTACGTGGTTTGTGTGGAGGTCAGATGTCAGCATCAGGAGTCTGCCTCTGCCACTTTCTACCTTATTGGTGGAGACAAGGTCTCTCTCACTGAGCCTGGAGCTCACTGATTGGTCAGACTGGCTGGCCAGAAGCCTCAGGAATCTTTCTGTCTGGCCCCAGCTGTGCTGTGGAAACAGCTGTGATTCTGTGTCCAGCTTTTTTGGCGGGTGCTGGTGCTCAGGCTTCGGGAAACTTTCTGGATATATCTCACCTACTCCTAGGGTGTCTCCTAGCAGATCATTATCACACGTGGCATTGATGATGTATTTGCTTTTCCCTTAAGCTTAGCTGTGCTAAGAAAGCAAGAATTCCCCTCCCCTCCACTGAAAATTACTGCGGAGTCTAGACTGCCTCCCAGTGGCATCAGCAGTTTGCTTGCTTCCAGAGTGCTGGGATAGCAGCCACAAGCCAACATACCCAGCCATAGGAACTGTTGGGTGACAGCCTCAGGTCATGAGGAGTTGAGTCAGGATGTAGTGGGCAGCAGCCTCTAGCCATAAAGAATGACAGCCTCAGCCTGACCATTTCATTCCACCTGCAGAAGCAATATGCCAGGGTATCAAAAACAACCCTGCTTCCAGTCAAACCCCAAAAGAATAGCTGTAATTTCCTGTTAGCTATCTTTGTGTGTGTGGGGGGGTGTGGGGTGTGTGTGTGTGTACATGTTCCCCAGCCACATGCTCAGCCTTCATCTTGCAGATGAGGGTTCCAATTAAACAGTCTCAGCCTTTTGAGATCTAGTCTGTCCGCTTCTCTGCTCTCTCTCTCTCTCTCTCTCTCTCTCTCTCTCTCTCTCTCTCTCTCCCTCTCTCTCGTTTTTCTTTTTTTTTTCCTTTTTTAATTTCATGTGTATGGTTGTTTTGACTGCAAGTATGTCTGTGAACCACATACATGCAGTACCCTTGGAGGCTAGAAAAGGGCATTAGATCCCCCGTGATTGGTGGTACAGATGGTTGTTAACCATCATGCACGACTGGGAATTGAACCCAGGTCCTCTACAAGAGCAACAAATGCTCTTAACCCCTGAGCCAACTCTCTAGCCCTCTTTTTTTTTTTTTTTTTTTTTTTTGAGACAGGGTTTCTTGTGTAACAGCCCTGGCTGTCCTGGAACTCACTCTTGTAGCCAAGGATGGCCTCAGACTCACAGAGATCCACCTGCCTCTGCCTCCTGAGTGCTGAGATTAAAGGTGTGCATCAGCTCTGCCTTATTTTTCTTAAAGGAGAGTTTAGTGATACCTGTGCCCTGGGACAGTCACTTCAGCTATACTCAACCATTATGTATTGAATAGCTTGATATAAGAAAGCAAATGGCTGGGCGGTGGTGGCGCACACCTTTAATCCCAGCACTCGGGAGGCAGAGCCAGGTAGATCTCTGTGAGTTCAAGGCTAGCCTGAACTACCAAGTGAGTTCCAGGAAAGGCACAAAGCTACACAGAGAAACCCTGTCTCAAAAAAAAAAAAAAAAAAAAAAAAAAAAAAAAAAAAAAAAAAAAAAAAAAAAGAAAGAAAGAAAGAAAGCAAATGGATAACACCATGTTATTCCCGAGCTCTACACAGGGACCTTTCTTTATAAGGCACTTCATGTTCTTTTGTGTCTGTGTCGTTCTTGAGCACAGCGAAGTTGGGCCATCCGATGGAAGACTTTATAGGCAAGGGTGCCAAAGCTGGTAGTATGCATCTCTGGCGGCTTGAACAAGAACAGCCCCCATAGACTCATATTTGAATGCTTAGGGAGTGGCATTAGGAGGTGTGGTCTTATTGGAGGAAGTATGTCACTGGGAGTGGGATTTAGGGTTTCAAATGCCCAAGCCAGGCCCAGAGGTGTTTTCTCTCTTCCTGCTGCCCGAGGATCCAGATGTAGAACTCTCAAGCTCCTTCTCCAGCACCATGTCTGCCTGCACACTGCCATGCTTCCTGCCATGATGATAATGGACTAAACCTCTGAACTGTAAGCCAGCCCCAATTAAATGCTATCCTTTATAAGAGTTGCCATGGTCATGGAGTCTTTTTACAACAATAGGACACTAATTAAGGCAGCATCACGAGTAATTGTCAGATTGAGGTTAAAACGCCAAGTTTCACACCTTTTCACCCATCCGGTGTTCCCTGGGTGACTCCTGCCACTGCCCTTCCAGCTGGTATTCTGTAAGCCTTTGGTAGTGCCTCCTTAGCATCTCACTGACTCTGAGCTAGGGCTCCAACAGGTTTGTTGAAAAATAAAAGGGTGAGGCTGGGAATATAGCTCAGTTGGTAGAGTGCTCATTTAGCATGCAGGAAGACCCAGGTGTAATGCTCACACCTGTAACCTCTGCGCTCCGGGAGTTGGAGACAGAAGGATCAGGAGTCGGATGTCATCCTCACTTGCATTGATGAAAAAACCACAGCTCTCATTTTAAGGAATAAGAGATAGCTTGTCCTGGAGCCGTTTTGGGTGACCATGGCTCAGGAACAAAGATTTAGGTTCCCCCAAGTTCCATGTTCCAATGGGGGAAGCAGTTTCAGGAAGTCGCTATAGCTTTACAGAACCAGGGAAGTAATAAACCGAGGCAAGTTTAAAATACATTGGTGGGTACACCAGAGGCAGTGATGAGCCAGCCTGCCTGATTTTAGGCTTGAAAGCCATCTTATAGTAAAGACGAGCTAGACTCATCCTGTTTATAATTAAATCTCTGTTTCTCAAAGATTGAGCTATGCCCCACCTACAATCTTAACTACAGACGGTTCTGTACTGCCTGTTCCAGGAAAGGGCAACCATGACTTAATTTCAAAAAGTTATTGTGACCGGGCAGTGGTGATGCATGCCTTTAATCCCAGTTCTGGAGGCAGAGGCAGGTGGATCTCTGTGAGTTCCAGAACAGCCACGGTGGTGTTACACAGAGAAACCCTGCCTCAAGAAACAAACAAATAAAAAGTTATTATGACCACCTTGTTATGACCGCATTGTTATAACTACTGTGTGACCACCTTGCAATCATGTCTTTGTTTCAGAAGGTTGTTATGACCAACTTGTTATACTTAGTTCTGTTCCTATAACCCTGTCCAAGGCTGACTTCTTGAACCCCACCTTAGGGGGATGAAGCCCATGTACACACACACACACACACACACACACACACACACACACACACACAAAGCTTGCTTTAATTAATTGCTTGTTTTAATTAATTTGGCCATGATGATTTGGTTTGGGGGTCTTTCTCCTCACATCTTTGGGATTAACAGAAGGACAATGAGATAGGGAGGTAGTCATGGGCCCATGATGTTACCTGACGACGTTCTTAGCTCTGGGGTCTGTGGAAGCTAAGTTAATAGTTCTAAGGTTTTTATTTATTGTCACAAGATGTTAATTCTAAGTTAGCAGCTTCTAAGAGGTTTTTATTTATTATCACGAGTTGTTAGTTCCCATACAGAGTGAAAGTTCTGGAAGGCTAAAACCAGACTAAGATAAGATAATTAGTCTCTGAACCTGCAAAATTCTAATCTCTCCACAGTGCTGAACTTTCGGTCGGCCATCAGTCTCTGCAGACACAGAAACTCCTTCCAGTTTTTTGTTCATAGCCAGACAGCTTCTTTTCAGGAATTTTCGTTCACATCTGCACAACTAGTTCCATGCCAGCTTGAGACTGTCTGAAAAAAAAAATTAAATTATAAAAGGTAGCTTATTCGACATTCAGGGTTTGAAGAGCTCTGAAGCAGAAAGGCGTGTGTCACAGAAAGCAGTTTCACCCTAAACCAGTGTCTCTCAACCTTCCCAATGCTGTGACCCCTTGATGTTCCTCCTGTTGTGGTGACCCCACACACACACCATAAAATTATTTTCATTGCTACGTCATAACGGTAATTTTGCTACTGTTATGAATCTGATGTAAATGTAATAAGATGTGAATGTAAGTAAGACCAGATGGTTGTAGGCAACCCCTGTAAAAGGGTCATTGGACTCCCCTAAGGGGTCGCAACCCATAGGTTGAGAACCTCTGCCCTAAACGATTTATTTATTTTTACATGTCACATTCCAAGAAGCATTGGCTCCACCTAAGAGAAAATGGGCCTTCAGAAACCCACCTTTGCAGCCCTTGTGGGCGGACCAGCATTGAGTGGGAAAGGGACAGAGGAGTTGGGTCGCAGCCAGGTGACATTCCCTCAAGAATCTCCCTGCCCCAGAGACTGTGACAATAGCTCCCTGGAATCCAGAAAGGCTTGGAGTTGTTTGGTGGCGGACTTTACATGAGTCCAGTGTCCCTACACGGATAATAGTCAGTTCCTGGTCTTTCTGCCCCTCCGCTCCTCTTTTGCTCAGGAGGTGCTTTCCCGATGGCCCACTGATTCCTGTCCGAAGCACGCTATCCGATCTGGAAGGAACGGTGCCTGCAGGTGTATGTGTTAGAGCCACCATACACGGTGATGGCAGTCCCAGAGAGCTGGCGGTCTGTGTGGCAGTAGCCGGGAAGTCCCACTAGGCTCCTGCCTGCACCTGGACCCCTCTCAGCTCAGGGCAGACAACAGCAAAACACCTGCCTACCAGTGCCTTCAGGCTCTTACTGTTCACTGGACCCCTCTCAGCTCAGGGCAGACAACAGCAAAACACCTGCCTACCAGTGCCTTCAGGCTCTTACTGTTCACTGGACCCCTCTCAGCTCAGGGCAGACAACAGCAAAACACCTGCCTACCAGTGCCTTCAGGCTCTTACTGTTCACTGGACCCCTCTCAGCTCAGGGCAGACAACAGCAAAACACCTGCCTACCAGTGCCTTCAGGCTCTTACTGTTCACTGGACCCCTCTCAGCTCAGGGCAGACAACAGCAAAACACCTGCCTACCAGTGCCTTCAGGCTCTTACTGTTCACTGGACCCCTCTCAGCTCAGGGCAGACAACAGCAAAACACCTGCCTACCAGTGCCTTCAGGCTCTTACTGTTCACTGGACCCCTCTCAGCTCAGGGCAGACAACAGCAAAACACCTGCCTACCAGTGCCTTCAGGCTCTTACTGTTCACTGGACCCCTCTCAGCTCAGGGCAGACAACAGCAAAACACCTGCCTACCAGTGCCTTCAGGCTCTTACTGTTCACTGGACCCCTCTCAGCTCAGGGCAGACAACAGCAAAACACCTGCCTACCAGGTGCCTTCAGGCTCTTACTGTTCACTGGGCTCCTGAAATGCAAATGACTAATGGCTTATCTGCAAGTCAAAAGTGGGCAGTGAAGGAAGTGTACACCGGGTGGGAGCTAGATAGTTAAGAATCGCGATCCGATCCGTAAGGGGTTGGAAGAATGCTGTGTAATCCTTAGGAAGAATCTGGTTGAGTTCAGAAGCGCCAATTGAAAAGACTCGAAGATACAGTGAGGAAAATATACTGCAATCCGGTTTTATAAACAACACGTTTACGTAAGCAAAGTAAGCAATGCACACTGGAAGGAGGTGTCTAAAAGTGAGCTGGGGGGGGGGCGGGCGGTGGTGGCACACGCCTTTAATCCCAGCACTCGGGAGGCAGAGCCAGGCGGATCTCCGTGAGTTCGAGGCCAGCCTGGGCTACAGAGTGAGTTCCAGGAAAAGGCGCAAAGCTACACAGAGAAACCCTGTCTCGAAAAAAACAAAAAAAAAACCAAAAAAAAAAAAAAAAAAAAAGTGAGCTGGGGGATAAATTAAAGAAAGGACTCTCAATTTTTACTTTTTGAATATGTTACACAATCGTATATTTACTGCACGACCTTTTTCTAAAAACAAACAAACAAAATAACTCCAAACACAATTTCTAGAATAGTTTTAGGTTTACAGAAAAGATTTGGAAGGTAAGACATGTTTACCATAAATATGGGTTTTCTCCTGTAATTAACATACTAGTGTTTTTGCTATAATGAATGAACCAATATTGATATTGTGTTCAAATGTCATTGTTTTAAACCTAAATGCCCTTTTCCCGGGATCCCATTCCAGATGTCACATCATTTAGTTTTCATATCTTGATGTGACAGCTTCTCAGGCTTCCCTTGC
Organism: Peromyscus eremicus; assembly: GCF_949786415.1. Taxonomy (NCBI): domain Eukaryota; kingdom Metazoa; phylum Chordata; class Mammalia; order Rodentia; family Cricetidae; genus Peromyscus; species Peromyscus eremicus. The sequence goes on from NC_081425.1 coordinate 83,069,569, forward strand.
TTTGATGACCTTGACAGTTTTGGGACAGTCGTGAGTTCCTCAATTGGGGCTTGTCTGATGTTTTTGCCCGATTAGACCGGATCATGTGTCTTTGAGAGGAAGACACCATACAACAGAAGAGCAACATAATTCGTCACTGCTAATGTTGGCCCTAGTCACCCACTTGGTTTTCCATTATGAAGTTTCTTCCTGTTGTGCATGTGGTTTGACCTTTTAAAAGTTTTCTTCACTGTCAGATCTCTAAAAACATATAGCCGGGTAAATCCCACTCCCTAGGGGGTCTAGAGCGGCTCCGCGCAGCGAGCAGGACCCACGCAGGAGCGCGGACCTCACCTGTGGGCGTGGTCCACGCACCCCGCCACTCTAGAGAGGCCCCACCCCTCCACGTGGCTCCGCCCCGGGGCGCTTAAGGCGACCGCACCCGGAGAGTTTTCCGCCCCGCGGGCTCCTCCGGCCGTACGTAGACGGGTCGCTCGCGGGTCGGGATCCGGGAAATCGACAGTGGGAAGGAGCTGCAAGTCGAGCTCATCGCCGGGTCCCCGGTGCCAGGTGAGTGAGGGTCCTGGCGGGCGACCTGCGCGGGCTGGGTGTTCGCGCTCGGCGGGGGGTGCGAGGGTCCCCCCGAGGCCAGGGCCCGGAGTGGAGCAGGGTCCGGGCAAGTGTGCTTGAGACCCCAGCGGGTGCGAGCTTAGGGGTGGTTGAGGTCTCCTCAGCTCGGTGCGTTTCCGGGAGAAGCTGGAGCCAGCCCAGAAGGCTGTCTTTGAGAACTTTGCTCCGGAACTGCAGGGCGCGGGTTCCTGAACCTGCCACCTCGGGTTTATATAAGGCAGGCTCCCACGTCGTCCAGAGAATGCGGGATCGTGCCAGGTGTTGTGTGGCCTGCTTTCCTTAACGCTTATCCAGCTAGGATCCCTCCGCCCCCGCCTGCGCCCCGGTTCCAGAGTCCGAGGAACTCTTGGGCTTGGCTCCCCCACTTCCCGTGGACTCGGGCCCGGTTCCTAACGACGTAACTAGGTAGCAAACAGCTAAGCACAAGCTAGGCTCATTCTCTCTGGGGATTTCTCTTCCCCACCCGATAATTAGTGGGTGTGTATGGAGATTGTGTTTCTCGGACCCGACCATCCACCGTCACCCCAAATCGTCTGTTCCCTTCATAGGCCTCCACTAGTTCCCTGCTGCCTTGCCCTGCCCTGCCTGATAATAGCGACTTACTAGCAGGCGTGCCCCAAGGCTACATAGTGAAGAAAAAAGCTACGAATACAATCCTACACAAAATCAGTAAATTTAACATGAGCTTTTTTTTTTTTTTTTTTGGTAACTGAATTGAGCTGTTCTCAAGTGTAAACTTTGTAGATGACAGTGTGTGTTATTGTCAAAAGGTTGGACATGTCTGGCGCCTTGTAGGGCAGGGCCAGCTGCCTTGCTCACCCTCAGCTTGCTCTCATTATGCTCCTTCATTATTTCCTTGCTTCAGTCAGTTGAGAATTCCAGGAGGATTAACAGCAGGGCCATTCCCTCAATGCTTGTCTGTGCTTAGTGTCCTCTAACTGGGCCAGCCAGGTGAGTGAGGGCAGGCAATCTGTGGCTCTAACAGAGGATGCCCACGTTGGATTCCTCCATCCCTCCCCAATCCGTCATTAATATCTGCACCTTGATTTCCTCATCCATCAAATAAGGAAAATTTTTTGTTGTTGAGTTTTTGTTTTATGAAGCAGGGTCTCCCTATGTAGCCTTGGCTGGTTTCAAACTCCTAGAGATCTTGCCTCTGCCTCCTGAGTGCTGGGATTAAAGGCGTGTGCAATCTTGCCCAGCAAGATAATGTTTTAAAAAATTTATATTATTGATTTTGGTTTTTTATTATTTACTTTTGGTTTTTCAAGACAAAATTTTTCTGTGTAACCCTGGCTGTCCTAGAACTCACTTTGTAGACCAGGCTGGCCTTGAACTCAGAGATCCACCTGCCTCTGCCTCTCAAGTGCAGGGATTAAGACTTGCACCACCACCGCCCAGTTGACTATTTATATTATTTTTAATTAAGTGTCTGTGTGTTCAGATCCCCTGAAGGTGGAGTTACAGGTAATTGTGAGCTACCTGACTCTGAACTCTGATCCTCTGCAAGAGCAGGATGCACTCTTTTCCACTGAGACGTCTCTCTAGCCCTATGAGTTACTCTATTTTTACAGTTTTGTTGTTGTTGTGTAGCCCTGGGTATCCTGGAACTCTCTCTGTAGACCAGGCTGGCCCCAGACTCAAAGATCTGCCTGCCTCTGCCTCCTGAGTGCTGGAGTCAAAGATGTGCACCACCACACCCAGCTTATTTTTTACAATTTTTTTTCTTCGGTTTTTCGAGACAGGGTTTCTCTGTGTAGCTTTGCGCCTTTCCTGGAACTCACTTGGTAGTCCAGGCTGGCCTCGAACTCACAGAGATCCGCCTGGCTCTGCCTCCCGAGTGCTGGGATTAAAGGCGTGCGCCACCACCGCCCGGCTATTTTTTACAATTTTTTAAAACAAATATTTTGCTTATGTGTATAGGTGTTTTTGCCTGCATGTATGTCTGTGTACCATGTGGGTGCCTGGTGCCCTTGATACCCTTGGAGGTCAGAAGAGGGCATGGGATACCCTTGAACTGGAGTTCAGACAGGAACTGCCATGTGGGTGCGACAGTTGCTCTTAACTGCTGAGCCCTCACTCCAGCCCCTTGAGGTTTGTTTGGTTTTTTGTTTGTTATTTTCTTACTTTTTTTTTTTTATTTTCTTTTTGAGACAGAGTCCCTCTATGTAGTTCTTGCTGTCCTGGAACTTACTGTGTAGACCAGGCTGGCCTGGAACTCAGCGATCCACCTGCCTCTGCCTCTTAAGTGCGGGGATTAAAGGCATGTATCACCATGCCCAGCAAGCTAATGTTTTTAACAGCTCTACAGTGCTCAGGTATTGACCAGTTAGAACCGGTGGCAGCTGGTCTATCACAGTTGGATAATGCTCAGATTAGGCATAAAGCACACTCGGCAAGGCCTGGTGTATAAGTAATCAGATGGAGCGGGTAGTGGATAATACAGTGATAGCCAGAGCAGAAGGTGCAGCCAGCTTGAACTGCCCTGTCTCAGCCCATACTGCGCTGCCCTCTTTCCGACATTTTGACCATTTCTTATTCACAAGCCATTGTGACGGCTGCTGCTCCCCAGTAGGAGGGACAGGCCATGCCCTCTTCCTCCACTTTGGATTTGTATGAGCAGGTGTCTTGACCTTGTGCTATTCTCAGTCTTTGGAGTGTGGAGACTGTTTCTGAATCATCCCTTAAGTCTTTGAGAGTGCCCACGATGAGCCTTTCCTTTTAAGTGAACAAGGAAATGTCGGTTGGATGAGAGGCAGGCCAGAGAAGTAATGTCTTTGTGGCTTGAGTATTGGAGCCACAGGATAGGCAGAGAAGAGTGAGAAAGTGGAGGAGAAATGCAACCAGACTCGGGGTATGTGTGTGTGTGTGTGTGTGTGTGTGTGTGTGTGTGTGTGTGTGTGAAAGAGCTGGGTGTGGAGTTTCACACCTGTAATCCCAGAACTCGGAGATCAAGGCAGGAAGATCAGGAGTTCAAAGCCAGTTTCAGATACAGAAGGAATTTGGGGCCAGAGAGATGACCCCGTAGATGGAAAGCTGAGGTTCACAGGTTCTCCTCTGGCTTCCACACAAGTACAGTGGTATGCACTCCCCCGATCCCAGTGCACAGTGCACACAAAGTGAGTAAATGTAATTAACACTGAGCATCCTCCTGGGGAGGGGGAAGATGCATAGTGAATTTGAGTGCAGTCTGGGCTACATGAGACCTTGGCTGAGGCACCTGCACCGTCCAATCTGAGTTTGATCTTGTGTTTTCACATAGTGTTAAGAGGGAACTGACTCCTGTAAGTTGTGGCTTACCCATGCCTGTGCCCACACGGGCACACACACAGTTACAATTTAAATGTTTATTTCAAACAAAAACAAGCAAGTTCAGCTGTTTGAGTTCTTTTTGTAGCCATGACAAGGAGAAGAGAAAGGGCCGTCTCAGTTCCGTTTATCTAGAAGGCTTTGATCCGTGATGCCTGGGTGTTGTGACCCAGGAGGTTCATGGGTAGTTCGGGATGGCGGGAGAGGGGACTCTGGGGGAGACAGAAGAAACCCAGGATGGATGGGATTGCATGTTTGTTCCCAGAAGGCCTGAGGCTTTCTCTTCTTCCCTTCCTAGCTGATTTTCTCCCTCTTGGGCCCAAAGCAGTTCCTGGCACTTGATCTCATGGGAGTGGGAGAGTCTGGGTGTGGCTGTGCTTCGAAGGCAGAACCGAGGAACACAGTCCAGTTTCTGTGACTCTTCTTCACGAACCCACTGTCCTTCCTGATAATTTGAGTGGTGCCTAGATAGGACAGCTCTGAGGATACATGACCTCCAGGTTTCCTTGGTGGGAGTTGGTGTTTGTAATAACATTTGTTGGACTTTGTTTGGAATGAAACCTTTCAATAACCTCTAAAACCGGTTAGCCCGCATCAGGCATGGTTGACCATAACTCATGAAATAAAGTTCCTGGGGTCACTTGGTTGTCATGGTGGAGAAGACTGGCCATCCAGTGGAATGGTCAGCTTCTGATGATCCTGCCCACTGATGTGAGAAAGAGTAGGGTGAGGGTAACTGAACGGTTAGGGGACAGGGGCTGGAGAGTCGGTTCAGTGGTTAAGAGCAGGTGTTGGGGGCTGGAGAGATGGCTCATCTGTTAAGAGCCCTGTCTGGGGCTGGGCGGTGGTTGTGCACACCACCTTTAATCCCAGCACTCAGGAGGCAGAGGCAGGTGGATCTCGGTACGTTCGAGGCCAGCCTGGTCTACAAAGCGAGTTCCAGGACAGCCAGGGCTACACAGAAACCCTGTCAGAAAAAAACGACAACAACAACAAAAAGCACTGGCTACTCTTCCAGAAGACCCAGGTTCAATTCCTAGCGCCCACATGGCAGCTCATAGCTGTCTGTAATCCAGCTCATAGGGGTCTGACACCCTCATACAGACATAAATGTAGGCAAAACACCAATGCACACAAGATAAAAATAAGTAAATCATTTAAAAAAAAGAGCAGATATTATTTACTTTTCTATTGCTGTGACAAAATACCACGGCTAAGGCGATTTATAAAAGAAAGCGTTTAATAGGTCTTATGCTCTCAGAGGGTCAGAGTCCATGACGGTAGAGCAAAGTCCTATAGCAGCAGAAACAGCTGAATGCTCACATCTCAACCCACAAGTAGGAGGCAGAGAGAACTAACTCAGAATACTGTGAGTCTTTAGAACCCTCACGGCCTGCCCCCTGTGACCTACTTCCTCTAGCCACCAGCTGGAAGCCAGCTATTCAAACATAGGAGCCTATGCCGACTAGTCTCGGTTCAAAGCACCGTAGAGCACTTGTGGCTCTTGCCGAGGACCCAGGTTTGATTTCCAGCATCCACATGGCCACTCACATGTCTGTAACATCCAGGGGATCTGACGTCCTCTTCTGACCTTGGCAGGCACCAGTCATGTAAGTGTGTACATACATAGATGCAGGCCTAGCGCCCATACATGGAAGGTAATAAAGAATTACAGGGATGGAGGACAGTTTTCATCTGCCGGCTAACCCTGGGTACACTATGTAACCACATAGTCCCAGTTCTCTGGCTGACAAATGGTTGCCTCCAACAGAGAGAGTCAGATGACAAGATGTTTCTGGAAGGGTTTTGAGATTAGTGAGAACAGTGATGATCTTGTTGATATTGGGGGAGTGTCACCAGGGAACCAGGAAGCTGAAGGTGGAGTGTGCTGTAGTCAAGGCTGGCTCTGTGATCACTAGTGTTAGGGTTTTTTTGTTTTTGTGTTTTTGAGATTGTGCTCTTGAAGGTCCCACTGTCTTAGCAGCCAAGAAGACAGTTAGGGGCTCAGGGACCTGAGCCCACCAGTGGAGGTTGGCTTGCAAGACGGAGGGATGAGAATTCAGGGTGGGGGTGGAGAAGAAACTGGAAGCTGTTCACAGGGAGATCAGGCGAGCAGACACATGGAGTCTGGTGTGTGAAGCACCTTTGGGGGAGAGGGATGTGTGAGAGGGGCAGGGCCAGTGTTAAGGGATGAGAGCTTGCCGCGTCCACCACAAAGGGCACAGTTATTTTTAGGATCTAGGTGACAAGGCATGTTTCTGTTGGAATCTTTAGTGAGTGCCCACTGCTTGTCTAGGCTGTTCTGTAGGCACCAAAGGAGACTAGTGTTACTGGGAATATCGAGGTCCCTCTTTGGGTTCTCGGTTTTGTTAATAAGAGAATTTAGGAAAGGACTTGGAAGGATGTTCAAGGACAGTTTTATTCGAGTTGGAAAGAAAAACAGCAGAGCAGGCAAATTATAACTCTCAGTAGTTGCCAGGAGGAAGGATGGAGAAGAGGGAGAGAAGTCATGCCTTTGAGAAAGCAGGCGGGTTCAGTGATGGGGTCAGCAAATAGCCTCATGGCAGACAAGCAGCCCAGTGGCAGAAGGGGAGGGAGGCTTTAGAGACAAAGGGTGAGAGCCCAGAGAACCTGGAAGAGCATGCCCCGGCTTTGGCCAATGTCAGAAAGAAAAGGAGAGGGAAAGGGGGGAAAGTTGTGCTTTTCTAAATAATGCAGAAAGGTGGGAGGTCACAGTGCTTCGTGATGGAAGCTCTGAGGGTGACTGCAGAGGGGTTAAGATAAGTACATTATTCCACTAAGGGAATTCCTCCATCTTCTGATCCGGACTTTGGGTGAATTAGCATTCCCGGGGCGTGGTCTCTTGGCCAGGTGATTGACAAGCCCAGCTGTTTTAACTCGTAGAGAGGGGTCTGTAGCGTGCAGCGATCTAATCTTTGGAGCAGATCAAAATGTCAAGTGTCTGCCCAGGGCCAGAGGTAGATTCCATCTTTTTGACTTGGAAGAAAGCTTCCACGGAGCTCTGATAGCCATCTTCAGTGGCCTCCAAGCCTAAGTACACTAGGTTTGCCCCCTGGATAGATAGCCCAGAGAGGCTGGATGAGGACCCAGTTTGGAAGGTGCAGAAAGAAGGTCATGAACTTCAGTTTCTTTCCAGTTGCATTTCAGGTGTCTTTTGAGATTCTAGGGGGTGGGGGCGGGACTGAGGAAGCGTCTCGGCTAGAGAAGCAATTTTGTCTGGGTTATATTTATATTTGAAGTCAAGGGCATGGTGATATGAAAGAACTCCCTGGGATAGCCGAGTAAAGGGAAATGAGCAGTAGAGGAGATAGGTAGGAGGAGCTAGTCACAGGGACCAGGGTCGTCTTGCTTCAGTAGACTTGAGGGGTCAGCGGTGGTCCGGGACGGGAATGAACAGCTGGAGCAGATAGATGTGTGCAGAGTCTCCTGAGAGGGACTGTGTGGAAGGAGGTCAGGGTGTGTGAGCGCTGGGTCCTATTTCCACAGCTCACCCTCGCTGCTGCTTTTTCACCTGAGGAGAACGGGTGGTGGACGGCCACAGCCCCTGTACCTCGTCCTGCCGCTTCTGTGTCTGACTTGTTTATGGCGACAGTCTCTGGGTTACTGTCGCTCCAGGTCAGCAGCTGTGGAATGTTCTCGGTACAGAATTACCATAATTTATTCCGTCTTTTCCTCACTCGTGGGTAATGAATTCTTTTCCTGTTTTTATTGACTTGAAGAAGAGTTGGGGCAGAGAAACTGTCCACTTGGAATGCTCCGGACCGTATTTATTTAGGAAGTGTTTACATTTTTAATGCTTTTAAGTTCTCTAGGTCAAGAATAATGGGATCTGGCTACTTTCAATAGAATTTTAGTTACATGTTTATTGTTTTGGTTTTTTTTTTTTCTGTTCAGGAGCTATTAATTTCAACTTTCGTCTGTTCCTTCTTCCGGTTCATTTTGTTGCTCTCTTGTCACTGAAAAGCCTCTCATGCTTTTCCCTAGCTTGAGCAGCCAAAGTGTCCTTTGGATATAATGCTAGCAGATGGGTTTCCACACTGTCTTAATTAGGGTTTCTATTGCTGGGAAGAGACACATCACCACAACTCTTTTGATGTTGTTGTTTGTTTGTTTGTTTTTCACAACAACTCACATAGAGGAAAACATTTCGTTGAGGCTGGCTTACAGTTCATAGGTTTAGTTCATTATCGTCATGGCAGCAGGGGGCAGGCAGACATGGTCCTGGAGGGGTAGCTGAGCGTTCTACATCTGGACCCTCAGGCAGCAGGAGAGAGAGAGACACTGGGCCTGGCCTGAGCATCTGCCACCTCAGAGCCCACCCCAGTGACAGTCCTCCTCCATCAAGGCCACATCTCTTAGTAGTGCCACTCCCTACGAGCCTATGGGTGCCGTTTTCATGCAAACCACCACACATACAAAGTGCCCACCTTTCCATTGTTTTCTGTCATTTATGTCAGCCATGACCAGGGCATTATTTAGAAAACCATCCTGAATTTCCAAGTTGGTCATGTAGTGTTAATGAGAGTTTGTCCTGGAAAGGCTGACTGCTTCATATTTGGGTCCTGGGTTTAGAGGGTTGTGATTGGATCCTGGGTTTAGAGGGCTATGATTGGATCCTGGGTGTAGAGGACTGTGATTGGGTCCTGGGTGTAGAGGGCTATGATTGGGTCCCGGGTTTAGTGGGCTGTGATTGGGTCCTGGGTGTAGAGGGCTGTGATTGGGTCCCTGGTTTAGTGGGCTGTGATTGGGTCCTGGGTGTAGAGGGCTGTGATTGGGTCCCGGGTTTAGTGGGCTGTGATTGGGTCCTGGGTGTAGAGGGCTATGATTGGGTCCCTGGTTTAGTGGGCTGTGATTGGGTCCTGGGTTTAGTGGACTGTGATTAGTGAAGAGCAAACATCATAGACTGCATTAAATTCTCTGTCCTTATGTTAAATTGTTCCTTCAATTCAGCTTGACTTTTTCTTATCACTTAGAGATGTATTAGAAATTCTCACTGTAAAATTGATTGTGGTGGCACGGGTCAGTAATCCCAGTATTTGGGAGACTGAGGCAGGAGGATCAAGAGTTCAAGACCAACCCAGACCATATATGAAGGTCACATATTTATGAAGGACCATATGTTTAGGGTCATCCTAGTTTACATAGCGAGCCCTTATCTAAAAATAAATAAATAAATGAACAAATAAATAAATAAAAGCAACAGACCGAAATAATTCTCACTGTAATTTTATCTAAGTCACGCTCCATTTGTCCTTGGCAAGGGTTCTGGCTTTTATGAATTTGTCTTTCATGTTTGGAGTTAACAAGTGTTTCAGGTCTGCTTCGTGGATCGTACTATGTGGTCTGTGATGTTCGGGTCCCTTTCTTTACAGTCCTGAAATGAATAAAAAGACATTTTATAAAACAGCAGGACTCGGGCGTTTGGAGACAGTGTCCCTGGCAGACTTCAAGTTGTGCTTGTGTCCAGGCCCACGTGGAACAGTTGGTAGGAGGGTCTTGTTTCTCAGCCTGCTGATAACCACGAGTGCCCCTCCCCCAGGGTCCCAGTGGTCCTCATCCTGTAGACTTTAGGGAAGGGACCTGGAAGTCTCAGTCTTCTGACGCTACACCAGAACATCTGGAGCTGGATAACAAATAAAGAGGAGTTGAGGAACAAATAAAGCTTTTGTTTGCTCCGTCACAGAACGGCAGAGGAAGGAGAAGTAGAAGGCGTGAGGCCACTGGTGTTACAGCAGCCGGTTTCCACCTCCCACTCAGCTCACCTCGTAAAGGTTTTGTCACTTCTCGGCGCCATTGCACAAAGGCTCCGTGTGCCGGGTTATAGCATGACAGGGCAGATGGTTGACAGATGACTGACAGAAGGTTCAGGAACGCCACCCACTTCTCTCCTTAATTTGAAGCTAATGTGTTTATCCTCTCGCCCTTGGGTGAGCTGGCACTGCAGAGGTTAGGGAGTGGGGACCGAACCGTATGTTCACAGCCACCAGAACCCAGCAGGGCATACAGCAGCGTGGCTCTGTCCCTTGGGTAGGGGAACATGCTGGGCAGGCCTTTGCTTCCCTGTTGATGCTTGAGAATCTTCAGCCTCCTCCCAGAGGCCCGGGCTGTTAGCACGCTGTGATCTGCTCTGGAACCACGCTCACGCAGGTCTTCCAGCCCCGTGGAACCAGGTGGCCCTTCGAAGACCCAGCTTGGGGATGGAGATTTCTTGCTCTGCCACCCCCTCTCCCAGGTTGCTTTCTTCAGCCTCAAATGTGACACGGAGGGCACACTTGTGGCAACAGCCCTGTGTGTCCTGGCTGAACCAAGGCTGATGGTTGCTGGGGCTCCTCGCACTCATGAGAGGTGAGATTTGTGGCTGCCCACCCCAGTTTCTCTGCTGTCGCTCATAGTTCCCTGGAACAGATGGTGCTTTCTGTATGATGCAGTTGTGTGGGAGTTGTTGGGAGATCATCGGCACTGCCCCGCTTCGGTTTTCTCAGGTTCTTTCATGTCTCCCAACTTGACCTCCAATCCTGGAAGAGTGGGATGGAGCCCAGAGTATACAGTAGCAGTGTGGGCCGAAATGCACTGGATAAGACATCAAGAGATACCTACAGTTTTAGTTAGACCTTGTACTGTCCGTCCCCAGCCAGCCCTGAGAACTCAGGCAGGTCTCTCCTGCTCCCTGGGCCTTGATTCCTACCAAATAAAATACACCATGGACTCAAAGGATCCCAACGGTTCAGAATTCTGAAGCAATCCAAATGCCACTGAGGTTGGCCTTTTATTCCTAAGCAGGCTCTTTCAGATTTGTTCCCTCAGGCTCAGCCCCGTGGTGAGGCCCTAGTGATTGCTGTGGCCGCTGTCCTGCCAGCTTTGCCCAGAATTTCTCTAGCTTGGGCAGCCCAGGAGCCAGTCTTGGATGGCAGCGTCTGCTGCGCAGCCTGGAGAATGATTGATGTCAGCTGCGCTATTTTTAATTCCTTCTGTGTGGGTGGGGAGCTGAATGCCTGCCTCCACCTTCTGTGGGCTTTTTGTGTAGTGCCTGAGAAAATGCAGCCAGGGTTGGTGAATGCTGCCCCAGGGTTCTCCGGCTTGTGTCAGTCACTTAATGGCACCCGTGACCCACATAGGTGAGGTTAGTGCCCCGTGATCACAGGGTGCGGGACTCTATAGACCTGGAAGAGCTAGGATGTTCCTATATCTTCTAGCATCCTGTTTGGGATGGGAGGGAGAAGGGAATCTTCTAGATGGGTGCTGCTTGCCCTTCAGATTCCTAGTGTCTGCCTACTTACTGACAGGCTGTCAGGGCAGGTACCAGCCGGGGCGAGGAGAGATGAGTCAGGGACTCTTGGTCCTGGTGGGATGCAGCTATGTTGAAGATCCCAGTGCTGACTGCTGGGCAGTGGTGGGAGAGCAGCAGGGAGGCGAGGCTACCCAACAGCCTGCAGGAGCCATCATCTCCCTGGAAGGCCAGGAGAAGGGATCCGGCACTGGCCCTTGACCTCTGAGCCTTGCTTCCTGGTGTGTAAAATGGGGGTGGTGGTGTGATAATACATCCATGAGATTGCTGGGGAAGTTAGTGAGGCGTTTACTGAGGAAAGGCACATGCCCATCCTGGGAACCAGATGACTAGAACACTAGTGGACGTAGAGAACACGCGAGGCTGAGTTAGTTCCGGAAAGAGCCATCATTGTGAGTGGGAAGGTCAGGGTAGCTTCCTGAAAGAGTTGGGGACCCCATGTGACCTCAGGGAAGGCTAGGAGACAGCAGGGTGGCCAGCCATAGGAACATCTGACCAGTTGTCTAAAATGGGAATTGCTAGGCTGAGTGAGGGACATGCATTTCCTGGCTGCTGCTGTCACACACACACCTTGGGGGTCTTTTGGACCTCCTGTCTTTTTGCTGTTCCTCAGTGGCCCAGTGTAACTTCAGTCTGGAATGCCTGCCCCAGAGGGCCAGGACCTGGTAGAGAATCTTCTACCTGGTTGATCTGTGTGTTCTCCAGGGACTTCCTTTCAGTTTCCGGCAGCGTGGCTGTCCTTTGCACCAGAGTCGAACTGCTAAGGGTGGTTAAACCTTGAGGCTTCTCAGCAGGGCCGAACACTGGTGTCTTCCAGGTGTGAGGGCACTAAAGCTCCAGTGTGGAAATGGGCAATGAGCATCTGACAGTGTACTGGGTCAGGGCCCCTGCAGCCTGTAGGCCATGATTTCAGCCTCGCCCTCTGTCCCTTGCTGCTGCAAGAGGGTGTAGAGGTGCCTTTCAGAGGGGAGAGAGAGAGAGAGAGAGCCTCTGAGAGGCTTAACATGGCTTAACAGAGGGCCCAGCCTCTTGTTCCATTTCTAAAGTGGTTTAAGTCACAGATTCTCTTTGCGTCCCTTCTGTTTCCCCAAGGAACCAACTTTGAGCTACAGAACCTTCCTGATGGTGTCTATAAAACCTTCGTGAAGCCCCAGCTGCTGGATAGGTGGGGTCGAGGAACCCCAGAGAGTCTGGATCCACCTGTGTCCACTAGAGAGAAGAGGGTTTCCTCACACCCCGGTGAAGCCCTAAGACTACATTCCATCCTCTCAGGCTTTACCCTCCCCCCACCCCCACGGGAGAAGGAAGGATGGTTCTGAAGTATGTGTGTGTTTTCTGAAAGTGCCTGTGTCCTGTTGTAGGGAGTGTAATGGGCCCTTATCCCGGGCAGGGGGGCAGAATCAGATGTCACTACCCCCCGCCACCACCCCCCCTAGTGAAAGCTCTAGGCTAAAGCTTTTACCTCCATGGCCCTAATGGGCCCTGGGAGAGCTCCAGAAGCCATACCGCCTGATAACATTGGCTAAAGGAAGGTGTTTTGTATCCTTTCCTTAAGAGGGCCTTAAAATCCTGTAAGCTTTGCGTGCTACCAGACTTCTACCTAAGCCTGTAGATGCTGATAAAGAAAGGAAACAAAGCAAAGAGGCAAAAACCCCAGGACTGGTGCAAGAGAGCAAACTGAGAATAAATGGTGTTTCAGCTTTCAGCTAAAAAGTGTTTTTATCTTTCGGAGAATGGTTGAATACAATCGCTCAATTGTGCTGGAATAGTCCGATTTTTTAAGTTAAGTGTCAGGGTCTCCTTCATATGTGGCATTTATGGCTGTATTATAAAACATGCGTGATTTACAGAATGAGAAAAGTCAGCTCTGTTCATCTGAAGGGCTTAAGATGGAACCAGCTCTCTCCCGACACACCTGCCCCTTTGTCTGCTTCTGTACAGGTAATTGTTTCTCCTAACAGTACCTTTATCTACACGATAGGCTCATGGTTTTGTTTGTTAATTTACCAATGTAGATATTACTTGCTGACATGCTGCTTGGATAGATGAGGAATCGATGCACATATCAGTGTTAATTGCATTATAACAACTAGAGACTGTATTGCTCACTGCTGTCCCAGGCGACCTGTTCGGTTAGAGTGCAGGGCCACCAAGCTTCCTGTTCCTGCAGTGCATCAGCCCTCCCCGTGGACGGGCTTGAGTTTCCTTCCGCTCGCCCATTGCTCTGAGCTGGCCAGGTTGTTCCCCAAGTCTGTCACTCAGCTATCACCTTGGGACTTCCTGTATAAGTTTTCTGTGTTAGAGTCCCCTGGCGTTGGGGTTCTTTTACCTCTTTACATTCTCACTTTGTCAGAATTCTTTAGGAAGTCCTAGTAGAAGTAGGTGGGGGTGGGGTGGGGTGTTCTTCGTTCTTGAGTCTTTCTGGAAAGGTGCGTGCATCCTGTTGATAGGCGGTTGATGTAGCTGGCCGTAGGAATGAAGGACAGACTGAAAACGTTTCTCTGTTAGGAAGGTTGAAGGAAGGGGCTGTTGTCTTGTAATTCCCAGCAGTGGTTGAGGAGCCCGGTGTCATTCCAGTTTCCCCTGAAGAACCTTGGCTCCTTGTTGAACTCATTCTAAATGGTCTTATAATAAAAACCCGGAGCCAGATATCGGGGTAAATGCTGCAAGATCAGAGGAGACAAACCATAGCCACTTCTCACCAACTCCTCAGCCAAAAGGGGAAGATCCTGTCTCCACGAATCCTCAAACTGAATGCCTCTGAGTCCTCAGTCGAAAGGCTCCCTGGTTCCTGTCTCCTCACGCCTTATATGCCTTTCTCCGCCCAGCCATTTCACTTCCCATCTCAACCTTCCTAGTGCTGGGATTAATGGCGTGGGTGCTTCCCAAACACTGGGGTTAAAGGTGTGTGCCACCACTGCCTGGCTCTGTTTCTCTCCTAGACTGGATCAATCTCATGTAGCCCAGTGTGGCCTTGAACTCACAGAGGTCCAGATGGATCTCTGCCTCCCGAGTGCTAGGGTTAAAGGTGTGTGCCATCATTGCCTGACCTCTATGTTTAATCTAGTGGCTGGCTCTGTCCACTGAGCTTCAGGCAAATCTTATTAGAGTCCAACAAAATAGCACCACGGGTCCTTTCTTTTTCTGGAAGCTTGTGGTATTGTTTCTCTGCCTCTGAGTTCCCGTGTCAGGTTGGTGAGCTTTCAGACATTGGATTACCCCTAGGTGGTCCTTTCCGCTTCCACGATCTCTTCAGGTGTTAGTCGGTGCTCTTATATCATCATAATCATAGATGTTGTTATTATTATTTCTGTGTGTGCCTGTGGATATGTGTGGTGTATAAACCTGTGTGTTTGTGTGTGTGCACAGAAGCCAGAAGAGAACTCCTGAGTGTCCTGCTCCATCACTGACTGAGTTTGGAGCTAGGCTCGCAACCATTTGGGTTCCAGGGATCCTCTTGTCTCCAACCTACCTCCCAGCACTGGGCTTACAGGCACGTATGTGGCCATGGCCAGCTTTCTACCTAGGGGCTGGGGATGTGAACCTGGATGTCCATGCTTGTGCAGCAAGCCTCCTTACCCACTGAGCCGTCCCCACCCTTCACAGTGTTCTTGTGCTATAACTGATCATTTTCTTGCCTCAGCTTTTCCTGCCCTCCCCCTTGGGACGCATTTTAGATCAGTGGTTTTCAACGTTCCCAATGTTGCGGCTCTTTAATACAGTTCCTTGTGTTGTGGTGACCCCCCCAATCATAAAATTATTTTCATTGCTACTCCATAACTGTAATTTTGCTACTGTTGTGAATCATAAATATCTGACACGCAGGATATCTGATATGTGACTCCATCCTGACACATAGGCTGAGAAACACTGTTTTAGATCGTAATATTCCTACATCTTTTTATACCTGTTTGTGGTTGTTGGTGCTTTTCATTTGTGTGAGTACATATGTGCACATGTATGTAGAGGTCAGAAGCCAGCCTTAGGTGTTCCTCAGTGGCCTCTCTGGTGTTCTCCATCTAGGCTCTGCTGACTGGCTAGCAACCCCGGGGATCCACTTGCCTCTGCCTCCCCAGCCCTAGAATTAGGCATATGCCACTGTGTCTGGCTTTTAATAAAACTCGGTCTTCATGCTTATGCAGAAAGCACTTTATTCACTAAACCTCTCCCGAGTTCTGTTATTTGCTTGCTTGCTTATTTTCGGGATAAGATCTCATGTAGCTGAGTTCGAGGCCAGCCTGGTCTACAGAGCGAGATCCAGGACAGGCGCAAAGCTACACAGAGAAACCCTGTCTCGAAAACCAAAACAAAACAAACAAAGATCTCATGTAGCAGCGGCTGACCTCCCACTCACTATGTACCTAGGCCCTGGACCTCCAGAAGCCCCTGCCTCTGCCACTGAGTGTTGGGATTACAGGCATGGCTCACTACAGCTTGTTGTTGCTCTTTTAGCTCTGGGTTTTTCCTGACTTGCTTTCCTAACCTTTCTGTTGGATGTTAGGGTTTGTTTGTTTCTCATTCCCTTTATACACACATTTATTTGCTACTGATCTGTTGAAGTTTGAGTTTTTAATCTCTTCTATTTTCAGTTTCTGAAGACACCTTACTGCTTTCTTATTCTTCTGTGTGTACAGAATTTTCTTTTTGTTTTGTTTTATGAATAGATTTTTTTCTATGTTTCTGAGCATACTAATTGTAACACCCCCCAACGCCCTTTACGTCTCATCGATGGCTCTCTCCCCTCTGAGCCTTCTCTTGTTTTGGTCTCT
Organism: Peromyscus eremicus; assembly: GCF_949786415.1. NCBI lineage: Eukaryota > Metazoa > Chordata > Mammalia > Rodentia > Cricetidae > Peromyscus > Peromyscus eremicus. The sequence continues at coordinate 83,085,562 of NC_081425.1, forward strand.
CATGCTTTTTTTTTTTTTTTAATTTTTATTTTGCAATACAATTCAGTTCTACATATCAGCCACGGATTCCCTTGTTCTCCCCCCCTCCCGCCCCCCATTCCCATCTTCTCCAGGGCAAAGCCTTCCCTGCAGACTGAGATCAACCTGGTAGACTCAGTCCAGGTAGGTCCGGTCCCCTCCTCCCAGGCCGAGCCAAGGGACCCTGCATAGGCCCCAGGTTTCAAACAGTCAACTCATGCAATGAGCACAGGACCCGGTCCCACTGCCTGGATGCCTCCCAAACAGATCAGGCCAATCAACTGTCTCACCCACTCAGAGGGCCTGATCCAGTTGGTGACCCCTCAGCCATTGGTTCATATTTCATGTGTTTGCGTTCGTTTGGCTATTTGTCCCTGTGCTTTATCCAACCTTGGTCTCAACAATTCTCGCTCATATAAACCCTCCTCATTCTCGCTAATTGGACTCCCACAAGGAATAGGAGACCATGGTAAATGAAGACCACATGAGAATAGGAAGAAGCAAAGTGCTAGAGAGGCCCACAGAAATCCACAAAGATACCCCCACAACAGACTGCTGGCAGTGGTCGAGAGACAGCCCGAACTGACCTACTCTGGTGATGGGATGGCCAAACACCCTAATTGTCGAGCTAGAAACCTCATCCAACTACTGAGGGATCTGGATGCAGAGATCCATGAGTAGGCCCCGGGTCTCTCATGCTCTTATTGGAGATCTTGTTCAGATGTCCTATGGTCCTTTGTTGTCTATTTACATAAACGGTGCTGAGTCCTTGGGCATTATTATACCACCTCTTTGCCCTTGTGTGAAGTCATCCTTGGTAGCTCTGGTCTTCTACACCTCATCTGCCCTTGCCTCAGGCATTGAACCCGGCCAGAACTCCTATTCCCTCAGAGCCTTTGATAAAAGGAAGCATCCAGGTGAAGTGGGTCCCTCGTGAGCCGTGATCCTGGACTGGTGCCACGCCCTGTGCATCACAGCACTTGACATGGACGCAAGAGGTTCTGGGCTGGGTCCCTTGCTGTGTCATGGTGGCATGCCACTTCCCCTTCCCTGGTTGTCAGTTTCTCCACATGTAAGTGGAAGGAAGAGGTGCAATGGCGTAAACTGAGTCATCTCTTAGGGCCACCTTGGCTTACCAGCTGGGCAGCATGCTCTGTTACCTGCATGCATGAATCAAGTCCTTAGCTTTCCCCTCCCCAGAGTTTGCATTGCTGGCTGGGTGTGTTGCCTCGCCACAGAGAACCTACCCCAGCTCTTATTATGGTGACTCATGGTGACCATGGTGACTTGTGTTGTCCTGTAATACAAGTGAACAAGCCTTATCTGGGCTCCTTCTCCCAGGCAGGAGGGAGCAGTGAGCACCCAGTGGTTTCGTTGTTGAATGACTTGCTTTGGTCTTAGGAGTTTGATGCTTCTCTTGTCAAAGATGCTGGCCAGGCTGTATGGGCAGGTTCCTCAGCCAAGAAGGAATCTGGAAGAAGGGAGAGGTGGCTGTGTGTAGATTAGTTTGCAGTTCCTGCTCTTGCAGATCATGGCAGACTTACGATGTGTTTTTGTGGCAGTGTACATGACATGAAATTGACTATTTTTACTAATTTTAGGTGTATAGTTCAGTGGCATTGAATAGTCACCATGACCCATTTCCAGAACTTTCTCATCGTCCCAGCTAACCATCCTCATTTATCAGAGTATCTCAGAAGGTGGAGCAGGAATTATAGGTAGTTGTGAGCTGTGACGCTGGGATCCAGATTCTGACCCTGTGCTCTTCACTACTTGAATCATCCTTCCAGCCCTGTTTGTATATGTTTCTTTAAGTTTTGCCTGGGGCTGCTTGGGCTGCTGTGGTGGAATACTATGATCGAGAGTCTTCAGCCACAGAAGTGTGTTGCTCACAGTTCTAGAAGCGGGAAAGCTGAGATCAAGTGCCAGTGTCTGCTAAAGGACCATTTCTGGATTTATGGCTGGCCACTTCTCATGGTGTCCTTACATAGTCTCTCTGGCCGTCATCCAGTTCATGAGAGCTCTATTGTGGAGACCCAGCCACCGCAGTACCCTGCTTCCTAACCCCGTGGGTTTCATCTGGGAGACAGGTACATTCTTTCTGCCACTGTCTGAGGCCAGCAGCTAAAAAGACTGTAGGGTGGCTTCAGAGGTTCCTGCCTGCTCTGTTGCTTCGTGCCTGTGGTGAGGTTGCACGTCATGGTCAGCGTGCTCACCTTATGGCGGCTGAGACAAAAGAGGAAAGCTCAGATCCCGGAGACTCCTTCAAGGACATGTCCCTGGTGACCTAAGTCCTACCAGCAGTAACACCCCACCAAGGTTCTACCACCTACCGGTAGTGCCACGGGGGCTCAGGACTCAGCTTTCGACACATGGGCCTTTGAGGGCCTTTCTTGGTCCAGGTGATAGCTCGCCCTTACCATTCTCTCTTTCAAACTGTCTCACGTTTATGCCCTTTGATAAAAGGAAGCATCCAGGTGAAGTGGGTCCCTCGTGAGCCGTGATCCTGGACTGGTGCCACGCCCTGTGCATCACAGCACTTGACATGGACGCAAGAGGTTCTGGGCTGGGTCCCTTGCTGTGTCATGGTGGCATGCCACTTCCCCTTCCCTGGTTGTCAGTTTCTCCACATGTAAGTGGAAGGAAGAGGTGCAATGGCGTAAACTGAGTCATCTGCCTGAGCCCTGCCAGGTCCCTCCTCAACTCCCTCCTCTCCCCTCCAGTCTCCACAATTCTTTCTTTACCAAAGGCCTCTGGGTCCTCTGGGACCCCCTCCTCCCCATCCCCAAACCCAGTTTGATGTTTTATATTGGGACAACTCCATGAATGAAAGTTAAAATGATTTAATAATGAGAACAAACTTAGTATGAGACTGTTACTATCCCATTTAATAGAGGAGAGAAACTGAGGCACAGAAAGTTAAATAACCTGCCCAAGATCACCCGGCTTGTAGGAACCCAGCTTGGATTTGAACTTGAGGGGTCTGCCTTCAAAGTTCATGCTCTTCCTACTGTCCTACATTGCCTTTAAGAACATGGGGCTTAGCCGGGCATGGTGGTGCATGTCTTTAATACCAGCACTTGGAGGCAGAGACAGGTGAATTTCTGTCTCCCCGAGGCCAGCCTGGTCTACGAAGTGCGTTACAGGACAGCCAGGGCTACATAGAGAAACCCTGTCTCAAAAAGCAAAAAAAAAAAAAACAAACAAACAACACGGGGTTTGCTTGTTGATCATCAGAGTTAGAAACCAGCGGCGTGTACTGATTCCTAATTCCATGCTGCTCTGTCACACCAGTGTTTGTGAGGCTCAGCCTTTGAGATCCGATTCCTGGGACCAGCAGGCTCTGTGCACATGTATGGTGTAGTGGTACAAGTCCTAGGTTTCAAAGCCAGATGACCTGGGTTTGATTCCCGCCTCCACCATTCACTGGCTGTACCTTCCCCATGTCTCTTGCTGTTCGAAGGCTGCTGGGTTTAGGCTGGTGTTCGGAAACGACCAAGTCCACGTAAATCCTTTAAAGCTGTGCCTGGCACGTCGTACGTGTTTGATGAATGGTAATGATTGGCATGGCCTAGTAAGTCAATTTGAGGATAGAGTTAAGCAGGGGCCTCTTTGTGACTGGACTTTTCCGAGCTTTCATGATGCCGGCATGAATTGGGAGGCATTAGTTAGAACGTGTAACCATATGTACCATTTTATAAGCTTTTTAGACATCTGTCTGATCTTTGGCTAACTTGGCAGTGTGTAGGGTGCTCTCGGAGTCCGTGACCACAGTTCAGGCAGGGCTGAACTGTATATACATCACACTGTTTGCTTCTATCTGGCGACCCCAGCTGTGTTGGGGTCCAGGTTAGGCCTGACCAGGACTGTTGGGGAAAGTGGATGGTAGACACCCAAGAGTAAAGGGACAACAGGGAAATTGGACAGACTGGGGCCTGCAGAGAAGGTTTGGATCCTGTGTGTTCTCGTTCCCTGTGTGTTCTGGTTCCCTGTGGCTGTGTGTGGCTGCCACCAGTTGATAGTCACACATGTGCCCTGGGTGTCCTGCTCTACAGAATGGTATGCAAAAAGACATAGTTGGGGCCTTACTGTTCTGCCAGGAGCCTGACTTCAGTGCCGATTGTGCTGACCCTTGCCACGGTGTGCAGGCCAAACTTCTGTTTGAGCCTATAAACCAGCGGGTCTCAACCTATGGGTCTCAGCCATCAAAAACACATTTCTGATGGTCTCAGGTACTGAGACACCACTCAGTAGCAAAATTACAGTTATGAAATAGCAATGATTTCAAATATAAAATAAATTTATGGTTGAGGGTTCCTGAGACCATGGGAAATAAAGTGGTTTTGCGATGGTCGCGACCCACAGGTTGAGAACTGCTGCTGTAAATGATTGCCAGAGCAAGTGAGGGGTTGAGGTTTAGAAGAGAAAAGGATGAGAAGTGGCATGGCCAGCCTCACTCAGCTGCTAGCCAGCAAGGCAGTGTTTACTGGGATGTGACCATGGGGACAAGGCTGCTGGCCTTGGTGTCAGACTAGAGTCCCGGAGGACAGTCATCACAAATGGCTGGGAGCAGTGAGGCTTGCTCTGGTCCCCCTTGCCTGGACAGGTGTCTTCAAGTGTCAGGTGTTCCCACTTCCCCTGAGATGATCCAGCACCTGAGTCCTGTGTGTTGGCATAGGAACCCATGATTAACATATAGTGTTTTTTTGTTTGTTTGTTTGTTTTTTTTCGAGATAGGGTTTCTCTGTGTAGCTTTGCGCCTTTCCTGGAACTCACTCTGTAGACCAGGCTGGCCTCAAACTCACAGAGATCTGCCTGCCTCTGCCTCCCGAATGCTGGGATTAAAGGCGTGCCGCCGCCGCCGCCGCCGCCGCCGCCGCCGCCGCCACCACCACCACCACCACCACCACCACCACCACCACCACCTGGCTAACATGTAGTTTGAGAGAGAGAGAGAGAGAGAGAGAGAGAGAGAGAGAGAGAGAGAGAGAGAGAGGGAATACATTTAAAGTTGATAGTACTTAAAAAATGACACAGGAGATAGTTTATGGTTTATGATGCCTGGGGTTTTCTTACACAAACAAGCAGGAAGTGGATAGGGTCTAGATCAGTGATTCTCAATACTCCTAATGCTTTCGACCTTTTAACACAGTTCCTCATGTGCGGTGACCCCTAGCCATAATATTATTTCTTTGCTCCTTCGTAACTGTAATTTTGCTGCTGTTATGAATTGTGATATAAATATGTGATATGCAGGATGTATTTTCATTGTTACAGTATGACCCAAAGGTGTAGTGACCCGCAGGTTGAGAACCGCTGGTCTAGATGAATCAAGATTGATCTTGAAGCAATGCTTTGCTGACACCCGCTAGTGGTTGAAGATTTATGGCCCTATTTTGCTTATATAAATTCTCCATGTAAATCATTGGTCATCAGCACCTCCATCATATGAGTCATTCCTTGGAATTGCGAAGTTTCCATTGCTTATGTGGTGTGCTAGGCCAGCTCAGCTGACTTTGAGTGCATGTATGGTAGAGATTGGGCATGTGTGGCTTCCCTCTTCCCTCACAGCCAAGAGCCGTGATCTAAAAGCTGGATTCAGTAGGGGGAAGGAAGTTCTGTGGGCTGAGGCATTAAAAGTTTCAGGGGCCTCTGTCTGACTCCAGTTCAAAACCTGCTGCTCCCTGTACGGTCTCTCCTGTCTATTGGAAGGAAGCTCCTAAGCAGGTCAGCAATGGCAGAGCTACCTGGGGCCATCAAGGGAGACCAGTGGTTCCTGGTCTGGGGAAGGAGGGCAGGCTTCACTGTCTGCTACCCCAGATCATGTTCTACCACATCCTGGCTCCCTAGAGTCGGATGTGCCCTGGCGATAAAACCAAGGGCAGTGAGAGCTCCGTAAGCATCCAGACTGTTGCCTCCACCTCTGCCCAGGGACCTGGGACAGATAAGCACCAGGGCATGTGCACGAGAGGGGGTGGAGGGGGGAGAGAGAGAATAATAATAAACATTAAATATATAAATAAAAGGGAAAAAAGTTTGAGGCCAGCCTGGACTACATAGCAAGATCGTGTGTGTGTGTGTGTGTGTTTGTGTGTGTGTGTGTGTGTGTGTGTGTGAGAGAGAGAGAGAGAGAGAGAGAGAGAGAGAGAGAGAATATGAAAGAGAGAAAATTCACCTGTTTTCTTTTTGTGTATGTGTTTTTTTTTTTTTTTTTTTCAAGACAGGGTTTCTTTCTCTGTGTAAGCCTGGCTGTCCTGGAACGTGCTCTGTCGGCATGTTAAAACGACCTTTCTTCCTTCTAAGTTGTTTGTCTCCGGCATTTTGTTACAGTGACAAAAGGTGGACACAACCAGCCTGTACGTTTTCATCTTACTTGGCCAGTACCAAGATCGTGGTGGTTTCCTAAAACATGTTTAGTTTTGTAAGAAGCTGCTAAGCTCTCTTCCAAAGCTGTACTGTTTAGCATTCCCCCCAGCCATGTGGAAGCTGTCATCCACCCCCCAGTGTTTGCTGGGTCCCTGTTCTGGGCCCGGCTGTTCTAATATCTGTGCAGTTTGTTGGTCCATGTATAAGGGCGTATCGAGGACCTTCCCATGTCCTGTCATCTCTGCATACCCTCCGGTGAGCTGCCTTCTTGGGTCTTTTTCTATGCTTTTGTAAGTTCCTTTGTCAGATGTATCTTTCAGGAATACATTCAGCCATTCTGTAGTTTTTTGTTTTTCCCCCTTTTTTATTTGAAACAGGCTTTTGTTATTTTGCCTAGGCTGGCGTCAAATCCTTGGCTATAAGGGATCCATCCTCCTGCCTCAACCTCCCGAGTAGTTGAGATTACAGGGTGCACCACTATGTCTGGCTTTTCCTTTTACTTAGGAAAAAAAAACTCAACAAAGATTGTCAGAGCTGTGTGGTTTAAGCTGTATATTTATGTTGTGTGATCGAAAGTGACTCTTCGGCCAACAAACAGCCTGGGAAAATATAGTGATGGAGACATCAGGCCTGATTTGTCTGCTGCTTAGTGCCAAGGGGCTTCAGGCCCTGGAGTACTTCTTCAGACCTCTGCCTGGAAGCATTAGCCAGGTGTGGTTTCTGTTCTACATGAGAGGCCGTCTCTGAGAGAGAGGCCGTCTCTGAGAGAGAGGCTGTGAGAGGCCGTCTCTGAGAGGCTACTTCTGGACCTGTACTTCAGGCCTGGTACCACTACCGCTCATTCCTTATTCCCTCTAGTGTCCCTAGAAATCAGGCTGGACACTGGAGGGTGTGACTAGGCTAGCTTTGCTGTGGACTGGAAGCCTGTCTCCACCCCTTCCTCTCCGTTGTGGTGAGGGAATGGCTAGGGAGAGAAATTCCACTCTGGAAGCTTTTCCCTCCTGTCCCTGTCTCTAGATTTCTGCCTATGTGGTGAGGACCTTTGGAATTTAAGGGTACACTGGTATGGATATTCATGGCTTTAGGGAATCACAGTCCCAAGGAAGCCCCCCCCCCCCCAGGTACCTTCTTAATTGACTGGTTACCCTGAGGCTGGGTTCCAAGGGATGCTGGGATGCCAGGATCCAAGTTCTCCATGCGGTTCTCATGTGTGGAGGAGTCTTACACTCAGCAAGGCCCAGCAGTCTAGGTTTTAATATGCTCCACAAAGGTCTGTTTTGGAAACACCTTGTCCTGGCTGGTTTTATGTCAACTTGATACAAGCTAGAGTCACCAGAGAGAAGGGAGCCTCAATTGAGAAAATGCCCCAATAAGATTGGGCTGTAGCCAAGTCTGTGGGGGCATTTTCTTAAATAGTGATTGATGTGGGAAGGCCCAGCCCATTGTGGATGGGATCATCCCTGGGCTGGTGGTCCTGGGTTCTATAAGAAAGCAGGCTGAGCAAGCCATGGGTAGCAAGCCAGTAAGAAACACCCCTCCATGGCCTCTGCATCATTTCCTGGCTCCTGCCTCCAGGTTCCTGCCCTGCTTGAGTTCCTGTCCTGACTTCCTTCAATGATGAACAGTAATAGGGAAGTGTAAGCTGAAATAAGCCCTTTCCTCCTAAGTTTCTTTGGGTCATGGTGTTTCATCCCAGCAAGAGAAACCCTAACTAAGAAACATGGGGTTAAGCTGGAGAGGGCCACAGCTGGATGAATCTACACAGCTGCATTTACGCAGTCCCAGTGAGGAAGGAAGGGTGATGATTTTGTTGTAGTGTCCCTAAGAGAGTCAGAACCAGAGGCTAGAAGTTCTCTAGAGGCAGGGTTATTAGAATTGGAGCCAGGTGTCTGTCCTATGCAGAAAGACTCTCCCATGAGGTTCCATGTTTGAGTGCCATGGTCATAAGCGGGCATATGGGACAGGACATGCCTGGGTGTCCAAGTCACGTCAGCCTTGGGAAGTGCCTCTCACCCATGTATCTTCCTTCTCTGCTGAAGGATAAAGTAGAAGAAAGACTTGGCCATCTGGAAGGTAGCAAGCAGTCTCCTGGGTAGTAGCTCACCATGTTCCCGTTCGTCATGGAGAGCTAGAGCTGAGAAGGGGCAGTACAGTCCCTAGATTGCTGACTAGAGCCGAGGGTCTTGCCTCTGAGCTGGTGACTCCTGCCCTGGGAGTTAGTAGGCTGGTGAGCTGCAGGGTGTTACCCATGTGGGTTAATTACTTTTGGGTCCCAGGGAGCACAATATCCTAGAGAAAATCTAAGAGGGGGAATGTTTAGGCTGTCATGGTGGAGAAGGGGATTGACGTGGGATGCAGGGGCTCCTCACATCACTGTGGACTAGGAAGTCACGAAAGCAGGACAGGAAATTGCATGGCCCTAACCTAAGGACTGCCCCTAATGGTCTACTTCCTTGGGGTAACTCCACTTCCTGAGTCTCTGTAGCCTTCCAAAATACCACACAATCTTGAGAACAGGGGTTCAGATTAGGAGCCTGGAGGGGACACTTCAGATTCAAGCCATAACAGAGCCGGAGAGCCCGCATTGGGATGTGGAAGGGATGGGGGCCCGGTGGTGGCAGAGGAAAGCCCTGTGTCAACAGGGCTATATCAGCAGGAAATTCGGTGTGACAGCTCAAGACTGTCTGCCATGGGCCCCTTTATAACACTTACTTAGAGGAACATAATGCCATGTGCACCAAATGAGTGGTTATGAAGCAGCTGAGAGAGAGCTAAGATGGTCACTGTGAGTCACCGTGGCCAGAGATTGAGGAGGGATGGAAAAATGGGCAGACCCACAAGAGAAATTTCACGGGAATCCCTGTAATGGCTCCATCACCCAGAAAACCCACATGTTCCCATCCAGTGAAGCCGGAAACTCCACCTGCAGCGGGGAGGGAAGTGACCATCCTGCCCGTGATCTCTGGTCTAGCCTGTGATCTCTGGGCTAGCCTGTGGCTTTGGGTCCTGACAGGCCTCAGAGGAGAAGAGAAGGAGGAGCATGCTCGAACAATTCCAGGTAGAAAATGAATCCTTGGAGAGAGAGAGAGAGAGACTGGAGGGAAGGAGCCAGGGTCGCCACAGGACTGAGTTCTGCGGTGGAGTTAGCCATAGGATGGGCCTTGGGGGCAGGGCTCTTTCCAGGAGGCCGATGCTGCTCTTGCCAGGAAACTCTCCCACAGCTCTCCCAGGAGGGAGGGCTCTCCTCCTGTGTCCTGGATGCCTGAGCTGAATGAGCCCTGTGTGCGTTATTTTTATAACCACCAAGGCCATGTGGAATGGAAGGGATAGCTTCCCGTGTGGTTAGAAATGCCTGTCTGAACTGGACCTTTTCTTAAAGTTGCTTTTATTAGGCAGTCACGGATGTGTAGGGGCTGGATATGGAAAGTGAGCTTCACCTCCAGCCCGTTTTTCTTCCAGAGGTAGCTAGCGTTACCCAGGGACTGTGTTTAGTGCCAAGGGTGGTCTGTGCATAAGTGCATCCACACCTCTTGGTTTGTATGTTTCTGCCTTCTTTCTTTAAAAATGAAAAGGATTTGTGCGTGCATGTGTTTGTGTGTGTGTGTGTGTGTGTGCGCGCGCGCGCGCGCGCTCACGAATGCATGTGCATATTCCTGTGCAGGTGTCCATGGAGGCCAAAAGGTCTCAGGATCCCCCTGGAGCTGGAGGCAGTTGTGAGTGGCCCTACATACATCTTAGGAACCGCACGTGCATAGGAGTTTAGAAAGACAAAGCTGTGTAAAGGGCAAGGGTCTGCAGGCCGCCGGTTCTAGCCCCATCCATGACCTCAAAGGAATCACCTCATTTCCTGTTGTATTGCCTACTGTCCCCTCTGGACCCAGTGACCAAAGTAAGTGGGCTGAAAGCCAGCTCCACTCCATGGGGGCCAGTGGTACCCTAAAGAAATTCTTCAGCTTTCTTGGGACAGCATACTCAGGTCTTCAAGGTAGACATGATGGACAACTAGACTATTTTCAGTAGATAGTCTTTAGACAGTTACTAAAGTGGGGACCCTAGATCCAACACCATCACCTGGGAACTTACTCGGAATAGAAACTGATGGTGGGGGTTGGAGAGATGGCTCAGTGTTAAGAGCACTGGCTGCTCTTCCAGAGGACCCGGGTTCAATTCCCAGCACCCACATGGTGGCTCACAACCATCTATAATGGGATCTGACGCCCTTTTCTGGTATAAAGGTGTACATGCAGATAGAGTACTCATACACATTGTGAATAAATAAATCTTTAAAAAAAATAAAAAAAAAACCCGATGGTGGAGCTCATAATGTTTTACAATCCCTTGGCATAATGCAGATGCCCACGTATGAAACAGAGTGACTATCCGAGGAAACCTGTGGCCGTGACCGTTGAGGCCATGAACTTCCTCCTTGGCCTGGACCTTTGCATTTATTGCAGCAGCAGCAGCTGTTATGTGGCAGGTGCAGGCAGGTTGCAGGGCAGTGGCTGATCTCTGTTCCTCCTGGGCATCTTAATTGGCATGGGGCGTTGCTGAAGACCTGTGTACAGAGGACTGTGAGAGCAGGTGTCCCATCTGCCTCCCTGACTGCCGCATCTCCATGTCACTCACTCTCTTCCTCTCTTTGGACTTTGATACCTGCCCCGATTCAGGGCTCTGAAGCCGAAGGCCCTTCTGAGGGCGTTTCTCGGTTCTAAGAATGATGACTCCCACATAACCCTGTTATTTTGTGTTAAGAGAATGGAATGCCAAGGAAAGACATAGATCAGCCGTTTAAAGACTGGGCGGCAGCTGGTCTATACTTTCGGCTTGAGTCTGATCCGGTGTGGGGGTGGGGTGGGGGGAGGTTTGCTGTGGTGAGCTTGAGAGTTGTAGATGGGGTGCAGGGAAACAGGGTCCTCTGTTGTGGGAAGGAGAGTGATAAGGACAAGGAAGAGTAGACACGAAGTCTGAGGCAATGCTCTATCTAGAATATGATGTCAGAGCAGACCAGACGCCAAACGCTGTGTGCCCTTGTCTGTGGAGACAGAAACCAGGCCTGGGGGAGCAGCTGTCAAGGAAACAGTAGCTGGCTTGTGGGGTTGCACCCTCCTGTGTCCTTGGGATGGGCCTGACCTAACTGGAGGTCCAGCAGGGGGGCGTGGACTGGATTGCACTGGAGCATGGGGAGCTAATGCCTCCGGTGGGGGCCTGGCAATGGGTCGAGCTCCTAAGAAGCAGATGCCAGCAGACCTGGTGGGAAGCATCCTCAGCGTAATCTGAATACACTTTCTCTTCTCTTCCAGCCTTAACCATGAGCTACCCAGGCTACCCTCCCCCTGCAGGTGGTTACCCTCCAGCGGCTCCAGGTAAGAGGACCTGGGTGGGTCCTTTGTGCAAAAAGGTAGAATCCTCTTACCCCCAGAGCGCTCACCCACTGGGACAGGGGCTGGAGAGGCCTGAATTGGTGGTTCTGGGAGAGCCTTGTTAGCTGACAAGTGGACAGAGGCCTGCTACACTCTGAGACTCGTTCTCCTTTGCGAAGTAGCTTCAAGGTTCTTTCCCTCCCCCGACTGTCCCCACTCCTAACGACAGGCAGTGACAGCCTGTAGGAGTGTCCTCCAAAGTACTGCTTCCGGCCACCTACCCTGTTTCAAGGAGTATGATTTTGGATTCTCTCCCGCTGAGGCCAGCACCGAGGGTCACTTTCCTGTCCTTTCCTGTCTACCCCGCCCTGTGGCTCCCAAGAGCCCTTGGTGATAGGGTCAGGCCATCCACGTGGGGCAGCAGCAATGTCTTCCTTCTGAAGCAGTCCCTTCTCCAGCAGAAACTGCCGTGGTGGCGGCAGCATGCTCCGGGTCTTACAAAGCCCAGGAGCTGCAGAGCAGACTTGGACTGCCCTGGGTAAGAATGCATCTGGCAAGCACCGGCCATATTGCGGCCTTAGCCCCATGCAGGTGTCCACTCCTCAGCCCTCACCTCAGCAGCCTGAGGGTCACACGTGTCCTCGGCTCCAGTTGTCTGCAAACATGAATGAGAGTGGTTGAGAGCCTGGTCCCAGGACGCACAGCCATCCAGCTCCTTGCGGCTGTCCTTTACGGTGTTCATGTCCTCTGACATGGCCCCCATTTCCCTGCATCTGAGAATCCGTGGCGTCCGTAGAGCTCACTGCGGTCACATGCTCAGCACAGAGCCCAAGGGTGTATCTGTTCTCTTACCCCATGATGCTGGGTTTGAGAGGACAAAGAATGCCTGGATCCCCACCGAGGGCTGAACCTCCCATCTTCCCTGGAATAAGGGAAAGTTCCTCTTCCTCCCCTGACCCTCCAGAAAGACTGGAGCAGCATTGGCTTGAGGCCTGCTTGGCTCCGGCAGCACGTTCCCCTGCAGCCCTCCTTTCTGCCCCTCCCTTTCTGCCCAGGGATAAGAGCTGATGAGCTTGGTGTTGCATGTTTCAGGTGGCGGTCCCTGGGGAGGTGCTGCCTACACTCCTCCCAGCATGCCCCCCATCGGGCTGGATAACGTGGCCAACTACGCGGGGCAGTTCAACCAAGACTACCTCTCAGGCATGGTAAGTCAGGCCCCTGCCAAGGTGCCCTGGGCTAGTGGCTGCCTGGCTGTGGGGATCAAGGCTGCTGACCCCAAGGCTCCAGAGACACCTCATGCCTGTGTGTGTGAGCATAGGGTACTGAGCAGCAACTTAGGATATGAGGGTCATCTATTTATCACCCCTGTCTCTCTGGGCATCACTTTTTCCCGTCTATACGAGGGGGAAGAGATTATTGGAGCTGATGGTCTTCTCGGGTCCTTACGGCCCTGGGAGGTTGGGTAAGCCTGGTACCTGCAGGGAAATTTACTGAGAATGTCTCACGAGCTGAGCACAAATCCTGGAGGGAAGAGAGGGTGTGTGTGGAGAGGTATGGAGGTGTACACGCACGGATGCTGTTCCGGTTGGTACTTGGTGGCCATGTAGCAGGCAGGTTAGGCTGTATTTGTTTTTATTTGTTGTTTTGCTTTGAGAAGAATGTGTCTTATAATCAGAAAACAAATGTGCCCTTAGTGGGAACAGTGCAGCTAGTAGACACCCAAATTTATGCTGGGTGCAGTCCTAGGCACTGGGAACATGTGAATACAGCAAACAATCTCTGGGCTGGGGAGATAGCCCAGACGGTAAAGTGCTTATTATATCAGCCTTAGGCCCAGAGTTCAATTCCCAGGACCCAGGTGAAAACAGCCAGGTATGGCCCTTGTAATTCCAGTGCTAGGGAGGCAGATCCATTGGGCTTGCTGACTAGCCAGTCTAGCCTACATGATGGTCCTAGGGCCAGTGATAGATTCTGTCTCAAACAAGGTAAACAGCATGTGACCTTTGCCTCTGTGTGCACCTGTACACATATAAATCTCAGTCCAAATACACTTAGCATCTATGGAGAAGAGACAGAAAATAACCTAAGTTACCAGATGGCGATATTGAAAAGTGATGGGTGTGTCTGGGCATTGTGGCATACACTGAGCATTCGGTAAGTGAATTCATAAGGACTAAAAATTTCAGCCCAGCCTGGGCAACCTAGAGAGACCTTGCCTCAAAACAGAAGGCTCGGGCTGGAGAGATGGCTCAGTGGTCAGGAACACTGGCTGCTCTTCCAGAGGACCTGGATTCAATTCCCAGCATCCACATGGTTCACAACTGTCTGTAACTCCTATTCCAGAGGATCCGACACCTTCACACAAGATACTCGTGCAGGAAAAACACCAATGCACATAAAGTAAAAATAAAATAAATTAAAAACAACAACAACAGAAGAATCAAAGAAAGGGCAGAGGGTGGGTGAGAGAGGGAGAGAAGAGAGTAAGGAAGAAAGAGAAGTAGATACATGGCCCTGGCGGCATAAGCCTATGATCTTAGCTTCTTGAAAGGCTGAAGCAGGAGAATCCCAAGTTCAAGGCCAGCCTGAGCAACTTGCATCAAAATAAGAAATAAAAAGAGAGATGGGGATATAATGGTCAGTGGTAGAGTGCTTGCCTATAATGTCTGAGGCCATAATGTTCAATCCCTAGCACAGGGCCGAGAGGGAGGGGAGATAATAATAATATGGTAAAAGAGGTGCTGGGGGCACAGTGTAGACTAAAGACCTTAAGATGGGACATGAAAAGGGACCTTGAACAAAGATCTGACATGATAGAGAAATGTGCTATGAGAATGTCTAGGGACCACCAGTTCTTGGGGTGCCCATGGGCCTGATGAGCTTGGGGACAGAGAAGAGCAGGGGTTGGTGGTTGAAGAGGGGAAGTGAGGGATGGGATGGTGGGACCCGTTTTGCATGGAGCATCAGAGGCTGAGGTGTGAGGATTTTGCCTTCTGTTTGGGGCACGTGCAAACCCACTCCAGCCCCACCTACCTCCATTGACTGTTAGCAGACTGGTGTGATGGGGCCACTCCCTGCCTGCAGAAGGGGCCCCGGTACTTTCTGGGTCCTTGAGTGGTTAGCTGTGCCCAATTAGTCTTGGTTGGAAGAAGCAGCCTCATCTTCCATGTTTCCATCTGCAGAAGGGGTGGAGATTCTGATTAGCGTACAGAGCGATCCATATCAGTCCAGTTGCCCTGCTCACTGAGCAAGGGTACCCATCATCCATGGCGGGATTGCCCTTCTTGTCCCCTTTGGGGTGGGTGCAGGGTTGAGTCTAGCATAGTGGTGCTCTCATCCATTACTAGGTATGTGTAGTAGTGGGGGGGGGGCGGGCAGTGGTTCTGGTAGGGAGCTCCTTACTTAGAGCCATTGCAGAACTCCATAAGGGGAGGGTAGACAGACGGTGCCGACCTTTTTGGGCCTATGAGTCTCAGGCTCTGCTTTGTGTCTTTGGCAGGCAGCCAACATGTCTGGGACGTTTGGAGGAGCCAACGTGCCAAACCTGTATCCTGGAGCTCCTGGGGGTGGCTATCCTCCCGTCCCCCCTGGTGGCTTTGGGCAGCCCCCTCCGGCCCAGCAGCCTGTCCCTCCTTATGGAATGTATCCACCCCCAGGGGGAAACCCACCTCCTGGGATGCCCTCTTATCCAACATACCCAGGGGCCCCTGTGCCTGGCCAGCCCATGCCACCCCCCGGGCAGCAGCCCCCAGGGGCCTATCCTGGACAGCCTCCAATGACCTATCCTGGACAGTCACCAATGCCACCCCCTGGGCAACAGCCAGTGCCAAGTTACCCAGGCTACTCAGGATCCAGTACTGTCACCCCTGCTGTGCCTTCAGCCCAGGTGAGCGCCACCCAAACTAAGGTCAAAGGCTGGACTCTGGTCCACCAGCACGGCCTTGGGGGATTGAAGGAACATAGAGAAGGCCTCCAGCTACAACACACTGTTTTAGCAAAACGGTGCTGATTTCTCTTGTGCTCCCCACCCCGGGGCATGTTCCTTCAGGTCTGGAAGCACTGCCCTGATGCTTGCTCCTCACGTGACATCAGTCCTGAGGCCGCCAGTCTCATGGCCTCATGCCCAATAGGCCCCTCGTGTGGCTCCTAGACAAATGTGAAGGATTCTCGGAGTCTTCTCTGAGGACAGAAGATAGGCAGTTCTTCCAGGGTTTATCTTGGCTTGTTCTGGAGAGCAGTTCATGTTTGCAATGCCTAGAATTCATCGCCATGGTTACATGGCGAAACCAGCCAAACCCAGGGCTGGTGGTATGTGCTGGCTGACGACTTTCAGACAGAGAGTCCATTGCCTCCTTTTGTTGCCATTCCTACTCTTGCACCGCTGCCTACCCTTGCCCACTTTGCACCGCTGCCCACTCTGCCCACTCTGCACCCCTGCCCACTCTGCACCCCTGCCCACTCTACACCTCTGCCCACTCTGCACCGCTGCCCACTCTTCCCACTCTGCACCACTGCCCACTCTTCCCACTCTGCACCGCTGCCCGCCCTTGCCCACTCTGCACCCCTGCCCACTCTGCACCGCTGCCCACTCTTCCCACTCTGCACCACTGCCCACTCTTCCCACTCTGCATTGCTGCCCGCCCTTGCCCACTCTGCACCCCTGCCCACTCTGCACCGCTGCCCACTCTTCCCACTCTGCACCACTGCCCACTCTTCCCACTCTGCACCGCTGCCCGCCCTTGCCCACTCTGCACCGCTGCCCGCCCTTGCCCACTCTTCCCGCTGCCCGCCCTTGCCCACTCTGCACCCCTGCCCACTCTTCCCACTCTGCACCACTGCCCACTCTTCCCACTCTTCCCGCTGCCCGCCCTTGCCCACTCTGCACCCCTGCCCACTCTTCCCACTCTGCACCACTGCCCACTCTTCCCACTCTGCACCACTGCCCACTCTTCCCACTCTGCACCACTGCCCACTCTTCCCACTCTGCACCACTGCCCACTCTTCCCACTCTGCACCACTGCCCACTCTTCCCACTCTTCCCGCTGCCCGCCCTTGCCCACTCTGCACCCCTGCCCACTCTTCCCACTCTGCACCACTGCCCACTCTTCCCACTCTGCACCGCTGCCCGCCCTTGCCCACTCTGCACCCCTGCCCACTCTTCCCACTCTGCACCACTGCCCACTCTTCCCACTCTGCACCACTGCCCACTCTTCCCACTCTGCACCACTGCCCACTCTTCCCACTCTGCACCACTGCCCACTCTTCCCACTCTGCACCGCTGCCCGCCCTTGCCCACTCTTCCCGCTGCCCGCCCTTGCCCACTCTGCACCCCTGCCCACTCTTCCCGCTGCCCGCCCTTGCCCACTCTTCCCGCTGCCCGCCCTTGCCCACTCTTCCTGCTGCCCACTCTGCCCACTCTTCCCGCTGCCCACCCTTGCTTCCTTCTCTCTTCTCTGAGCAGGCCTCCTTATGGCCTTGGTAAGCACACGTCCTGGCCACTAGAAAGATCACTCACCAGGCAACAGTAAGCCCGTGTTTAAATACCTGAGGGAAACACACCCTAAAAGGAGAAACGTGGACTTCGGCTGCTAGGCCTTGCCACTGTGGGCCTGTGGTGGGGCAGAACATTGTGGCAGGGAGCACTTGGTGAACCAAAGCCGACTACCTCACAGCAGACAGGAAGCAAGGAACGGAAGGGGTGTGGGCCCCAATATCCCCTTCAAGGGCCTCTTCCACCCCTAGTGACCTAATACCCTTCCAGTAGCCACTTCCTAAACAGCACCGTCGATGTATGCCTTGGGGCTACTTATGTCTAGTGTTTTGGACTTCAGGTTTCTCTCAGGTGCCTCAGCTCTCAGAGAAGGGCTATTTTGGGCATAGGAGGGGGTAGAAGAGTCTTGCACCTTTGGGTGGCATGGGCAGGTCATCTTACCTGTGGCTGTTTGTCTAAGTAGTTTGGAAACCGAGGGACCATCACAGATGCTTCTGGATTTGACCCCTTGCGAGATGCTGAGGTCCTTCGGAAGGCCATGAAGGGCTTTGGTAAGACACCAGAGTAAGGCAGAGGCAGGTGGATCCCTGTGAATTCCGGGCCAGCCTGGTCTACAGAGCAAGTTCCAGGACAGCCTGGGCTCACAGACAGAGACCAGACTGACTCCAGCCCTACCTGTGCTCCTAGTTCCCTGGGCAGTCCACTGTGTGTGTGTATGGGGGGGGGGGCAGGCAAGCCTGGCCAGGGAGATGGAAGATGCCCAGGAGAATGAATGGGAGGCCCTAGGCTGGGAGAGCCCATGGCCACAGAGCAATAGAGCATCCTCATAACCCATAGCTTGCCTACTCCCTTCGCTTTCCTAGGCACGGATGAGCAGGCCATCATCGACTGCCTAGGGAGCCGTTCTAACAAGCAGCGGCAGCAGATCCTCCTGTCTTTCAAGACAGCCTATGGCAAGGTGAGGAGCAGAGGGGAGTGCAGGAAGACCACCAAGGCCTGGTTCTCCTGAGCCCAGCTCCAGAGCCTACAACCAGCATAGCTCCAGGCCCACTCACTCGGTTCTCCCAGGAACTGGGGCCTCGCAGGACTAGATCTGCAGGATGGACAGCAATCTTGCTTAGAGTTGCCAAGACAAGTCTGTAGATAGGTCATTTCTGCCTACCCAGCCTCCTTTCCCCTCCTCTGCTTTCAGGGAATCCTGGGAGGTTTAGCTGATGTAAGAGCTTTGGTGGAAAAGGCTTAAGGGGGTTGTGTTTTAGGCTTCCGGGATTTTGAGTTTTAGGTAAAGTACATAACTACTGAATATGTTAGTACTCTACTCAGGCCTCTCCCCAGGGCTGGTCCTGATGCTGCCAGGCCCATCTTCTGTAGTACTGTTCACCTGTGGATTTTGTTTGTTTGACTGTCCAATCAGGATTTGATCAAAGACCTAAAATCAGAACTGTCAGGAAACTTTGAGAAGACTATCCTGGCCCTGATGAAGACCCCGGTCCTGTTTGATGTCTATGAGATAAAGGAAGCCATCAAGGTGTGTCCTGGTGCCTGCGGGTGCCTGCCTTCACATGGATGCAGAGCCACAGCCCAGGCAGAAGAGGACTGGGTGATGTGTTATCCACTTACCAGTTGCTGCCTAGCCTGACTCCTGGGCATTCCTGGCTGCAGCCCACGAGCTGTAGAAGGAGCGCATGGTAGTTTTTCAAAGAGGCGGGTAGCATGCTCTTCCTCACAGGGAGTATCTGTGCCTCCATCTCCAGAAGTGACCAGACTGGGGGTGTGGAGGACACTGATGACAGAGGGGCCCAAGGCTGTCGTAGATCATTCTCAGTCAGTAGAACTGTTGCAGGCAAACAGCAGCAACATGTCTGAGGAGCCGGAGCGGCAGAGGAAGAGACGCGGGTGGGGGTGGGGAGAGGTAGGGCTAGTACTAGGACGCAGCAAGACAGATTTCTCTTAGGTCTGTCTCCACTGCTTCCTGAGCACCACCCCGCTCTCCTGACTGCTGTGTCTGTCCTATGCTGTATCCAGGGATGTCTGTCCCCACACCTGTCAACCTCCCAGACATCCAGCTCTGGAAGAACCAAATTCCACACGGGGCCTTTTCCTGCAGCTTAGCTTGGGCTCTCTGGCTCCCTAGGTCTAGTAGATTTTGACTATAGGGCAGGTCCTGGGTGGGCTCTACAGCCACATGGCTGTGTGTATCCTGTGAGTAGAGGGTCCCTCTTCAGGCACCCTGGTGGAGCTGCTCAGTCAGAGGCATGCTGGGCACAGATTCTACCGCCACTAGAGTCTGAGAGCTCTGTGCGTGGTCTGCTATACCCAGTGCCTGCTATAGTCTAGAAAGTGCTAAGGGCAGACAGGATGGCAATGGCCTGGGCCTGGGAGTGGTCAGAGCCCACCTCCTGCAGCTTTAGGAGAAGTTGGTGGAATGCTAGAACATCACAGGAAGCCAGCTGTGCTGAATAGCTGTTGTGTACCTGAGCACCCATGAGTGGAGACAGTGGATGTTTTCAGGACATGCAGGGAGCTTTGGGTAAGGTGCGAACATGCACATCCTTTGAAAGTCGGTAGCATGCTGGCAGTGGTAATCATAACAACACCGTGTCACCTAGATGTTCTTCACAAACTAGCCCATTTAGCCCCATTAAGGACTCCTTGGGAGTTAGGTACACGTACATTCCCTTCAGAGACAAGAAACTTGGCACAAAAAGTTATGCACCTTGCCTGAGGTCACACAGTGGGCTGCAGAGCCAGGGTTCAGACTGATATAAAAGCCAGGCCTCGGACCCTGTCTTCCACCTTCCTGCTGCCCCGGGCACAGGCATTCCTTCTGTCCCATCTGGCTTCTTTTCCTAGATGTCTGCAGACAGTTCACTCAGGACTCTAGCTTTTTTCGTATCCGTGATGATCTTACTTTCGGACTTTCCCACGTCTGTTCGTTATCTCAGAGCCCGAACCTTGAAGAAACAGACATTGCTCTGCACCTCGGCCTGACCCAGCAGGGTGTGGCATGGGCTACAGTCACTGCACACTCCCTCTTCATTCCTTCGGTTTCCTGGTGCATGGGGTGACCCTACATTGTCCTTAGCTCATTGTCTAGGGCTGGGAGGGGAGCTGGCTTCTCAGGCGTGAGTGGGGTGTGTGTGTCTGTGTTGGGGGCCTCTGTTGCTGGTGTCCGTCCTGGATGCCAGTCTTCACTGGCACCCGGTCACCAGCAAGAGATCTGTTATGTTCTCTGCTACCATAGGGGGCCGGTACTGATGAGGCCTGCCTGATTGAAATCCTCGCTTCCCGAAGTAATGAACACATCCGAGAAATAAGCAGAGCCTACAAAACAGGTTCGGAGCGCCCTGGCCCCTCTGCTCTTTACAGATGGTTTTGCTTCCTGGGCACTGGCCACACCTCCTTCTTCCAGGGCCTCTTAGTCCGTGGCCTCCTTGTTCCCTGTTTCCTGTCACTGGCCCCCTTATCCCCTGTTTCCTCTCACACCCAACTCTCTGGGCTTTGACCCAAAGCCCTGCCCTGTGTGCTGTTTACATAGGGGGCAGGTGCCTGTGGTTGGGAAGCAGGGTGGGGTGGGGTGGGGTGGGGAGGGGGTTGGGGAGGGTGATCTTGAGAGGGGTTTGGGCCAAGCCTGACTAGAGGTCAAGTCAGCCTTGGAGTCATAAACTTACATGAGCCTAGAAGGTTGGATGGGCCACCTGTCACCTCCAGCCCGAGACCCATGGTTCCTTGTCATGCCAATGCCCCCTGTTAGCTATGTCTTTAGAGGAAGCAGGCCTATAGGGTAGACCCTGGTGTGTGTCTTTCAGAATTCAAAAAGACTCTGGAGGAGGCCATTCGAAGTGACACATCGGGACACTTCCAGCGGCTTCTCATCTCTCTCTCTCAGGTACCTTCCTCACAACAGGACGTTAGAGAGGGGATTGGAAGGCAGGAGGGCATCAGAGCACTGGTAAATGAGTCAGGAGGGAGGGAGGTGGTCTTCCAAAAAGTGGCTTGACCTTACAGCCTCCTTCCTTCCAGGGAAACCGCGATGAGAGCACAAACGTGGACATGTCCCTTGTCCAGAGAGATGTCCAGGTGAGTGTGGTGGCTGGCAGGGTGCCACTGTGGGCTTGCTGAACCAGAGCTGGGTCACACCTCCTGCTTTGTGGCGTAGGTGCCCAGGGCTGGCAAGAGCAGTAGACACTGGTGGGTTCCACGTGCTGTGGGTTTCTGAGGCGCTCGGATACTTGACATTGGGCAGGGCACCCAGCCCCTTGAGTCTCCCACCTGGGAGGGGGACAGCAGGGTAGTAAAGCCACAGCAGTTGCCGATCACCGGGGTGTGGCGCTTCACATGATTGGGTACTTTCCCATGCGGGTACTGCTAGGTGTGCGAAGGTACTGGTCTGCCCAGCTTCTGAGTTTGTGGGCCTAGAAATGTGCCTTCACCTTAGCCCTGTATCCTTAAACTTCTGTCATTGTCACCTTGGAGACAAAAGGGGCAAAGTTCAGGCATCCAAATTCCTATCTGAATAAGTTTGCACTGTCTGCTGGGAAAGTTTGCACTTTCCGACTGTCCTGTCTTCTTAGCGGGGTGGCCGGACCTCCCCCAGCCTCACCGGAAAGGATGCCTCCTGCCCTCCCTTCTCCCTTCCCGGCCTGCTCAGACTCACCTTGACCTGAGGGATCTCAACCTGAGGGTGTCCTGGGGCATCAGTGTCCTTAATTTCCATGACTATCTAAGGCCTGGAGGGCATCTTAGAGGTCTGGGGCAAGGTTGCAGATAGGCAAATATTTGGGGCTCAACCCTTCAGAGGTTTTAAAAGGCTATGATGCCCATTTCAGTAAACATGGTATATGTAATGAAGCATGGAGAAAGGACCAGACGAAGCCCCACATCTGGATTTTTTTTTAATGATTTTTTTTTTTTTTTTTTTTTTTGGTTTTTCGAGACAGAGTTTCTCTGTGTAGCTTTGCGCCTTTTCCTGGAACTCACTTGGTAGCCCAGGCTGGCCTCGAACTCACAGAGATCCGCCTGGCTCTGCCTCCCAAGTGCTGGGATTAAAGGCTGCGCCACCAACGCCCGGCATTAATGATTTATTTTTATGTTGATGAGTGTTTTGCCCACATGCATGTTTGTGAACCATGTGTATACCCGGTGCCTGGCGGGGAGTCGGAAGAGGGTATTGGATTCGCTGCCGAACTGTCTCTCCGTTCCGGTGACTGGTTTTTGGTTTTTGTTTAGTTTTGTTTTTTTGGTTTTTCCAAGACAAGGTTTCTCTGTGTACCTTCTACTGTCCTGGAACTCGCTCTGTAGACTAGGCTGGCCTTGAACTCACAGAGATCCACCTGCCTCTGCCTCCCGAGTGAGTGCAGGGGTTAAAGGCGTGCGCTGCCACTGCCCAGCTTGTAATTGGTTTTGAAGTGTGATAGTCATCATCATCCATGTGTTTCCTTTTGGTGAGGGAGCTGCACTCCATGTTAGGGAAATGTCACATAGGAGTCTGGCAGCTGGCTTCTCCTGAGATGTAGGTCTGTCAGCCAAGGCCTGCATTCCTTCCTACTGCTGAGAAGTGCTGCTCCTGAGGAGTTGGCTAGGGTCCTTCTAGCTTTCCCACTCACCGTTTTTTCCCATGTGGTTCCTTGGGCTTCAAGGTCATGACCTCAAGTCAGATCTAATCCTTACATTGTCTTTATGAGGAGATGGAGGCTCGGGAGCCAGAGCCCTGCCCAGCATCCCACAGCAAGCTGCTTCTGAGCTAGGACCCAAGTCCAGGCTTCTCTTCCCTCTGGGTGCTGGGCTCTGGACTCAGAATCCTCTGTGCTACACACAGACAGGAGAGGATATGGACTGCTGGGGTCCGGGCCTGCAGCGAGCAGAGCCTACAGGGTTCAGCCAACATGTACTCCCACTGCCAGGGCCCTGCCCTTCCCTCTGGGCTTCACAGGGCTAGATGCTGCCTACGCGATCTGAGCCCAGGACCTAGGTGGTGCTTGCTACACGCATGCATCTTCCTCCCCATCCAGGAGCTGTATGCAGCCGGGGAGAACCGCCTAGGAACTGATGAGTCCAAGTTCAACGCGATTCTGTGCTCCCGGAGCCGGGCCCACCTGGTGGCAGGTAAGACAGTCCTGGGTCTCTAAGATGAGGACACACAGGACGTTATGTGGAGGAGAAGCCTGCAGAATGTTTGGCTGCTGCCCTCTGCATGGACTTTCACTAAAAGGCACTATGCAAAGTTTCCTGCAGACTTTGCTTGTAGGGCAAAGATGAGGACGTGGACTGCCATGCCCTGAAATAAGGAATGTCAGAGTGGGGAAAGCAGGGGTCCGGCAGGGAAAGTGCGGTGTCCTCTGACCTTCAGACACACGGCATGTGCCTCCCCTCAATAACAAGTAAAAGCAAAACGCAAAGAGAACACATTCATCGAAACAGTGCTGGGTAACGTTTACTTAGCTTATTGAACACATAGACGTGGGTTTCTGTCTTATCAAGTGGCGGAGAGGTGTAGACTGTTTTCATGGGCTCAGCTTCATGTCAGGAGACAAATACTCAGTACAGCCCAGAGCTGGTAGCCAATATGTAGAGAAGAAGAAGAATGGCCTGGAAACGGGTAGAAGGTGAAGGGATAGAGTTGGGGGAGGGGCTGGGGCAGTCCTCTCTGGTATAAGGCTGTGAGATTGAAAGCCCTAAGGGAGATAGTTGCAAAGACCCTGCTGGGCTTCCAGCATGGCCCAGGCAGAGCCAAGGGGATACGGTAGCAGGAGGTGGGTGGGGTCAGAGGTGGTGGACAGCTCTGCTGACAGTCTAGGGAGTTAGGTGTCACAGGATCAGAAGTCACAGGAGGGCCCTCAGGGAAATCATCTCCTTCCCTCAGCTTGTGGACCACATGCTCCCAGATTCCCCTAGGTGACTTTGGGCCTCAGGTGTGAAGAAAGGAGAGGGTGAAGGATCCACAGTTGAGCAGGGGATCTGGGAGAAAGCCATACAGTGCCTTAGGAGTTGGTGGTAGCCTGGATAGGGAGTTGGAGTAGACGGGACCAGGGTCCAGCCTGCTTGTTGGTAAGCTGGATGTGGTGTGTGGGAGTGAGACTGCCTAGGAGGACAGAGGGATTCCATCAGCTGAGTGAGTGGAAAAACAGTGGCCCTCAGCTGAGATTAGGAGCTGTGGATAGAAGAGACATTGGGGGCAATGACATCAGGAGGATAGTTGTGCCGATGAACCCAGAAGTCAGGAGAGGTCTTGGGCTTGGAGGGGTCAAATGTCTGAGGCCTTGGGATTATGAGAGGTCTTCTCTGGAGGACGACCAGAGTTAGAGCAGCAGTTTGAAGATGGGAGGGCCTGGATAAAAGGAAGCCATGGTCAGCCATGTCCGAAGGCCCCTGTGGGCAGAAGGTGAGGAATCAGAGCCGAGGACAGCTGGGAAAGGCTGTAGGAGCTGCAGGGTAGGAGGGAGGTGAGGATCCCAGCTCCTACCCCAGGCACACAGGAGGGGAGAGGTATTCCCTCAGTCAATCTCAGGATTGGCATGAGGCCAGTGCAGAGTTTGGGCTTGAGCCCTGTCCCTAGGGCATGCTTTTTAACTTCCTGCCGCTGTGATAGAGTGTGGGTAAACATGGGCTCATCAACATGTATTCATTGTCTTTTTTATTGTTCGAGAATTTCATAGATGCATGTAAATATGTTTTGATCAAGTTGACCTCCGTCCCCTCCCCTATCCAGGCTCCACTTTTTCTTCCCAACTTTATGTGCTCTGTTTTGTTTGTTTTGGGTTTTTGAGACAGAGTCTCTCTGAGTAACCCTGGCTGGCCTGAAACTGTCTGTGTAGACCAGGATGGCCTCAAACTCCTAGAGATCTGTCTGCCTCTGCTTTCTGAGAACTGGGATTAAAGGCAGGTGCCACCACACCTGGCTATGCTGTGTTTTTCTCTCTCTCTGTCTCTGTCTGTCTGTCTGTCTGTCATCTATATCACGTGGTTATACACACTGATGTAGTGCCGGCTACTGGAGCACGCACGGGAGCTTCTCAGGGGCCACATTCTTTAAACCGACTCTCTAGCGTCCATCAGTGGGGTCTAGCACGGCCCCTTCTCGAGGGAGCCAACAGCTTGTTCCCTGGCACTCAGCAGCTCCCGAGTTGATAATCCAAGTTTTTCGGCATGACAGAACAATGCGGGTTGTGTCTGAGTGGGTCCTGGCTCACAGTGGGGTAGAGCGGGGTGAGCCTGCTGCGTGAAATAAGAGGGGCATGGGCTGGGAATGTGGAGATTTAGATTTGAGAACAGAGTGTGGGTCAAGATGAGTAAGCAGACCAACTGCCCTGATAAAGGAATCATCTGACTGAAGGGCATCAGCCAGCGTACCAGACTTAAGGCTGAGGGTATGGCTTCTTGTGGGCCAGGCTGTCCAGGGCAGAGTGAAAGAGAGGCAGTGTGTGTGTGTGTGTGTGTGTGTGTGTGTGTGTGTGTGTGTGTGTGTGTGCTGTCCAGGGCAGAGTGAAAGAGAGGCAGTGTGTGTGTGTGTGTGTGTGTGTGTGTGTGTGTGTGTGTGTGTGCTGTCCAGGGCAGAGTGAAAGAGAGGCAGTGTGTGTGTGTGTGTGTGTGTGTGTGTGTGTGTGTGTGTGTCCGTGTGTCCTCTCTGCTTTTCATGTTGTGACATACTGTAGGCTGGGCTTAAGCAACAGGAATGTGTTTTCTTAGGGTTTTGGACACTGATGACATGCTATCCAACAAACCCATGTGAAAATGTCACAAGTCAAAAAATACACTTACAGCTAGGTAGTGACATGTATCTGTAGTCCTAGCTACTTGAGAGGCTGAGATGGGGATCCCTTGAAACCCAAGGTTTTATATGATGTGACTTTATCACACACACAAAACAGAAATGCATTTATTATGCCTGATGTAGTGAAAATTGTACTTCAGCCCAGGGTGATTTAACTAAACTCAAAACACATTGGCATACAGCTGGGTGGAGTCTTCTGCCGCAGATTTGTGTTGGTTATAAAGTGCTGAGTGCTTAATGGGACTTGGAGAGAGCTGTGGCTGTATGTGGAAAGGAAAAGGCAAAAGACCCTAAGTCAAGCCATCTCAAGCCAAGATTTGTCAGTCGACACACATACCTGACCTCCAGTTAGCTTGACTCAGGGCCCGCCATCATAGCATCGTTTTAATACATATTCTGAGGTGCTGAGGGTCAGGACTGCCACATGGAAATTTAAGAGAACGTCATTCAGACTATAACACGTCCCTTCTACTTCCTTGCTAGTTTTCAATGAGTATCAGAGGATGACGGGGCGAGACATTGAGAAGAGCATCTGCCGGGAGATGTCCGGGGACCTGGAGCAGGGCATGCTGGCTGTGGGTAGGTGTCTGGAGCTTGGTTTGCCTGCCTGCCTGCCTGCCCACCCACTGGGCAGTGTGGGCCCTAATCTGGGTGCTCAGTGTCCTGCGGTTGAAGGTGGTGTAGTGAGGAGAGTCTGACTTTGCTAATCTGGACCATCTGGCTGGTGGGAATCCGTGAGTCCCCGGCCTCTGGGATGGAGGGGGCTTATGTTTGCAGTGCAGCTCTGCAGAACGGAGCTCCAGTGTGGGCATCAGTGGGGGCCTGTCCAGCTGCTCTCCTGGAGGAAGGTGACTCACATCCTGCCAAGTTTCCTCTAAAAATACACCCCTGCAGGCAATTGTCAGCAGTCTGATGGAAACACATGGAAAGATGTTTTTACTTGCAACAGCAAAACAGGGCCCATTCTAGGGAATGCTGGCCGAGCTTCCAGCATGGGGAGTGCCTCTTACAGCACTGTGCCCTCTACAGCAGGTCTTGGAGGCTCCAGGAACCTCCCCCTAATGAGGAGTTGGGTTCTTGCCCTATAGTCCTGCTACCTCTCTTTATACTCACGGGGGGGGGGGGGGGGGGGGGGGCCCGTGATGGGACATCAGTTTGCCCATTTCCTTTAGTATGTTTTTCTTGGCTCTTTCTGACTAGAACAGGCAGTGGATCCTCATTTCCCCGCATGGCCTGAGAAAAACACCGCATTCTCTTGACCTCCCTTTTTCCACGAGGGTCTTTCTGTTTGACCCCTCATGCCTAGGCACCCATGAAGTTGGCACCTCTTCTCATTAAGCCCCCACCCCACCCTCTGCACAGTCCCAGTGGTTTTTGCTCAGTGATGCCAAGCAGTTGATAGTCCTACTTGTGTGAAGCCACATTCACGGGATCATTGCCAGCAGGAAGAGAAGTGGATGAGTGGTGTCAGATTTGATGTCCAGGTAGTGTGTGCCCCCCTGTATCCTGCAGCCCTTACGCTGTGTTTCTCTTGTAGTGAAATGCCTGAAGAACACCCCCGCCTTCTTTGCTGAAAGACTCAACAAGGCTATGCGGGTATGTAGCTCTTGTGTGCAGGGGGCCCTAATCCAAGACATCTTAAAACCCCCTGGGTCTAAGGGGTCCCAGCAGGCTGAGTGTAGAAGGTACGGAGGGATTGGGGCCTCCGGGAAGGTGGGAGGGTGAGAAGCCTCATGTGCATACTCCGTCTTCAGGGAGCAGGAACAAAAGACCGGACCCTGATCCGCATCATGGTGTCTCGCAGCGAGTTTGACCTCCTGGATATCCGAGCAGAGTATAAGCGGATGTACGGCAAGTCGCTGTACCACGACATCACGGTACGGGCTCAGGGCCAACGAGGCCCTTCCTGTCTCCTTCCCTTCTCCAGAACAGGCCTGGGTTTGGCCTAGTGGGCCTCTTCATTCCAGTCACCTCCAAACAGATCACAAGATCCTGAGGACAGGGCAGGTCACAATCCTGTGATGCAGGGCAGCTACTCATCAACCCTACAGTTCCCCAGAGTTTTCTTGAGTGAGAGCAGCAGAAAATATTAGATAGAAGGATTTAGAGTGTGGAGATAAACAGATAGACAATACAAGATAGCCTCGAGAGGGCCTGGAACCTATTCCAACGGGCCCTGACTGTCTCTGCCCTGTGATATTTATAGAAATGCCAAGGGGTGGAGCAAAAGACCTCCCCCCAGCACAGCCAAGTGCAGACCGTCTCAGACACATGCACTCAGGCCCGTGGTCCAATCATCCCCTCTATGCTGACCTGCTGAGTAAAGCCACGAGGAAACCTGAAAATGGGCTCCCACACTGTGACCCTACGTTCCCACCCTCTACGACCCCAGTACTTGATAACTGAACAGGGGTGTCTGTCCAATGGTATAGAGAAATCTGTCTTTCCATTATCATGTCCTTGACCTTCAGAGTCCCCACCACTCTGTGAAGATGTGATCCACCAAGGACAGACAGCTCATGTCCCAAGGGTCTGTGGAGCTCAGCTCTTGCTTACTGGATTCTGGCTTTTCCCCCCATTCACTTTACAGTGGAGACCACATAGGTAGCTCAGCCCTTGGGTCAGCCTGGGCGTCTGATCCTGGCTTTTCTACTTGGTTAATCTCATGACCCATGAGCATGGTCTGTAAACCTCCCAAGCAGTGGCCTCGCATCTCTAAGAATACTAGTTCCTCCACAGGTGTGGTGGCAGCAGTCTCCACAAACGCTGCAAGAAACACGGTGTGTCTGGGCTGGGTGGCAGAAGTTGACACTAAGTCCCCAGCACTTGATACTGTTGCGCTCCTCTTGAAGACTAGCTAATCTCCATTCCTGCGCTATGGAAATGAGAGTTTATCATTCCTGTCTGATTGGGGCTGAGTACTAGTAGGCTGTGATAGCTGAAGAAGCCACAGGCTTTTCCTTCAGAGAGTTCAGGGCGACAGAAAATGATCTGAAATCAGCTAAACTCGTAGAGAGCACTGTGGTGTTGGACAGAGATTGATCTGTGAGAAATGGGAGGCCGTAACAGTAATGGTGTCTTCCATGGGTGGTCGCAAGGACGAGGCATCCAAGGACAGCGTTGCTTTATAGTAGAAGCCCCGCATAAATGCTCTAGGCAGAGAGCAGTGCTGATGAGCCCTGGGTGGTGAGCCTTGGGCCCATGAAGACGTTGTTCTAGATACTTGTTGGACTTTGGTAATAGGCGATTGATACTGTGTATATGGCACATGTATGCATGTGGAAACCAGAGTCAACATGGAGTAGCATTCCTCAGGAGCTATCCCTGTTGATTTTTGAGAAAGTCTCCCTGGGACCCAAGGCTTGATGACTACTAGGCTAGAATGGCCTACCAGTCAGCCCCAGGGATCTGCCTGCCTCTACCTACCCAGTGCTGGGATTACAGACACATGCCCTTGCGCCTGGCTTTGGGCTTTTGTTTTACACAGACTCTGAGGCCCACTAAACAGCACGTGTTCAAGCAGTCGAGGTCTGCACCACATGCTCTGAATGGGACCTCTCCCTCAGACAGGCCCTCCTCTCCACAGGCCAGAGAGGAGGTGGCTTTGCCTCCCTTAACCTCAACTCTTGTTCTGCCACCAGGGAGACACTTCTGGGGACTATCGGAAGATTCTACTGAAGATCTGTGGTGGCAACGACTGAGCTGGAGGTCCTCACTTCTGCCCCCTGCTGGCACTGGCAGGGAAAGGCCCAAAGAGTGTCCTTGAGTTTTTCCTAATCTCTCCAGTATCCATCCCTAGGTGCACCATTTCTCCCCAGAACCATGGCCTCTTCCTTCTGGTCTCTCCTCAACCGCATATCATGCCGAAAGGGCCCAGCCGGGCCAGAGTTCTCAGGCAGCCGTCTCCTCGGCCCTCACAGCCGTTTGCTGTTCAGAATAGATGTTTTTGTCTCCTGGCTCCTGCAATCATTCCTCATTGCTTGTGGCTAAGACTCCTAGCTTTGTTATAAACATGTGATTTTGTATTTTTATTTGAAAACTTTTTTTTTTAACCATCATTGCAAGACAGATGCATATAAGTCTGTTTACTCTATGCATGTTTCTGAGGAGAGTGGGAAGTGGATGGGACACCCCATCCTTGCCAGATAAAAGGGAGGTCTTGTGAGGGTACAGTTGTGTCTGGTGAGAATGTGTCATGAGTTTTGTTTTTGCCAAACTCACTCCTTTTTTAGAAAAAGCCCCCAAAAAATCACTGGTTCCCTCTTCCATGCAAGAAGAAAGCCGGTTCCCTGCCAGGGACTGGGATCCTTGTAGTTCGGAATGTGCCTTAAACCTGAATGTCTGTAGCCAAAAGCTGTTTCCAAATTAAAATCAGCCAGCTCTGGAACATTCTGGAAATGTCTTTCTGGTGCCAGCTTGTTTTCTTCCGCTTTATGACTCAGAGATTCCAGCCCTGTTAGCCAGTAAAAATGGATGTGTTGAACTAGAAACATACGCTGTGGAAATCCCAGGCATAAGCTACCTGGCAGGGGTTGTGTCTGAAGGACTTGCAAAAGGTGCTCTCCATATCCACACAGGGCCCAGGCAGTGACATGGCACAGGTACCTGAGCCAGATGGAGGTGGTAGAGTTCTCTGACTGAGGTGGGAAGAATGGCCGGTCACCCTGGTCCTGGGAAGGGACAGAAAGGTGTTTATATGGTTTCTGGGGTGGTCTCAGGGAGACTAGTGATGAGGACAGGTCTACCCAGGGAGGTGCCCCAGCCTCAGTTACCTTGGAACCTGCCGTCAGAAGGGTCCTTGGCTCTGGCCCAGACCCTGCAGGCTCTCTGCTCCTTGGTGTTCAGAAAAGGGAACCAGCAGGGACAATTTCAAGGATTAATTGTCATGTCCAGGAGCACAGAGCTTCGCTTGCTGGCTGGAGACTCCCCCCACTTCCCCTGTGTTAGAAAGCTTAGGATAATGACACTCCAGAGAGACAAGTGTCTGTCCAGCCTCCTGGGCCCCGGCCACAACCCTGGAGAGGCCTCAACTGAGTAGCCAGCTGCTGGGGTCCTGATCCAACAGTGGGAGGAGAATGACACAAGGCGTGAAGTGTGTGTGTGAGCTCAACACCAGTGCTGGGAATCACATTAATACCCCAAATGTGCACACAATTGTGTCTGTGAGCTCACCACCAGTGCTGGGAATCACATTAATATTCCAAATGTGCACACAATTGTGTCTGTGAGCTCAACACCAGTGCTGGGAACCACATTAATCCCCCAAATGTGCACACAATTGTGTCTGTGAACTCACCACCAGTGCTGGGAATTACATTAATCACCCAAATGTGCACACAATTGTGTCTGTGAGCTCAACACCAGTGCTGGGAATCACATTAATCTCCCAAATGTGTACACAGTTGTGTCTGTGAGCTCAACACCAGTGCTGGGAATCACATTAATATCCCAAATGTGCACACAATTGTGTCTGTGAGCTCAACACCAGTGCTGGGAATCACATTAATCTCCGAAATGTGCACACAATTGTGTCTGTGAGCTCACCACCAGTGCTGGGAACCACATTAATCACCCAAATGTGCACACATCCCAAAGATCCATGAGCTGATGGGTGAACGAACTATGGCCTGTTGATACAATAGAACATTATTCAGCCATATGAAGGAATAACACGCTGCAACATGGATGGCCTTTCAGAACTTGTCCAGTGAGAACCTGATGCCATTCACAGAAGCTTCCCACAGTAAGTAGGCAAGTCCGGTAAGATGGTTTCTTGAGGGTTGGCTGTGGGGAGAGGGAAGGGAAGTGACTGCTGTGTAGGCTCAGAGTTCTTTTTTTTTTTTTTTTTTTTTTTTTTTTTTTTTTTAAAGATTTATTTATTTATTATGTATTCAACATTCTGCCTCCATGTAACCTTGCACGCCAGAAGAGAGCACCAGATCTCATTACAGATGGCTGTGAGCCACCATGTGGGTGCCGGGAATTGAACTCAGGACCTCTGTAAGAACAGCCAGTGTTCTTAACCTCTGAGCCATCTCTCCAGTCCCGGCTCAGAGTTCTTTTGGGGTGTTGAAAATGTCCTGGAATTAATGGTGAACACACTAGAAACCGCAGAATTTGTGCAGGTTAAAATGGTAAATTTTGCTGGGTGTACACCTTTAATCCCAGCTTGGTCTGCATGGTGAATCACACACATACACACACACCAGGAATTTTATGTAATGTGAACTTTGTTTACTGAAATAGAATTTTTTTTTTTTAAAAAAAAAGAGGCTGGAAGTATGTCTGGATTCTCAGCCATGGAACAGGATTCTTAATGGGCACACAACCTCTCACCACCAGGAAGGCAGGATAGGGAATCACATGAAGGCAGAGATTCTGATGTGGGGGTTGGCTGGATGGGACCCAGATGCCCATGTGTTTCTGGGTGGCACCGGCTGCTGTTTTTGTGGCCACAGTTTGAGTAGCAAGGCTGTATAAAGGGCCTTCTGTGTCCCGTTACCATTCTGGGCTTCGGGTGCCTCACTTTGTGTGAATCAGGTTCTGCCGTCTGTCCCTATAAAGTTGGAAGTGCGGGTGCACAGGTTACCCAGGTCTGTGGGCTAGTACAGCGTGTGGGGTTCAGGGCGTATGACAGGAGCTGGGGCTGAGGTTACAGAGGTCACCATTAACAAACACGGGGCCAGAGTAGTAGCTTTTATTTCACACGAACGTGGGGCAGGACGGCAAGGCCAGGCTTGGTTCTCAGATGGATGACTTCAGCTGCCAGGCTCCACTACCCCTGGTGTTCAGAAGTGATCTGCAAGAAAGGGGGTGTCCCGAGTGAGCAGCTGAAGGAGCCCCTTGTCCTGGCTGTGCCCAGCGACTTCCTCCCTCCAGCTTCCCAGTCCCTTGGGACAGCAGTACCGAAACCAGGACTCAAGAAAGGAGCTGGGGGGTGATCTGAGCATCACTAGGACTCCAGGGCCCAGAGTGCCAATGGGTGGTGAGAATCGATGGAGGAGCACAGACCGGAATACTTGAAGACTGATGTGCTACCAACTCCACCCTGGGACTGCACAGCACCTCACCCCCATCCCCCTGTGTGTTCTGGCTCCACCAGTGTGATGGAGCTGCCAGGGACCCTTGGTGACAGGCCCAGCAGGTGTTCCTCTTGCCGTCTGAGCCACTCACCACTTCCTAGCAGGTCCGGTTCGGGGCTGAAGGGCCCTGGGGGTAGATTGGAAGCCAGTTCCTCCAGCAGGCCCAGCAGACCTGTCACTTCGGTCTCCAGGTGCTCCACCGTCTTCTCCACCATCTGGAGCGGGAGGGCAGGGCCAAGTCAAGCACAGGAGTAGGGCCAACTTTAGCTTAGCTTAGTGATACCCTAAAGAAATTTCACTGAGCTCCAGCGTAATGCAGTGGAAAGAACTGGGTGCTGTGGAGTCCTGGCCCTCACTCAGTCTCTGCTCAGTTTCCCCAGCGACACCATCATAAGCTGCTTTAAGGATCCTCCTGTCTGGTACTCAAAGGTGCCAGGCTTGGCACGAGAACCCCTAAGCACCTTTTTCTTTGTTGGGGACTTGGCAGTAAAAGTGCACATTGCTTTTGTTGCACCGCCCCCTGGTGGCACCTTCCTTAAATGACAGGTTTGGGATTTTAATGTTTTGTTTCTGGGGATGGCTTAAAGTTAGGTTTTGCTTGGTTTGGTTTTTTCGTTTTTTTCAAGACAGGGTTTCTCTGTGTAGTTTGGTGCCTGTCCTGGATCTTGCTCCATAGACCAGGCTGGACTCGAACTCACAGAGATCCACCTGCCTCTGCCTTCCAAGTGCTGGGATTAAAGGCATGTACCACCACTGCCCAGCTTCACAACAGTTCTTTAATGCTTGGGGGTGGGGGTGGGGGTGGATATCAACTACATTACAGTAGCATTCAAATGTTAAAAACTATATATTATTTTGGTTGTTGATGTCTGTAAGCTCAAAAGCCCATAGACTGAGACAGGAAGATCACCATGAGTTCCAGGCCAGTTTAGGATACAGAGTATGATTTTTCTCTCCAATAATTATTTTGTCATTGTGAGAGTGAGCGAGCAGAAAGTCTTAGGAGCTGTCCCCTGTGTGTGGGGGAGCACACTCACACCGTGGTAACATGTGGAGATCAGTTCTTTTCCTTCCACTTGGAAAATTCTGGGGATTAGGCCAACGGTGGTGGCAGGAGGATCTCTGAGTTCAAGGCCAGCCTGGTCTACAGAGCCAGTTCCAGGACAGCCAGGGCTACACAGGGAAACTCTGTCTCAAAAAAACCAAAAAAGGAAAGAAAGAGAAAGACCTGGGGATCAGCCTCGGGTCATCAGGCTCGATGGCTGATGGCCGCCAGTACCTGGTAAGCTATCTCACAGGCCTCACCTTGCCTTTAAGGCAGGAGCTCTTCCTGGCAATGAACAGGTTAGGCTGACTGGCTAGCGAGCCCCAGGGGTCCTCCCATCTCTTCCTCTCTGGTGCTGGAATGCCACTTGAAAGACCCTAGCCCGCCGGGCGGTCGTGGCGCACGCCTTTAATCCCAGCACTCGGGAGGCAGAGCCAGGCGGATCTCTGTGAGTTCGAGGCCAGCCTGGGCTACCAAGTGAGTTCCAGGAAAGGTGCAAAGCTACACAGAGAAACCCTGTCTCGAAAAAAAAAAAAAAGAAAGACCCTAGCCCTTCAGGCTTACACCCCCAAGCCTCAGGAAGAGAGAAACTTCAAGCACCAGGAAATGAGAAACTAAAAATTTAGTTCCAAGGGCCACCTGACTCAGCCACTACTCAATCACCCCTGTAACAATATAACAATGTAAAAAGATTTCTGTTAAGAGATGTGCTCAGCTGTGACTGGGATAGTTGCAGGTGTTTCAGGAAGGACCACTGTGACCTTTGTGTAAGCTCCACTCCCGCCCTGATACCCCCATTGAGGTTTCAGGAAGAATGTGCATGCGGACGTGACTGTACCCACTCTGTGATCACCCTGTGATCAGGCCATGAAATTGTATGGGAATTGTAATCTTGTGGGTTTTGTGGGTTTTTCCCTTTAAAAGCCCTTATGGGGCTGCAGTAAGATGCGACTCTTACTTTTGGGAGCAGAGGAGCCCTTCTATATAGAAGCTAAATAAATCCTCGCGCTGTTGCATCAACTGGACTGGAGTCTGGGTTCTTGGAGCGCCCACTTGAGACCCTAAACTTTGGGGTCTAGCTTTTATTGTGGGTCCCAAGGATGGAACTTGGCTCCTCCTGGTTACATGGCAAGCGCTGTACAGACTGAATTAAGTTCTGATGTACTAGTATATGTACATATTAACTGAATTAAGTTCTGATGTACTAGTATATGTACATATTAACTCACTAAAGGACAGAATCTATCACCAGGCCATTGCTGCCATCCTCAGAATGAGGGAGTACAGAGGACATGCTGAAGCCGGGTGTGTGGGTCCACGCCTGTAGTCCTAGAGGCAGAGCCAGGAGGATTGCCATGAGTTTCAGGCCTGACTGGTTTAATAGTGAGTTCTAAACCAGCCATGGCTACATAGTGAGACCCTGTCTCACAAAAAAAATAAATAAATAAATAATAATGAAAAAAAAAAAAAGAGGCTGGCGAGGTGATAGAGGAGGTCAAGGCGCCTGCCACGAACTTTAACAACGTGAGTTAAATCCCTGGGACACGCATGGTGGAAGGAAAGGATTTAAAAGTTTCCAGCAATGAAGATAAAACTTTCCCCCACACAAATATATGAACCCAAAGTTATGGTTCATGGCTGTTTTACAA
The DNA here is from genome assembly GCF_949786415.1 of Peromyscus eremicus. NCBI lineage: Eukaryota > Metazoa > Chordata > Mammalia > Rodentia > Cricetidae > Peromyscus > Peromyscus eremicus. The sequence continues at coordinate 83,121,343 of NC_081425.1, forward strand.
AATTTGATGGTTGAATTTCCACCTTCCCCGTCCTGGGAAAAAGCTCAATCTTGGTGTAAGTAACGCCTCCTGGGAGCTAGGGTATATAACACATTGCTCAGCTGAACATCCCTGCTAGAGCAGAGAGTATTTAACTTGGTGCCTGGGGAACAGGACTGTCCTGGGTTTCCTGACCATTGTACTCCACAAAGCCTCCAGCCTGGCAGATGGCCATGAAGCTTCACGGTGCCTTCCTCTCATACCCTTGTTACCTCTTCCATGATGTCCAATCGGCCTTGGACAGCCACATGTCTGTCACAGCCTGGGCTCCAAGCTAGATCTTCTCTGGAGGACTCAGCAGCTGTAGGGAAAACAGGTCTTGTCACTCTGAGGCCATTGGTCCCCTTGTGGCACTAGAGAGGCCTGTACAACACTAGGCTGGAGTGCTGTGGGTGCTGAAATCAGACAGAAGGACAGACACGCAGAGGATGAAGATGAGCCACCAGACCCAGGAGGGCTTCGTCAAGGAGGCAGTGTCTAGGCTGGGTAAAGTGGAGACAGGGAAGGTTTGGCTGCTTACAAAGACATGGAGAGACGTATATCTTCCTTGGACAAACCATCTAGGGAGCTGGAATGCCTGTGAAGAACCAGGTGGGTGGGAGATTCAACCAGAGAGGGGTCTTGGGATCAAAGCCAGGGGTAACACTTTGACCCAAGGCCTCCATGAACCTCCATGAATATTTGGAGGGGGTGTTTTGAATTTCCGATTAGAGAATGTGGAGGGATGTGACTGTGGAGGGAGGCGGTGGTGGCAGTAATCCATGTGAGAAGTAATGAGCCAGACAGTAGTAGACAGAATCCAGGGAGGAAACGGAGCGGCCTCGGCACCGGGAACCAGTGAGTCTGAGCAGCTGTGCCCTGTGTGGCGTGCTGAGGATGTCCTGATGATCTGTAGTGGCCTCATTTTGTACTCCAGGAAACGAATGCACAGAGGGGTGAGAGGTCGTGTCCAAAGCCACTGCTAGTGAGAGGATCAGAGGTTTAACCAGCTGCTATGGCTGTTCTTGGTTGTCTGTTCATCCCACCTGGCTACAATAAGACCACAACCACAATTTTTGAGCCAGATTTGAAGCAAGCTTTATTTAAATACTGGCCAAGACGATGGGCATTGGCCAGGCCCATACCTGGGATTCCCAGAGTGTGGCACCGAATTATGTTAGGTGCTTATAAAGGCAGAACCTACAAAGCTACATACTTCCTGTCTCTGTCCAATTGGGGGCAAGCATATATTCTGATGTACTTCCTGCCTATGCACCGCCCCACCTCATGTGTGGTCAAGCACATCCTGTGCAATCGGGCCAACCAACCTTGTCTACAAAAGTGAAAACGTGTGGCTTGCTATCTTACATGAACAACAGCCCTAGCATTCCAGGAAGTTATCTGTCCTTGGGCAAGTGGGGCTTACAAGTTAGAGGCATTCTTCTTTTATAGATCCCTTTTTTAGGTGGGCAGGGAACAGATTTTTCAAAACAAGGTTTCTCTGTGTAACAGCTCTGGCTATCCTGGAACTCACTTTGTAGACCAAGCTGGCCTTAAACTCACAGAGATTCACCTGCCTCTGTCTCCTGAGTGCTGGGATTAAAGGCATACACCACCATGCCCGGCTTTTATAGATCTCTTAAGCACAGTAATTTAAACTTAAAACATAACTTTAGCCCTTACATTCGGCTTGACTACATCTGGAATTATGTAAAACCCAAGCAGCTGGGCACACCTGTGAGGGATTTTTCTTAATTATTTGAATTAATTAATTTAGGGGGAGGGGGTTTGAGACAGTGTTTCTCTGTGTAGTCCTGGCTGTCCTGGCACTTGCTCTGTTGACCAGGCTGGCCTCAAACTCAGGGACGCACCTGCCTCTGCCTTCCAAATGCTGGGATTAAAGGCCTTCGATACCAACCACCAGCACCTGACTTAATTAATTATTAATCAGCATCTTTTGAGGGGGGAAGATCCACCTTTAATCTGGGCCCCACCTTCTGCTGGCAGCTTATATAAAGGACATGGAAGAAGGAAGCTTGCTCTCTTTACCTGCTTGCTCTCTACAGCTAGTCCATCCCTCCACTGGCATTAGAGACTACTTCTTTGGGATTCCAGCGTATACTGAAGACCAGCTGAGACACCCAGCCTCGTGGACCAAACACCTACTGAATTTTTGGACCTTCCATTGTCAGACTAGCTGGACCACAGCCTACAAGCCAGTCTAATAAATCCACTTCCTACATATCTGTGGATTCATTTAGCCAGGGTTCTCTAGAGGGACAGTCTTTCAATCAGTTCTGTCCTGACAGAACTCTGGGGGTCATAGGCTTAGTACCCAGAGCAGGATGTGGGAGAGCAGGGAGGGGATCTGTGGTTATAAGATGATGGGGACTGTTGGGAGGTGGGGCCTAGGGGGAGGCCATTAAGTCATTGGGGTGTGCCCTCTGAGGGCATTGTGGAACCTCGTTCTCTTGCTCCTTTTTTTTTTTTTTTCTTCCTGCCTGATAAGGTGAGTGGTTTTGCACCCACCATGATGTACTGCCTCAAGAGCAGCAGCCCAAAGCACTGCGGCCAGGTGACCATGGACTAAAACTTTTAGTCCATGAGACCAAATAAACCTTCTCTCTCTTTTAAGCAGATTGCTTCAGGTATTTTCTTATAGCAGTGGCAAGCTAACTAATAAAGAACCTTCTGTGTAGACAATGTGATTTCCCTTTACTGAACTTAGAAACCACTGTTCAAAAGACAATGGTGCTGCTACGGATTTGAAGAGGGGAAAAGGATGTTATAGTGATGTTGTGATTTGAAAGTGAAATGTCAGGGGCTGGAGATAGGGCTCAGTGGTTAAGAGCACTGGCTGTTCTTCCAGGGGACCTGGGTTCAATTTCTCAGCCACCATATGGTGGCTCACAACCATCCATAATGAGATCTGGTGCCCCCTTCTGGCCTGCAGGTAGACATACATGCAGAACATGGTATACATAATAAAGAAATAAATCACCTGGTGGTGGTGGTGGTGGTGGTGGTGATGGTGGTGGTGGTGGTGGTGGTACACGCCTTTAATCCCAGCACTCAGGAAGCAGAGCCAGGCGGATCTCTGTGAGTTCCAGGCCAGCCTAGTCTACAGAGCACCAAAACTACACAGAGAAACCCTGTCTCAAAAAAAAAAAAAAAGAAAAAGAAAAAAAAAAAAGAAAGAAAGAAAAAAGGGAAAAGAAACAAATCTTTAGAAAAGAAAAAGAAAGTGAAATGTCCACCATAGGTTTATGAATTTGTATACTTGGTCCCCTACCAATGGTGCTATTTTGGGAGGTTATGGAACCTTTAGGAGATGGAACCTTGCTGGAGGAAGTGTGTCACTAGTGGACTTTAAGGTGTATATATATATATTTCCTGTTCTCCCTCTCTGCTTCTGGACTGCCCGTGGGATAGGATGGGATGGCCTCATGCTCCTACACCATGCTTTCCCCAGCACGGTGGACTGTAACTCTCTGGAACTGTGAGCCAGAACACACCTTCCCCTAAGGATGTTTTGTCAGTGTTTTATCACAGCAACAGGAAAGCAACCAGGACGAGCGGTGTGCTGGTGATGATGTTTGTAGAAATGGGTCCTTGGGAGACCCGTCTTAGAATATTCCCTGCTAAAATGTTCGTTTTAGATTTACTTCCGGAGGAGCCGCATGAAGCATGAATGGGCATTCCCAGCAAAGATCCTGGGGGTGCATTCAACTATCCCCTCTACTTTTGTGTGCATAGCTTTATTTATTTTTCTTTTATGTGAGTGTTTTTGCCTGCACGTATGTCAGTGCACTATGTGCGTGCCGTGTCTGGGGAGGGTCAGAACAGGGCATCCAATCCTCTGGAACTGGAGTTACAGATAAGACAGTTGTGGGCCTCCTTGTGGGAGCTAGGAAATGACCCAGGTCATCTGGAAGAGCAGCAAGTGCTTTTAAAACTGCCGAACCATCTCTTGGACCCAGACACTTATTTTAAATTATGTGTATGTGTGTGTGCTGGGCATGTGCATGTGAGTGCAAGTGCCCACAGAAGCCAGAAGAGGGCGACAGATCCTTTGGAGCTGGAGTTACAGGTTACAGGCAGTTATCAGCCACCCAATGTGGGTGCTGAGGACTGAACTAAGGTCCTTCATAAGAGTAATACACACTCTTAACTGCTGAGCCATGTACCCTGCCCCTTAAGGTTTTTATAATGTAAGTCAGTTGCCTGGTGGGATTGTTAGCTAAAAGCAGAAGCCATGATGGGCTGAATGGGTAGATATAACACAGTGAGGAGGAGGAAGAGATCTTAGTCCAGACCTCCCTGCTGGAAGGCCATGCCCCATGATCTGAGATGGCCTTTGGGGGCTGGAGAGATAGCTCAGAGGCTAAGAGCACTGACTGTTCTTCCAGAGGTCCTGAGTTCAATTCCCAGCTACCACATGGTGGCTCACAACCATTTGTAATGAGATTTGGCGCCCTCTTCTGTATACATAATGAATAAATAAATCTTAGTAAAAAAAAAAAAAAAAAGAAAAAAAAAAAAAAGAGATGGCCTTTGAGAGACAGGAGAAGAGGTCCAGGCTAGCCTTAGTGAAGGAGATCCACATTTTGCTTCAGCTGAAGCTGGGGGCTCAGCAGCCTGGAGAGAGTTAGAAAAGGAAGGAAGAGCTCTTCTTACTCCAGGGTGGGCTGTCCTGGTGGGAGTCTGTGTACACACCCTCTCTGTATGTTCTGCCTAGGGGCCTTCAGCCAGGTTACTCTAGGAGCATCATTTGCTCTTGCCGGAATCCTTTACCCAGTGGAAGCTGGCAGCTGTGGGCATCTTGAGGAGCATGCATCTACTTCTCTCTCCTGGCCCCAGACACTGTTCTCCAGAATCTGTGATGAGGTCTAACTTGGCTTCAGAATCTCTCCGGGGGGGAAAGAGGCTGGGATGAGGTTGGTCCCCTCAGCACTAATCCCTCACATCTGGATGGAGCTGTGCTCTGAGCTCATCCAGGCCTCCTGGGAACTCATCTGACAGAAAGCTTGGAGCACAGCCCTAACAACTGTCCTGCGTGACTAGCTCCCTCCCTGCAGAGAACCTCAGCACAGCTCTGCTTGGACACACCCTGAAGACCCTTCTCAGCCAACACCCCCAGCCATTAACTTTCTGGCCTCCTCTATCATGCTGGGCGGGGTTGGCCTGAGGCTCTTGGTCCCAGACATAGCGGGAGTGGGAGTCTGTCAGTCTTTCAGAATTTGTCTGAGGCCTCAGAGGTCAGAGCTAGGCTGAGTGTGTGTGTGTGTGTGTGTGTGTGTGTGTGTGTGTGTGTGTGTGACAGAAACTGGGCTCTCTTTCCTTTCTCTCTCTCTCTGGCTGTCAGGAAACTCATCCAGTATGGGTGGAAAGGCCAGAGGACTGTTGTGTTATCTCACTGGACCTTGAGCCAAGGATGTGGATGCTCCCTTCCTCCCTCCCTCCCTCCCTCCCTCCCTCCCTCCCTTCCTCCCTCTGCTCTCCCTCCTCTGCCAATGGATTCCCTAGGGTACGGAGTTGTTTTCTTTGGCCTGGCTCCTGCTTGAAGCCTTGTCTGTACCCTGGATGGTGGCCATGGGTGAAGCAGGATCCTGTGGTGAGGGGAGCCCAGGGACCAGGAGAGGTGCTGGGCTGGCTGGCCTAACTAAAAGAGGCTTGGCCAACCAGTCTTGTCCTCTATACGGCCCCGCCCAGTCACAGCCCTTCCAAGGCAAACTGATGTACCCGGGACTCACACAGTGAGAAAGTACCCACACTCATCATCAAAGCCATAGTCTATTTTTACCAGCAACACTGGCCACTTGGGGTTAATGATATTTGACCACACTCAGTATAAGAGAATAATAAACTTCACCACATCCAGTACTTGTATAAATATTTGTGAAGCATTCAAAACCACCAGCGATTTTTGATTCTTAAAGAGAAGCAGAACCGTGTATTTCAAAAAGATTGTATGAGGAACTCTGCATGGAGCTGCTCTGACTGAAACAGGCCAAGGATCTCGGAGCCCTTTAAGACAAAGCTAGATTCCAAGAAAGTTTTGTTTTGTTTGTTTTTGCTTAAGGAGAGGCACACTCTATCTCCCTCGATTATTCTGAGACTTTCCAGAAGTGGACTGGGAGACTCCTGGGGCACTGGAAACTTACCCCTGTCTTTCCCACACTTTCCCTATGGGGCCGAGTTAGTGTTTTACTTAGGATGTAAGGGAAGCTGCTGTAATGAAGAGTGCCTGTCAATCACCACCTCCTGTCTATTTCTCCCTCCTGTGTCCCTTCAAAGCCAGACTGGCTGACAGTCAGGCTCGGCGGCAGCTCTGCTCCTGAGGCTAGACATGATCCCAGATTCCGTTTCGCTACCCTGTATTTTTTAAACCACTAATTAGAATAAACTAACCCTTCCCAAACCCCAGGATGCTGAGGCCTCAAACCCACCCAGGATAAACCTCGAGGCCCAGTCCACGGGATGCTCTCTGTCTCTCACTCAGCTTCCTCGGGTTGAGAAGAGATCGGTCTGTCCTGCCCTGTCTCCTTTGCAGGGCTGCTGTGATGTCACACCTGAAGATGCCTGTGAACCATAGGGCAGATGCCACACATGGGCTACGGTGGCTAGTCTTTGTCAACTTGATACAAACTACAGTCACAGGGGGAGAAGGAACCTCAGCTGAGGAACTGACCCTTTTGCTGCACACCGCAAAAATATATATGAAGTAGGAATTCGGCTGGTTATGACAAAGCTAGACCTGGAGGAATTAGGAACTCTTCCACAGGATGAGGCCAAGGCTCAAGGAGTCTTGGTGATATTGGCTTTTGATTATTAGCCGTTTCCTGCTATGACTTTCTCGTGTGCTATTGTAGCTTTTCCATCATTCATTGGGCACAATTTCCCCTTATGCAATTAAAGTATTTGTATAACTTTCTCCAACTGTGCTACAAAAGACACAGTCAAAATCCCTAATTTTAGGCCTTTCTGTAATTATCGTCATTAGCAGCATCCGGCCAGGACCATCCCGGGACGGACGGAAGTATCTTATCGAGATACCCCACAGATTCTCTAAGAACAGACTTAAGCATCCAGACTATCCATTTGAGAAGGCCTGGCGGATGTGCTAATTAAGCTTAACTTTCTCCTTTCCAAAGTCTTATCTCTAGTTTTAGATCCACCCTTAACAATGAACTCAGAACTAAAGGGTTTCTTCTTACGGTTACATCTAGCTGTGATGGAAGTTGCCTAGCCAAGTTGCCTAGCGACCGAGCACACTTTCCCCGCCCTGCCAGAAAACAGTGGGAGCAGAGATAGCTTGGAGAGATAAGGGCCAAAGGGATAAAAGGCGGTTTTATTTTCAGAGACAGGATGGAGAAGAAAAAGAGAATGGAAGAACTAGATGGGTAAGAACTGGAGGAGAACGAACTGAAATGGGAAGAACTAGATGGGGAAGAACTAGATTAGAGGAGAACTAGACTGGAGGACTAGAGGAGAGAACTGGAAAGACGAGATGGAAGATGAGGAAGAGCCAGGTGAGGGAGAACAAGATGAGGAAGAACAGATGAGAGAGAAGGAGATGGGAGAGGAGCTAAGATGGGAAAGAACTAGATGAAGGAAGAATTAAGGTAGAACTTAGAGGGGACAGCAGACAAATGTAGAGAGAAATCAGGCAAGAAAGGAGCTAGGCATGAAAGCAGAACTGAAGCTGTGTAGAGAGGGAACTGGCTCAGAAGAATGAAGCGAATGGACTAAAGAATTTCATGTTCGTACATTCACTTCTTACCATCTAAGATGAGATTATCAGCTGGCTGTAGATTCTTCCACGGACCCTGGGAGAGGGCTATTGAGGGGCTGGACCCCAATAGTCCCCGTTACCCTTTCGGATTAGCCTGTGGCAAGTCTAATTGGCATTTTCTTGATTAATGATGACATGGGAGGGCTTGGTCCTCCACAGACAGTGCCACCCCTGGGCTGGTGGTCCTGGGTTCTATAAGATGGCAGGCTGAGCAAGCCATGGAAAACAACGAGCCCGTAAGCAATGTCCCTCCATGGCCTCTGCTTCAGTTCCTGCCTCCAGGTTCCTGCCTTGAATTCCTGCCCTGACTTCCCTTAATGGACTGTAAGATGAGATAAACATTCTCCCCACCAATTGCTTTTGGTCACAGTGTTTATCACAGCAACAGAAAGCAAATTAGGCTGGGACACTGACCAGACAAGCAAATGTAGGCTCAGAATGATGGAGCAGGTATGTCCGGACCCCCTTCCCTTGCTCACCTCTCTCATGCGGAGTCTAGAGCTCAACCTAGATCACTGGATCAGGTTTCAGGAACAAATCCATGCAGGAAGTCAGAGGGTACCATGCTGCAGAAGGGCTTCTCCAACAGATACAGGGGCAGCCCTGACCTGACTGGATTATCTTCTGCAAGCTAATTCCATTTGTTGGATCCTGGCTTTTGCTGCTATTAGAATGGACACAGCCATACTCTGTCTTCTAAGTTACTATTGCTTTTTGTCCTTTTATCATGCCAAGGTTTTTGCTGGATGTATAATGTGGATAGGCATCAGTCATTTAATTCTAGCTTTTTTCCTTTTTTATCTTTGAGATTATAATATAATTACAACATTTCTCCCTCCTCTTTCCTCCCTCCAAACCCTCTTACATACCCCTCTTTGCTCTTTTTCAAATTTATGGCCTTTTTTCCCATTAATTTTTATTGTATGCATGTACTTACATATTCCTAAATACAACCTGCTCAATCTGTATAACGTTACTTTTATGTATGTTTTCAGGGCTGACCATTTGGTACTAAATAAAGTCACTCCTTTTCTTTTGTTTCTTAATCCTCTGGCACCACAGCCTTCCAAGTGCTGCATTATATACTCCTCCACCTTAAAAAAGCAATGTTTTTTGCTTTGTTTTATTGTATTTTTTACTATGGGGCATTCCTGTAATCCCAGCACCTGAGAGACTGAGGCAGAAGAATTGTCAAGTGCGAGGCTGGCTGGGCTACACAGTAAGAATTTGTCTCAAAAACAAAACAAACCCCCTATTATTATTATTATTATTATTATTATTATTATTATTATTATTATTTTACAAACTCAAAAGTTTAAGTGACATATAAAAGATTACACAGCAGAAAGAAAGTGCCAGCAACAAGACTGGAATCCAACCCCCTGACACCATCTGTCCCTGTTGGTGGTGGAGCTGTGTAAAGTAAATTCTTCCACCTTGGGGCTCCCCGCTGTCTCCCCTTGTAAGAAATAAATAATTATGTCTCATTTTCAGAGCATTTAAAATTCAATGATGGCGCACACCTTCAATCCCAGCACTCGAGAGGCAGAGGCATGCGGACATCTGAGTTCAAGGCCAGCCTGGTCTACATAGTGGGTTCTAGACCAGCCGGGGCTACATCATAAGTCTCTCCCTGTCTCTCTGTCTCTCTCTTACACACATGCATGCAGGCCCCATCTTCCCCAGCTAGCAGCTGGCGCCTGCTCCCTGGAAGCTTTTTAGTTTATCTTAGACTTGAAAACTTATGGAGAGTACGCTACGTGACTGGGTCCCCTTATCAGAAAAGGAGGGCATCTTGAACTTCAGCTCCATCTTTGGACACCAGATAAGGCTTTGCATCCTGAACAAATAGATTAGGGAACCTGGAGAGGTGGTGATAGTAGACACCAAGAAGATTGTACTTCCCTAAACTTAGCTGATGAAGAATTTAATGGGGCAGGGAAATGTGATTAGGGATATAAGAAACGCAATTCTGTGCCAAATTGGTGTGCCAGCCATTTTTGTCTTTTCTGTAGGCTGATGCCTGACTTTGCAATGTCAAATCTACCTCGATGTTGCTGCTCTGAGTCCCCAGTGCTCTTTTATTTATTTGTTTGTTTGTTTTAAATGTGAATGGGTGTTTTGCACATGCATGCCTGGTGCCCTTGAAGGCAAGAAGAAGGCATCAGGTCCTCTGGAACTGGAGTTACAGGTGGTTGTCACCCACTACATGGATACTGGAGACTGAACCTGGGGCTTCATGAAGGTTAGGCAAGCACTCTACCAACTGAGCCACACTCCCCTCTCCAGTACTCTTATCATGAAGTGAGGGTCACTTTTTCTTACACCATCTGTAAAATGGGGGGAACTACAAAGGTGTGAGGCACAGGATACCTTTCTGTCTCTATCCTCCCATGTTGGCTTGGTCCAAAGATGTGGGTGAGGATGGTTATACTTGCTTACAAGAGGAGATGCAGGGGGCTAGAGAGATGGCTCAGCAGTTAAGAGCACTGACTGCTCTTCCAGAGGACCTGGGTTCAGTTCCCACACCCATATGGTGGCTCACAACCATCTGTGATTCCAGTTCTAGAGTATCTTCTTCTGGCCTCTGTAGGTCCTGGGCATGTTTGCTCACAGACATACATTCAGACAAAACTCCCATATACATCAAATAAAATTTAAAAATAAAAAAACGAGAAGGCTCAGCAGCTTATTGCTCTTCTGGAGGACCCAGCAATGGCCTGAAACTCCAGTTCTAGGAGATACTATGCCCTCTGGCATCTGGGGGCACCTGCCTGAATATGGCACACATAAATCACATAGGCACACACACACACACACACACACACACACACACACACACACACACATATATATATATATATATATATATATATATATATGTTTTTTTGAGACAGGGTTTCTCTGTGCAGCTTTGCACCTTTCCTGGAACTCGCTTTGTGGACCAGGCTGGCCTCGAACTCACAGAGATCCTCCTGCCTCTGCCTCCTGAGTGCTGGGATTAAAGGCGTGTGCCACCACAGCCAGGCACATACAATATTTTAAATTATAAATAATAAAAGAGCTGGGTGGTGGAGGTGTGCACCTTTGACCCCAGCACTTGGGAGGCAGAGGCAGACAGATTTCTGTGAGTTCGAGGCCAGCCTGGTCTAAAGTGTGAGATCCAAGACAGCCAAGGCTACACAGCGAAACCCTGTCTCATAAAACCAAAGTAAATAAATAAATGAGAAGACACTGAGGATTCTTCTGACAGTGCGAACAGGAACCCAGCTGAGGTTGGCCTCTGAAAAGGTCTCTAAGGGAGCTGGTAAGATGTCATTGGATACCAATTACACAGCAGCACAAGCCTGCAGACCTGAATTCTATCCCAGAACCCACACAAAGGTGGAAAGAGACAACCAACTCCACACATTTGTCCTCTGACCTCCTCACTTGCCCTGTGGCGTGCAACCCCACATGTACAATAACAACTAATTAATTAATTAAAGGTCTCTATAATAACACAAACCAGTTTTCTTCCCGCGATATGTAAAGAGATTTTATAGAATAATATGAGAAAATCCCAACAAAACAATTGAGGAAGTCTTAAATAGTTTGCAAGAATTATAAATGACCACTATGCCTTTGAAGAAAAAAAGTCTATCCTTGGCAGGAATCAAAGACACTCAATTAAAATAATAAAGATGGGCTGGGGATGTAGCTCAGTTGGTAGAATGCTTGCCTTGCATGTTTGAGGCCCTAGGTTTGATCCTCAGCACAGCACAAAAACAGAAATGGTGGTATATATCTCTAATCCTAGGAAGGTGGAGGTAGGAGGATCAGAAGTTCAAAGTCATCCTTGTCTACACAGTAAGTTCAACACCAGCTTGAGCTACAAGAGATTTTGTCTTTTAAAAATATATTAAAAATAACGGGGTGTGGTAGTGTATGCTTTTAGTCCTGGTACTTGGGAAGCAGAGGCAGGCAGAGCTCTGTGAGTTCCAGGCCAGCCTGGTCTACAGAGTGAGTTCATGGACAGCTACCAGGGCTACCCAGAGAAACCCTGTCTCCAAAACTATAATTTAGAAAATATTTTTTCCAAAGGAAAATCTAACTGGAATTAGATCAATTGTCTTTCTATAGCCATTAATTTTATAGATGATACAGGAAGAGAGGAACACTGAATCACTGAATGGCACCCAGGGAATTCAATAAGCAAAATCTAAAGGAGCCAAACTTTTTTCAACAACTGATTTCAAGAAAAAAACGAAGGGAGGGATGGAGAGAGAAGGTTACACATTTGAAGGAACAGCAGGTATATCAACTAAATTCAACCAGCCAGGTAACCTTTGCTTGGATCAAACAAATTAAATGTAAAAACAAAACAAAACAAACAAAAAACAAGTCATGATCAAGGACACTTGAACATGATAAATGCTTCAATAACAAAGAATTATTATGCCGGGCAGCGGTGGTGCACGCCTTTAATCCCAGCACTCGGGAGACAGAGCCAGGTGGATCTCTGTGAGTTCGAGGTCAGCCTGGTCTGCAGAGCGAGATCCAGGACAGGCACCAAAACTACACGGAGAAACCCTGTCTCGAAAAAAAAAAAAAAAAAAAAAAAACCACCATGCACAAAACTCAAGTCCAAGTGGATCAAGGACCTCAACATAAATCCAGTTACACTGAACTTGATAGAAGAGAAAGTAGGAAGTAGTCTTGAACGCATTGGCACCGGAGATCACATCCTAAATATAACACCAGTAGCACAGACACTGAGAGAAACAATCAATCAATGGGACCTCTTGAAATTGAGAAGCTTTTGTAGGGCAAAAGACACAGTCAATAAGACAAAAAGACAGCCTACAGAGTAGAAGATCTTCACCAGCCCCACATCTGACAGAGGACTGATCTCCAAAGTATATAAAGAACTCAAGAAACTAGACATCAAAATACTGAACAATCCAATTAAAAAATGGGCTAAAGAGCTAAACAGAGAATTTTCAAAAGAAGAATCTCAAATGGCTGAAAAACATTTAAGGAAATGCTCAGCATCCTTAGTCATCAGAGAAATGCAAATCAAAATGACTCTGAGATACCACCTTATACCTGTCAGAATGGCCATGATCAAAAGCACTAATGACAGTCTATGTAGGGGAGGATGCGGAGCAAAGGGAACACTCCTCCACTGTTGGTGGGAGTGCAAACTTGTACAACCACTTTGGAAATCAGTATGGTGGTTTCTCAGAAAATTGAGAATCGATCTACCTCAAGAACCAGCTATGCCACTCTTGGGCATATACCCAAGGAATGCTCAATCATACCACAAAGATACATGCTCGACTATGTTCATAGCAGCATTATTTGTAATAGTCAGAACCTGGAAACAACCTAGATGCCCGTCAAGTGAAGAATGGATGAACAAAATGTGGTACATATACACAATGGAGTACTACTCAGCAGAGAAAAACAACGTCATCATGAGGTTTGCAGGCAAATGGATGAAACTAGAAAATATCATCCTGAGTGAGGTAACCCAGACTCAGAAGGACAAACATGGTATGGACTCATTCATAAGTGGATACTAAACATAAATCAAAGGAAAATCAGACTGTAACCCACAGATCCAGGGAGGCTACCTAGCAGGGGGAATCCTAGGATGACTGTGGCTTATAATAAGTTTTGGTTTTAGCCGGGCGGCGGTGGCGCACGCCTTTAATCCCAGCACTCGGGAGGCAGAGCCAGGCGGATCTCTGTGAATTCAAGGTCAGCCTGGACTACCAAGTGAGTTCCAGGAAAGGCGCAAAAGCTACACAGAGAAACCCTGTCTCGAAAAACCAAAAAAAAAAATAAAATAAAATAAAAAAAAAATAAGTTTTGGTTTTGCCCAATCACTGGGCAAGCTTTAGTGAACCATTTCACTACTAGGATAAGATTTGTACTGTACCAAGCTGATGAAAGAAAATGCTGGCTGTGGGGTTGGGGATTTAGCTCAGTGGTAGAGCGCTTGCCTAGCAAGCACAAGGCCCTGGGTTCGGTCCTCAGCTCCGAGGGGAAAAAAGAAAAAGAAAGAAAGAAAATGCTGGCTATACTTTCAGGAGGGGAGGCTAAAATCATTTTAGAATATGGACTAGCCTATAGAAAAATGTCTGCTGTAAATCAAACAGTGAAGGGGAAGATGAATAGGAATCTCGCTTACACAACTTAAGTAAAACCAAGCTCTCTGAACAGATGAAGATAGGTTTCTTCTGTATCCCAGAATCTAATTAATATTTATATGTATAATTCAGCTATCATTTGGCTTAAAAGGGTTTATTGGGAAACGTTATCATTTGTACTAATTTCTACAGAGAAAATATTTTACTGTTTAAAATAATCCTGGACTTTTAAATTATAACCTGTTTTTATGTTCAGGCTATCTGTATATTATTTCTCCTGCAGTTGTACATAAAATGTTTTTACATTAAAAAAAGGACAAAAACTATAGAATTATATTACATGAAATATATAGAATATACAAATTCATAGAGACAGAAAGATTAGACGTTATCTCAAGATAGAGAAGAAAGGAATATAGAGCAATGATTTCCTAAGTACAGAATCTCTGTTTTGTGTGATGGAAAAACCCCACAAATGGACAGGAGTATCAGGACATAATACCATGAATGTAATAAATCAATACAATTAATGTATTTAATGAATATCATAAATATAATTATGGAATGAATAATGCAAATGTAATCAATAAATACCACAAATGTAATTAATATCATGAGTGTAATTAATGAATATCATGAGTGTAACTAAAAATAAATAAATAAGTTAAAAAAGAAAAACAAAAAAAGAATTATTACTATTATTAATTGTGGCATTGCAGTTCTGTTTATAGATAAAATATAAGATGCTGGGCCCCATACTTTAATTGCAGAACTGAGAGATGCTTCAGCAGTTAAGAGTACTTGCTGCTCATGCCGGGCGGTGGTGGCGCACGCCTTTAATCCCAGCACTCGGGAGGCAGAGCCAGGCGGATCTCTGTGAGTTCGAGGCCAGCCTGGACTACCAAGTGAGTCCCAGGAAAGGCACAAAGCTACATAGAGAAACCCTGTCTCGAAAAACCAAAAAAAAAAAAAAAAAAAAAAAAGAGTACTTGCTGCTCTTGCAGAGAATCTGAGTTTATTTCCCAGCACCCACAGGGTGGTTCACAACCACCTGTAACTCTAGTTCCAGGGGATCTAACACCCTCTTCAGACTTCCACAGGTTGGAGCACAAATGTGGTGCACGTACATAATCTTAGACAGGCACACATAAAATAAATGTTTTAAAAGGGGGAACTAACTAGCTCAGTGGGCCACATACAAAAAGAAAACATGGGCTGGGCAGTGGTTGCGCATGCCTTTAATCCCAGCACTCGGGAGGCAGAGCCAGGTGGATCTCTGTGAGTTCGAGGCCAGCCTGGTCTACAGAGCGAGATCCAAGACAGGCACCAAAAGTACACAGAGAAACCCTGTCTCGAAAAACAAAAACAAACAAAACATGGAAATGGGAGAGGGCTTGCTCAGAAGAAAATTTCAGTGAGGGGAGGGGAAGGGGGATTGGGGGAGGGGTGTGACAACGACAAAATTTGTCATATGTATGAAATTGTCAAACAACAAAAACTTAACAAATAAATACAGTGCTTGGACTTTCTTTTAAAATAACCCAAGGATGACAGCAGAGGCGAGATTGCTTAATTAATAATTATAGTATAATTATATTATAATAATCTATGTATGCAGTCATCTTAAATTCTATTTTTTTAATCCAAACATTTTCATAATCAAAAGTCATAGAAAAACTGTACCCCATAGTATGTCCAATATAGGTGTTGAAAATATCTTCCGAAAGTTAAGTGATGGGATTGTGTCTGAAGTCTGTAAGGTTAGAAGTGAAAACTTCTCAGCTACATGGGTACATCTATACTTTCCTCTTAACCTGTCTGTTGCAATGAACGTGCGCATCAGAAAGGAAAGCAATGTTTAAAACGGGTTGTGGCTCAAAGGGGCAAGAAAAGTGATCCGTAGCAGGGATAGCTCCTTCCTCTGGGAGGCACCAGGGGAGCCCTGGTCCCCATCTCTGCCACCCATGTAGAGCTGACAGGAGCATCTAAGAGGCTGTGCCTTGTGAGCTGACTCTGAGCTACACAGAGTGCCAGTCACTCCTTAACCGATGGGGAAACTGAGGCTAGATGGGTTGATGGTCTGAGAGAACTAGTGTTGTATGCTCACTGGTGGGCACGTCCTTTCTTACTTTCCCCGAAGTCAGCCTGTGAAACGGAAAGCGATTCACCCCTAGGAACTCCCTTTAACGATCTGAGTTACTGTCCCTTCTCTTCGTGGGCCTCGAAACACAGCCAGAGCCTCGGTCCTTAGTGCCAGACTTTTCTGCATGGCTGGAGCAAGAACCCAGGAGAGCCAGAGGCCTGGGGTTTGGTGCTGGGTCTGCCTTGGCACTATGAGGCCCGAGCTCATCCTCGCCTAGACAGCTAGGATGAGCCACAGCTCTTGGACGGTTCTGGGAACCTGGAAGATGGCCTCCTCACCTCACTACAGAGCCCCCGGGCCTCCAGGCAGGTGAGACGGTACCTTTTTTCCATCTGTCTTCTCAACGGTGGTGCTGGCCCCGCCTGGGTCACTGACCCTTTCAGGCCCCCTTTCCATCACAACGCCCTTTGCAGCCCTTCCCTGGATGCCCTGGCCCCAGGGCGGCCACACCCTGCAACCGGACCTCCGCCCTGGCCGACCGCGCGCTCCTAGGCATCCGGTTGCCACATTCCTTTCCCCAGATCTTTCTTCCCCGTTTCTTCCTGCATTCCCATTTCTTTCCTTCTTGTTTGCGCTTTTCTCAAACTCCCGTCTCTAGCCCTCCTCGTCCGCATGCGTTTATCTTCAAAGCCTCCCCTCTCTTCTTATGTATCTCGTTCCTTCATCTCTTCCCTTTCCTGTCCCGGTGTTTCTGTTTTCTGTCACCGTCACCTTTCCCTCCCTCCACCTCTCCCGGTAGCTCTGTCTCCGGGTCCTCTCTTACTCCTACCTCGCTGTCCGGGGGTGTCCCTGGGTCCCCGACCCCACTCGCCCGCCCCGACGCGGAGCAGGGCGAGCCCGGCCATCGCACAGAGCAGCGGCTGCATGGGACCGACGAGCCACCACCGAATGCAGCTGTCGGTCCGTAGCCACCTCCCCGGGATCGCGCCCGCCCGGCCCGAGGAAATGCAGTCCGAGCCAAAATTCCTGGGCGGCTCCGGGTTTCTGGTTCCAGAGAACCCGCCCCCTCCAGAAGCCCCACCGTGAAAAGGCACAGCCCGGAATCCCATCCCCAAGGCCACCTCTCCACCAGAGCATCCTGTCCAGCCACCGACCCCAACCTCGGTCTTGGGACCCCCGGGAGAGAAGTGGGGGAGGAGGATACAGGCGCTACTTCTTGGGTCACTACTCTTTATGAGCCCATTTCACAGCCTGCCAGACTGAGCCCAGGAATGAGGACCTTCTTCTGTGTCCCTCCCAGGATGGCGCAGGCTTTGAAGCCCGGCTTCCTAGGATCTGGAAGTGTTCTCTGCCTGCCTCTGAACCAGAAATAAAGGCTAATGGTATTGGACAGAGGGAACCCAAGGCCTAGTGCTGCTGTCCACAGAAACTCACTGATAAAGACCATTTAACTCCTTACTAAAGAATGAAGGCAGGCCGGGAGGTGGTGGCGCACGCCTTTAATCCCAGCACTCGGGAGGCAGAGCCAGGCGGATCTCTGTGAGTTCGAGGCCAGCCTGGGCTACCAAGTGAGTTCCAGGAAAGGAGCAAAGCTACACAGAGAAACCCTGTCTCAAAAAAACAAAAAAACAAAAAAACAAAAAAAAAAAAAAAAAAAAAAAAAAGAAAGAAAGAATGAAGGCGGGCATGGAGAGATGGTTCAGCGGTTAAGAGCACTGGTTGGTCTTCCAGAGGTCCTGGGTTTAATTTCCAGCACCCACATAGCAGTTCACAACTGTTTGTAACTCCAATTCCAGGGGATCTGACACCTTCACACCAATGCATATAAAATAGCTTTTTTTTTTTTTTTTTTTCCGGAGCTGAGGATGGAACTTGCAAAGCAGTTTAAAAGCAAGGGATGTCCCAGAGACGCAGTAGAATTGAAATCACAGCAGTTAGCAAATGTGTTAGCCCTAAACTAGGTAGTGTTTGGTGAATGGAAAAGAAGAAATAAAAAGAAAGGAACATCACTGCTCCTAGGTATGGTGGAGGAGAAAGTTTATTGTAGATAAAAGGGAGAGCGTAGCTAGAGTCAGAGATATCTCGGGAAGTCCAGAGTGGACATGACCCTGAGCCACGTGAGGAGGTGGGGGTGTGGGGATGGGGTGGGGGACACCAGGTGCAGAGCCAGGAGGTCAAAAGGGAAAAGAGGGGAGGGCAACTAAAATGGTTGGATTATACAGGAAAGGGCAGCTGGGGAAAGGGCAGCCCAGCCCCTGGACTGGCGAGTTCAGGGTAGAGGGCGGAGTATGCCAGTCATATCCTGAAACAGGTAAGGACTGAGGGTTGCTGGGAGAACCTGGAGGCCTGGTCCACTTTGATATAGTAAATAGTCCCCGGGTTTGAGACTTACTATTTGGTAGTCTCTAGGAGAGGTGAAAATGGAAAATAAGCCAGGTATTCACATAGTATCTGTCCCTTAAGGCGTTCCCAGTCCCAGCAGTCATTATGTTATAAACCAGAGCTAAGCCATGGTGATTCTCTTCTGCTGTACTATCTCTGCTCCCCAGGGTAACCCCACAAGGGGACTATCATCATATCCGTTCTGAAGATCAAGAAATTGAGATTCAGAGAGGTTAAGAAACTTGCTGATGGTCACACAGTTGGACAATGTGGAGTCAGGCTTCAAATCTAGCTCTGCTGCCTCTGCAACCAACCAACTTTTTAGATAACTATACACAAGGCTTAGCGCTGTTTTTATGCTAAGCAAGCTGCTGGGGGAAGGGTAGGATGGAGGTAGGGAGGGTATGTGTCTTCAACCTTTTTTTTTTTTTTTTTTTTTCTTCAGTGAGCTTCAAACCATCTCAAACCTCCTGCAGTTTAGAACACTGTTGATGCGGAACACACCCATCCAACAAGTGCAAAAACAAACGACCACAGAACCATCAAGCAAGAACAGTGAGTCTAAGAAATCTGCGGAGCTCAAGCACAGAGCTCCTAGCTGCAGACTGGGCGCCTTTGTGGGAGAATGGCTTCACCCATCCAGAGTCAAGAGAGTGTCTGGGGGTCATGGCTGTCAAATTATGTGCTCATGTGTCCATGCAGGTGTGTACAGATGAGGACGGAAGCCGAAAGAGGGTGTTGGGTACCCTCAAGCTGGAGTTACAGGCAGCTGTGAGCCCCCCCCCCATGTGGGTGCTAGGAATCAAACCTGGGTGCTCAGCAAGCAGAGTAAGTGCTCTTAACTACTGAGCCATCTCTCCAGCCACTGCATCATCACACGTTGTATCTGTATCTGTATCATCTGTATCTGTGTATCTGTATCTGTATCTGTGTATCTGTATCTGTATCTGTATCTGTGTATCTGTATCTGTACCTGTGTATCCGTATCTGTATCTGTGTATCTGTATCTGTGTATCTGTATCTGTATCTGTGTATCCGTATCTGTGTATCCGTGTCTGTGTATCCGTGTCTGTGTGTCTGTGTGTCTGTGTAGCTATATCTGTATCTGTATCATCTGTGTCTGTATCTATATCTGTATCTGTATCATCTGTGTCTGTGTCTGTGTCTGTGTCTATATCTGCATCTGTATCTGTATCTATATCTGTATCTGTATCATCTGTGTCTGTATCTGTATCTGTGTGTCTGTATCTGTATCATCTGTGTCTGTATCTATGTCTGTGTCTGTATCTATATCTGCATCTGTATCTGTATCTGTGTCTGTGTATCTGTATCTGTATCATCTGTGTCTGTATCTGTGTCTGTGTCTGTGTCTGTGTCTGTATCTGTATCTGTGTCTGTATCTGTGTCTGTATCATCTATGTCTGTGTCTGTGTCTATATCTGCATCTGTATCTGTATCATCTGTATCTTTATCTGTGTCTATATCTGTATCATCTGTATCTGTGTCTGTATCATCTGTGTCTGTATCTGTATCTGTATCTGTATCATCTGTGTCTGTGTCTGTGTCTGTATCTGTGTAGCTGTTACACATCATAGTCCCTGCATCCCAGTAGCTCTCTCCTCATCTCCCCCTCCCCAGGAGGCAGAAATCCCTCATGGAAATTCAGACTAGGAGTTATCAGTTCTGCCACCAAGACTTGGATCTAATTCTTACCTGCCCTCCCCCCATTAGGATGCCCAGATGACAGGCTTAGAGGGAAGGATTTATCTCAATAATGCCAAGAATTGTCTATACTTGCATAGGGCATTCTGCTTTAGCTTAGCCAGGCATGAAATTATAAAACAAAAAACCTAAACCCATAAAGATTTTTGCAGCTTAGAGCTGGTGGGCTACCTAATTATTTGAATTTAAGATACGAAGACACAAAGCCTGGCATGGTGGCACATATCTGTAATCCAGAACTTAGAAGGCTTGGCAGGAGGGGAACAGGTCAAGGCCAGACCGAATTACATAGTGAGATCTTGATTGTAAATAAATAAATAAACTAGTAATGTACGAAATGGGTGCTTCATCACTTAAATCACAAAGTATGGGCCCATGTAACCACTGAGTGGGTAAAGACGCCTGCTGACCTGGGTTTTCGTCCACATTGGGGAAGACCTTGACTGTCACAAGCACCCTGTGGTATGTACACATGCTCTCTCTCTCTCTCTCTCTCTCTCTCTCTCTCTCTCTCTCTCTCTCACACACACACACACACACACACACACAGAGGAATAAAAGTAATTAAATTTAAAAATAAATTAATTTGGTGAGTGTAATGGCATACACCCCTTCATGGCAGCACTCAGAAGGCAGAGGCAGGTGGATCTCTGTGAGTTTGATGTGAGCTTAGTCTACATAACAAGTTCCAAGCCAGCCAGGGCTACATAATGAAACCTCGTCTCAAAACAAATTAATTTAAAAAGCAAAGTAATGAAGTATATAATGTAAAACATGAAAACACTCTGTCCCTAGCTGCCCCTACTCAGTGACCTTAGTCCAATCCATTCAGCGCAATCCCCTCAGCTTGGTGGTCTCTTCCTCTTTGTCCACAAATTCTGTAGCTTTTCAATATATATTCAGACATGGGATGAAAATGATATTTGTTTTTACATTTATAGTTTCCTCAGTTATTTCATTAGCCCTCAGTAGGCCATTGGAGACTTGAAAAGTCCCTAGAAATGAATATACTGGTACCCATTTAATGCCTTCGAAGAGTAGTAAAGGGAGAGATGGGTTAGTGGTTAAGCGTGAGTGTTGCTCTTCCAGTGGATCTGGATTTCCGGCACACATGGCAGCTCACAACAGTCTGTAACTCCAGTTCTAGGGGATGCCCTCTCCTGGCTTCCAGGGGTACTGTGCACATGGTATACACATACGCAGGCAAAACACCCATACACAGAAAACAAAATAATTACAAATAAATACAATGAAAAACAAAGCGTGACACAAGATCCCAGGAATGGGTGTGTCGCTGTCCACCTAGTCTCCTTTACTCATAGACATGAAGTCATTGTTTTCCACACTGTGAAATGCTATTTTTAAAAATATAGCCGGGTGGTGATGGCAGATGCCTTTAATCCTAGCACTTGGGAGGCAAAGGCAAGAGGGTCTCTGTGAGTTCAAAGCCATCCTGGACAGTCAGGACAACACAAAGAAACTCTGTCTCTTAAAATAAAACAAAACAAAAAAGTGAAAAGTTTATATAATATTTATATGTATTAACTATATATGTAATCCATATGTATGAGTGTATGTGGTTTTGTTGTTGTTTTTTCAAGACAGGGTTTCTCTGTGTAGCTTTGAGCCTTTCGTGGAACTCACTCTGTAGCCCAAGCTGGCCTTGAACTCACAGAGATCCACCTGGCTCAGCCTCCCGAGTGCTGGGATTAAAGAGAGTATGTGTTGTGAGTGTACGCTGTGTGTGTGAGGTTGATGGCGGAAGTCAGAAGAGGGAGTTGGATTCCACCCCTCACCAAGCTTGTGAGCCACCTCACACGTGTGCTGGGAATGGAGTCTTCTGGAAGAGCAGCAGGTGCTCTTATCCACCGAGCCACCTCTCCAGCCCATGACACATGTTTAATTAATATCCAATTTCTATTACCAGATGCTGAAGGGTAATTTGCCAATCAATATGTTTACCACCGTTCCAGGCCAGCAATGCAGAGGGTTTTTTCCACCCTCCACTAGAGGGCGCGCTCTTTCCAGTTGTTTTATATTCCTCTGCTTCCGGGGTACTTTTCTGTAGTTCGGCGTGTGGGCTTTGTCTGAGGCCTGACGTCCACACAGTTTTCTTCTTGCTCCCCTCTCCTATTGGAGCCTCACAAGGTAGAGGTAGCTATGGCGCCAGAGAGCCGGGGAAGCCTTGAACCCCCAGCCCATCCCCAGTGTGTGTGTGTGTGTGTGTGTGTGTGTGTGTGTGTGTGTGTGTGTGTGTGTGTGTGTTCTGCACACATTCCATAGGCATGTTATGTCCTAGAGGAGAAGGGTTTTTTGTTGTTTTGTTTTGTTTTGTTTTGATTTTTGATTTTTTGAGACAGGATCTTTCTACATAGCCCAGGCTGACCTGGAACTCACAGAGACCCACCTGGCTCTGCCTTCCGAGTGCTGGGATTAAAGGCGTGCGCCACCACAGCGGGCAGGAGAGGTTCTTTTAAGAGCAGTCATTGAGGCAGGCCTTTATCATTTCGTCTCTCTGTGGGGATGGCGCTACAGGGCAGCCATCTTAGGAGACTTCCGTTTGGGCCGTTCTCCAACACTGGCTGTTTAAGTTTTGACAGTGGGATGATGGACAGTTACACCCTGTTGTGGGGTTTATTTATATACTGTTTATTAGAAGTTGAGCTTCGCCGGGCGGTGGTGGCGCACGCCTTTAATCCCAGCACTCGGGAGGCAGAGCCAGGCGGATCTCTGTGAGTTCGAGGCCAGCCTGGGCTACCAAGTGAGTTCCAGGAGAGGCGCAAAGCTACACAGAGAAACCCTGTCTCGAAAAACCAAAAAAGAAAAAAAAAAAAAAAAAAGAAGAAGTTGAGCTTCATTGGTCTGTTCAAGGACCTTTTTTTTTATGTCTTCTGTTTTTCTTTACGTATCTTGATAATATGCTAATGTCTTCTCCAGGTGCTGGCCACCTGTTCTCCCAGTCTTGGATGATCTTTAACTTCTATTTCTTTATTTTTTTTTAATTAAAAAAATTTTAATTAATTAATTTATTTTTTGTTTTTGTTTTTTGAGACAGGGTTTCTCTGTATAGCCCCTGGCTGTCCTGGAACTCACTCTGTAGACCAGGCTGGCCTCGAACTCAGAGATCTGTCTCTGCCTCCCACACAATGGCATTGAAGGTCTGTGCCACCACCAAGCAGCAAAAATTTTTAATTTTTAAAATTATGTTTTAGCCGGGCGGTGGTGGCACATGCCTTTATTCCCAGCACTTGGGAGGCAGAGGAAGGTGGATCTCTGTGAGTTCGAGCCCAGCCTGGTCTACAGAGTGAGTTCCAGGAAAGGCGCAAAGCTACACAGAGAAACCCTGTTCGAAAAACCAAACCAAAATAAAATAAAATAAAATTATGTTTTGATTATGTGTCTGTGTGTGGGTATGTGCACATGAATGCAGGCTCCTTCAGAGGCAGACCTGTCAGGCCCCCTGGGGCTGGGGTTACAGGTGTTGTGAGTCTCCTGATGTGGTGCAGGGAATGCAGCCTGGCTCCTCTGGAAGAGCAGTGCGTGTTCTTAACTGCTGAGCCATCTCTCCAGCCCCTATTTAATTAAATTAGAAAGAAAGAAAGAAAAAAGAATTATGTCTGCTTGTACATGCAGTGCCCAGGGAGGCCAGAAGAGGGTATAAGATCCCTCGGAACTAGATAAGGATGCTAGGAACTGAACCTAGGTCCTCTGCAAGAGCACCAAGTGCTCTGAACTACTGAGCCATCTCCCCAGCTTCCCAAGACGGGGCGAAAGAGACAGAATATGGCTAGTGATAGAAGATTTGCTTGTTTTCTTACAAAGTCCAGCAGAACTAGAACGGCATGCATCACTCCATGCACTGGCAGAATCGCAGTATATGCAAAGTAATTTATGTCCTCACCCAGAGAAGCCCGCCCAAACACACAAAGGAACACTAACAGAGCCCAGCAGTGGTGGCGCACGCCTTTAATCCCAGCACTCGGGAGGCAGAGGCAGGCGGATCTCTGTGAGTTCGAGGCCAGCCTGGTCAACAGAATGAGTTCCAGGACAGTACACACCCATTTACTAAGGTCCGCCTTCAGCATTCTCCAGAAATGAGCATCGACATTGAAAACGGAGGTGGGCATCAATGGATGGAACTAACGGGATATGCCAGGCAGCTGCCAGGGCAGAGTGCATGGGCAAGGTGGCTGGGGGGGGGGGTAGTAAGTGCCATCACTGGTTGTCATTCTGCCTTTCCACACTGTCTTCTCTGAACACAGTGCTCAGCTAAGGCTGCACAAGTCTTAGACTAGCGAGGCAGTCCGCAATTACGTTTTTTATATAAAATGGATTAAGCGATCCCGTGTTGGAGGCAGGGTGTATCTGTGCAGCTTGTCCTGTCCTCTGAACTCTGGGGCCCTAGGAAAATCACCAGCCAGTGAGGGGATGTGTAGGAGGTGACATGCAAGTGGGGTTATTTGGTGGCTGGCAGTGGTGGGCCTTGGGCAGTCTGGGTCCTCAGGGCCGCCCGCAGAGGGAAGTGCTCTTTCTAGAAGAGCTACCCCATCCTGGAATGTTCCCATTTCCCTGCCAGGTAGCCCAGAGACCCACATAGAGTGGAGTGTGAGGCTCAGAGGAGCTAGGCGGTGGCCGCCAAGGTATGCAGTTCCAGGGAACCAAGCAGTTTGCTCCAAAGCTGCCTCCGGCCATGCAGACATGCTACAGCCTGTTGTTGGAACTCCTCAGCCTGGGCTGCTGGGGGACACATGTCAGGGAATCTGGCAGGGGCTTGTTCTCCTTGCTCATGGCCAAAGGCAAGGAGCCAAGGGAAGCAGGAAATAGAGGCTGGCTGGACTTCGGGGCATGGTGGTTGGGCAAGAGGGACGGTCCAGCTAGACGCTCCTCAGCGGCTGGGGGGTCTGGAACGCACAAAGCCTTCTTGTCCTCTGCTTTTGGCACCAAACGAGGATTTCCAAAGCCACAGGGAGGCCTGGGCTAGGAAAGCCCTCCTTGATGCAATGAACAAGGCCAGCTTCTCTATGCACAAATGGAGGGCAGTTGCTGGTCCAAGGCTCACAGAATTAACAGAAAAGGTGTCGCTAGGTTGGAATGCACATCTCGAGTGGGTTCAGAAAAGGAGGCAGAAGACTTGGAATGTTGAGATTCAGTGCTTTTAAAAATAATTATTTATTATATTATTTTGTGACCGGGTCTCATGTAGCTCAGGCTAGTCTTGAACTCATTATGTAGCCAATAATGGCCTTAAACTTCTGATCCTCCTGCCTTCAGTTCTGGGATTACAGATGTGCTCTAGCATGTCTGGTTTATGAGGTGCTGGGGATTGAATCCAGGACTTCGTAAATGCTAAGCAAGCACTGTACTTACGGAGCTACAGTCCCAAGTGTTCCTGTGTCCCAAACAGTCCCAGGAGGGGGGAGGTATAGGAAGATGAGGCAATCTCCTTAGTGTAGGGAGACAAGAAATGTAGGAGGTGAGGGGTGAGGTGAATGCTAGCAGTGGTGTGGTACCTGCCAGCTCAGCTCTGGGGTGCTCACAAGGGATGCTCACACAGGGGATGCTCACACAAGGGATGCTCACACAGGGCATCCACAGTGCTGAGTCGAGCTAATCATCACAAACAGGGCGTTTCCTACATGTTCTAGGATCTCCTGTCGAGATCGGAGGCAGCTGGCACCCCCCACTCCCAGCCCTTAGAGAATGTTCTCTGCAGCATTCTATGGAGAGATGATCTCATTTATGTCACCATAGCTGTCTGCAGATCATGTGTGGATGACCGTCTGAAGAATGCGAGGTAGTTTCTGTTAGTAATGGAGTAATAAAAAACATCTCAAGTAAAGCAGGGTGTGGGGCACTTGCCTGTGTTCTTAGCCCTCTGGAGGAAGAGGCGGGAGGATTGACAGTTCAAGGCCAGCCTGGGCTACATAGTAAGACGCTGTCAAAAACAAAACAGCAGAATTCCTCTGCCCGCCTCTGAGTTGCTTTCCTAGGCTTTTCTGAGCCTAAAGCTGTCAGTCAGGGCCTTGCTGATTCCAGCTTTCCTCAGGGTGCAAAGGTGTGAGCAATGTCAGCCCTCCAGGATGTTCAAGGTTCCCAGGGAAAGTGATAACAGCGGAGGTGTGGCGGGGTTTAACTGAGCCAAGACTCGGTCTCGGCAAACCCTCCCATTCTTTTTCTTCTGGAATCATAGCTTTATGTACTCGGCACCCAAAGTCAACACATAATTGCACATGTTTACAGGCTATCCACCTGTGTATCAGTATGTGCACAGACTCTGTGTAATGTTCAAATCAAGGTACGCTAAGCAAACATTTATCATTTCTTTTCTAGAAGAACTTTCAAAATCCTTTGGTTTTTTGTTTGATTTTGTTTTCAGATAGGGTCTCTTCCAGCCCAGGCTAGCGTTGAACTTGCTCTGAAATCAGTATGACGTTGAACTCCTGATCCTCCTGCCTCCACTGCCCCAGTCCTGGGACTACAAGTGCTTGCCATTTATGTCCAGTGCAAACTCCTTTGTCTAAATTTTTATTTTGTTTGAGATGAGGACTCACCATGCCATCCAAGCTGGCCTCAAAATACTGGACTCACTAGGTATAGCGGCATATGCCTCTAATTTCTGTACTTTGGAAGAGTTCAAAGTTATCCTTGTCTACATATGGCATTTAAGACTCCCCCCCAGCCGGGCTGTGGTGGCGCACGCCTTTAATCCCAGCACTCGGGAGGCAGAGGCAGGCGGATCTCTGTGAGTTCGAGGCCAGCCTGGGCTACCAAGTGAATTCCAGGAAAGGCGCAAAGCTACACAGAGAAACCCTGTCTCGAAAAAACCAAAAAAAAAAAAAAAAAAAAAAAAAAGACACCCCCCCCCACACACACTTATGGTCTCCAGAGAACACTTTGCCTCAACCTTCCTTATAGCTAGGGCTATAGATGTCACCACAGCACACCAGGCTCTCCCAGGTTTATAAAATTTTTAAAGTTTTTATTTAATTTTAAGTGGATACTTTCTACTGATTTCCAACTATGAAGTAGGATGATTACACACACACACACACACACACACACACACACACACACACACACACACACACCTTTTTAGAGGCAGGCTCTTGCTATGTAGTGGAGAATCATCTTGAATGGTGTCCAAGAGTATTAAGCTGTCTCCTGTGCTCGCCTGCCTCACCAGCTCCCAGGAGAAGCAGAAGCCAGAGGACCACAAATTTGTGGCCAGCCCTGGATGTATAGCAAAACTCTCAAATTAAAAAGAAAAGAAAAAGTCTTTTACCAATGCATGAAATGAGAGCTAATACATTACAAACAAGGGAACCTTCGGTCAGGAACGCTTAATTCTCTGTCTTATGTGGCTGACCATCCCTGTAAGGAAGTAACCGAAGGGTCACCAGGTGATGTTAATTTCCCATAGCTCTGTTATACTGTCTTATGTGGTTGACCATCCCTGTAAGGAAGTAACTGAAGGGTCACCAGGTGATGTTAATTTCCCATAGCTCTGTTATACCTTCCCTCCTGGACAGTGGAGCCCTGGGCAGGTCAGCTTCTCTTCTACATCCTCCCAGTTGTGAGAGACTGAAAGAATTCATCCTGCCTCGGGTTGGATGAAGAGTCCTGAACCCGGGAGGGTAGCATCGAATGTATGCAACTGTAACTCTGGAGGAGGGAGGATTCGGTTAGTTAGAGGTTAGCTTGTCTCTGATCTGCTGAAGGGGTGATTGCAACAACTGAATTAAAATGACAAGAAGTTTGGAGTCAGGACGTGAGTCGTTTCTTTTTCCTTTTAAATTTGGAACTACAGTGCGCATACATTTTAGGAACTGAATGCACCCATGTAAACAGTACCCAGACCAAATGACAGACGGACAGCAGCATCCACCACCCACCATTAATCCTAATAGTACAGATGAATTTTGCTTGGTTTTGTATTCCATAGAAATTGAACAACACATCATTCTTTCGAAAGTTTCTTTGTCTTTCCATGCACACTGTTGCATATCAATAGATGATCTGTTATCTGGTTTGATGTCCATGGGAACTTGGGCAGTTTATCTACATCATAAATTATATATTGTAAATAAACTGCATAAAACTTCCTCTGATGAAAAGAATAGCACCATGCCAAAAACAAAATTGTAATATTTAAAATATTCCAAGCTCAAGTGTTGTAAACCAAAGCAAATAAAATTTTCTTTATTTTGGCTTTTCAAGACAGGTTTTCTCTATGCATCCCTGGCTGTCCTGGAACTCACTCTGTAGACCAGGCTGGCCTCGAACTCACAGAGACCCACCTGCTTCTGCCTCCCAAGTGCTGAGATTGAAGGCATGAGCCACCGCCTGGCACAAACTGACATTTTAAAAAAAATACTGATTTCAAGGGCCTTTGAGGTCAGAATGAATCTCACGATCCTGTGGAGATGCTTTTGTTTCAGTTCACTGGCTGTTGCTACCTTCAAGTACATCATTAAGTAGTCACTTCAAACGGTCATTTTGCTTTCATTATCATCCACAAAACCATTTCTTCCTGTCCCCAGTGTTTAGAGTGAGTACTAGTTAGGGTTACTATGTGAGGGCTAAAGTTATGTTTGAAGTTTAAATTATTGTATCTATAAAGTGCTGGAAGGTGGTGGCGCACACATTTAGTCCCAACACTCAGGAAGCAGAGGCAGGTGGATTTCTGTGAGCTTGAGGCCAGTCTGGTCTACAAAGCCAGTTCCAGGACAGCCAGAACTGTTACACAGAGGAACCCTGTCTCCAAAACAAAAACTAAAACCAAACAAATCTATAAAACAGAAGTGCCTCTAACCTGTAAGCCCTACTTGCCAAGGATAGATAACTTCTTGGAATGCTGGGGGCTGTTGTTCATGTAAGATAACAAGCCACTCCTGATGGTGGTGGCACGTGCCTTTAAATCTAGCCCTCGGAAGGCAGAGGCAGGTGGATCTCTTAGTTCAAGGCCAGTCTGGTCTACACAGCAAGTTCCAGCACAGCCAGGGCTGTTGCACAGAGGAAACCATTCTTTTATTTATTTATTTATTTATTTATTTATTTATTTATTTATTTATTCATTCATTCATTCATTCATTTATTTATTTATTTATTTTTGAATGCCAAATGCCGTTTATTGAAGGAGGGAGGAAGGTCTTAAATACAGGCTTACAGCACAATGGGAGAACCCCGGAGGGCAGAAGTTCCTACTGATGTTTTGCAATCTTGTATCTAAGCTGTTAATGCCCAATATGCAGGATACACAGACAAGGAACTTGCCTTAAGCATTCAGGAGGGTGGAACCTGGCAGGGAATTAGCATAGGGAGGATATCAAGGTCAAGGTCAGCAAGCAGTTACCCAAAATGGGAGCCAGGGCCCTACAGGTCCCCCCTTTTACTAGAAAATGAGCTTCTGACTTAGTTTGCTTGGGACATCAGCAGGTCACCTTACCCGTCATGGAGATGCCTGCCCAGGCCACACAGGCGCTCTGTCTTAGGTTGGTGAGCACCCCCCAGGCATTACCCATCTCTGAATACTCATTATCATACAGGTTCAATCGTGTGTGAGCTGCAGAGTTAACTGCTGCCAAAGATCTCAAAGTGGCACTGGGCTTGCAATCTGTGTGTTCAACACAGAAAAGACCAATAGAAGTCCTAACCCACCCATAGCCAGTAGCATAAGGCAACTGAGCCATTCCCTTCCTTAACGAGCTTTACTGCAAATTGGAGTCCTTGTAAGATGGTATCCCAAAAGCAAATGGAATTTGAGTTTATAAATTTATAACTTTCAAAGCCAATCAAAATGTATATAACTATTGAATTAAATTTATCATGCCCAATAGAATGAAAGATTAACTAATTGTAGTAGCTACTTTTGTTGCCAGGGTCTCCACTGTGCTAGCTGTAGTAAGCAAATTATGAAATGGCAATCCCAGAAACAGTAGCAGCTGTGGCTGCCACTGCAGGAAACCATCTTGAAAAAACAAAACAAAAACAAAAAAGATAGCAAGCCACGTGTTTTTACTTCTGTAAACCAGCATGGTTACACCAATTACACAGGATGTATGCTTGATTATAGGAGGTGTGTAGGCAGGTCAGGATGTATGCTTGCCCCTGATTAGATGAAGGTGGGAAGTACATAGACTTGTGGGTCTTGACTTTATAAGCTCCTGTCTAATGTGATTCAGTTCCATACTCTGGGAATCCCACGTATGGACCTGGCCAATATCCACAAAGCTTGCTTCAAATTTTGCTCAAAAATTGTGGTAGTGGTCTTATTTTCGCCAAGTAGGATTAACAACTATTGCTTCAATGAAACACCATGACCAAAGCAACTTGGGGAGGAAAGGGATTATTTGGCTTACACTTCCACATCACTGTTCATCACCAAAGGAAGTCAGAACAGGAATTCAAATAAGGCAAGATCCTGGAGGCAGGAGCTGAGGCAGAGGCCAAGAACGAGTGCTGCTTATCAGCTTGTTCATTTTGGCTTGTTCAGCCTGCTTACAGAACCCAGGACTACCAGGCTGGGTGGCCCAAATCACGATGGGCTGCCGACAGTCAGCTGCGGATTGAAGAGACAATGAAGAAGACAGAAAAGGGTCGAGAGGTCTGCCGGTCAATGCCAGACAGCCCCGAGTTTATTTCACAGCCAGCTTATAAACAGTCTTGAAGGACAGAGATAGAACAATGCACAGCACAGGCATTCAACCACTATCTATCCTGCCTTGCATCAAGGAACAGGCAGTTTCATTTTCTATATCAATGTACCTCTGGCTGGCATCAGCAGCCTACATCTAGCTAGCTAGTGTGTTCCTTCTTGTGGGCTAATCAGGACTTTCTCATAGCCCTTCAAGAAAACTCTGCAGGCTAGTCAGAACTTTCTCAAAGCCTTGGAGCAAACAAGCTTGAACTCTACTGACTCAGAATAGATTTTAGATTCAAACTGGGAAACTGAGTCAGTTGTGGGCTCCCACATGTCAAGTTGACATAGAAGTAGCCAGCACAGAGTGAAAATAGATTGGAATAAATTAATGCCAAACCAGTATTAAAAGTTTGCAAAGCCAGGCCTGTCATCTCGGGAAGAGGAGAGAGGAGGCTCCGGGGAAAGGCTACATAGTGAAGCCAGGCAGGACTGGGTGAGGAGTGAGTCTGTGTCTTAAAAACAAGAACAAGCTTGATGACCCACCGTGGAGCCAGGACTGGAAGCTTTTTTACAATTTCTAAATGCTAAAGGCCAGGGTTGCCCGGCTGCCCTGAACCAGACAGTTCTACCCTCATCACTCCCGTGCACCAGGGCGATTTTGCTCTGATACGGTTCTGAGTTTTGGCCATGCTCCTACATTTTCCAGCCCCCTCCAATCCCAGAGTCCTTTAACAAAAGGGCTGAGGTAGGGTAGCAAGATGAATCAGTGGGTAAAAGGCAAGCCTGAGGGCCTGATTTTGACTCTCAGAGTTCACGTGGTGGAAGTCAATGGAAGTTAGAACTCTTAGCTCCTTTATGTTCTCTTGACCTCTGCATACACGCTGTGAGCAGTATAGACAGGGGAGAGGATGTGCAGTGGCTAGAGGTGCTTGCTGCTAAGCCTGCTGACCAGAGTTCGAGTCCCGGAATCCACAGGGCAGAAGGAAAGAACGGACTCCTTCAAAAGGTTTTTGACCTCCACAGGCATGCTGTGGCACTTAGGCACCGACACACATACAAACAAACAAAGGAATAAATGCAGAAGAATTTAAAAGTAACAGTCTTCTAAGTCTTTTAGGCCTGGGTTTTCAGCAAAGACAGATTGTGTGTATGATTGCTCTTTAGTCTATTCAAAGAGTGTCTTACCAACAGAACCCCTACAGGGATCCAGTTGTCCTGTGAAACCCCAAGGCTTTATGCCTTCTGCCTGGCTTTGTCTAGGAGGATACTGCTCAATGGGTCCTGCCCTGTCTTCTCTCCAGTTTGTTCCCAGCTTTCTTCTCTTCCAAATGTCCTCCCCCAAACCCACCCTGCCTTTTTTCTTTAGTCCCATCTCTATGTGCCATGGGACAGGCTTCTGACTCTCCCAAGAAAACCCAGTGGGGCTGGAGGGATGGCTCAGCAGTGAAGAGTGCTTACTGCTCTTGCAGGGGACCCAAGTCTGGTTCCCACCATCCACATCCTGCTGTATCAGGAGGCTCAAGACTGCCTGGAGCTCCAATTTCAAGGGATATGATGCTTTCTGGTCTCTGGGGGTATCTGCACGCATGTGGTGGACATGAATTCACACAACTACACACATAAATAGTAAAAGTAATAAATCAATTTTTAAAAGAAAGAAAGAAAACCTAGGGCATCAGAGACTCTTTTCTTTTCTTTCTTTCTTTCTTTCTTTTTTTTTCTTTTTAGTTTTTCCAGACAGGGTTTCTCTGTGTAACAGTCTTGGCTGTCCTGGAACTCTCTTTGTAGACCATGCTGGCCTCGAACTCACTCAGATCCGCCTGCCTCTGCCTCTCAAGTGATTAAAGGCATGTGCCACCATCGCCCAGCCAGAGACTCTTTTCTTTCTTTCTTTCTTTCTTTTTTTTTTTTTTTTTTTTTTTTGGTTTTTCGAGACAGGGTTTCTCTGTGTAGCTTTGCACCTTTCCTGGAACTCGTTTTGGAGACCAGGCTGGCCTCGAACTCACAGAGATCCCCCTGCCTCTGCCTCCCGAGTGCTGGGATTAAAGGCGTGCACCACCACCGCCCGGCCAGAGACTCTTTTCTTAGTGGTGTGCACCATAGCAATTTCTCCTGCTTTGAGTCTACAGAGCCCTTCTACTTTTGGGTATTTCTGAAGTCTCCTCTCAGGAAGGCTGTACAGTCTACAACTTCTGGCTAATACACTTGTCTCCTGGTGGAACTCATCCTCTGCAGTAAGTTTTCAGCCTTGTTCGGAGGTTCTGGCTGAGGCCCCACTGATTCTGGAAGTAGACTCAGAGTCACATCGTGCCTTGGAACTTGCATTGGGGGTGCAGTTGGGAGTGGGGGTGGCGGATCCCTGCAAGTCTTATGGCCTGTGGCCAGCAATGACATGATCCAGGAAGAGGTGAGGATGAACACTGGGTTCGGCCAGGCTGGATTAAACTTCGGGAGTCTGATGCCAGGCGGGTTTTTGCCAGCATATTAAAACACAGTACAATTTCGAAAAAAGTTTCCTGGTGTAATACAATCCCTGGTGCACGAGGAGGTATAATTACATGAAAGTACATTTGAATTCTTCCAAGAAGATGGCTTCTAGAGCTAGGCTATCTGTATGAGCTTAAGGGCCTAGACAAAGATCTGGTGTGGTCTCTGGCATACAGACAGGCAGAGTGGAAGTCATTTGGACTATTAGCCACCACCAGTCCTGGTTGTGGGAGCTTAGAGGAGCCCCTGGCTGTACAGATAATGTAAGGGTCATTTAGACTACTAGTCACCTCTGGTCTGTTAATCATCTCCAATTCCTAGCCTCTTGAATTGAAAAAACCAGGTTATCCATCCATTCCTTTGAGAAGAATCCTGTGTGCTTTGAGAAACATCCCTGGTTTCCCTGGTGATCTGTGCATCCAAGGACCTTTGTGCTCCCAACAGGAACCATTCCAGATCCTGCCTGAATCCAGCCAAACACTGTTTCAGGCTATTCACACTGTTTTCAGCCTCATGAGTCCTGGAACTCTGAGACAAGAGGACAAACTTTTTTTTTTTTTTTTTTTTTTTGGTTTTTTGAGACAGGGTTTCTCTGTGTAGCTTTGCACCCTTCCTGGCCTTGAACTCACAGAGATCCGCCTGCCTCTGCTGCCCGCATGCTGGGATTAAAGGCGTGCGCTACCACCGCCCGGCTGACAAACAAAATTTAAATCTTACCTTTGAGGTGTCCATGTCACAGCGGCTGTGCCCCATGGCTGCTGCAGAGGAAGCCAAATAGCTAAGGCCCCATGTACACTGCCCACACTCTCCAACCAACAACTGTTTCACCTGGGCCCCAGTGGGTTTCCTAAAAAAGGTTTTCATTTCTTTTAATTATGTGTACTTGTATTCTCTCTCTCTCTCTCTCTCTCTCACACACACACACACACACACACACACACACACACACACACGAGAGAGAGAGAGAGAGAGAGAGAGAGAGAGAGAGAGAGAGAGAGAGGCACATGTGAGAACAAGTGTGTATAGTAAGTGCCCACAGAAGCCAGAAGCAGTGGATCTCCCTGGGGCTGCAGTTAAGGCGGCTGTAAGCCACCTGATGCGGGTGCTGGCAACCAAACTTGGGTCCTTATACATGATCTTCACTGCTGAGACATTCCCTCCAGCCAGCCAGCTCTCCTCCAGCCTGCCAAGTGCACCTTGACCCTGACTGAGGATAGCTAGTCTTTGGTTGACAGTCCCTGGAGGCCAACGCGAAGTGACTGGCCTGTTCCTTCTAGCATGGATATTTTCATAGCGGAAGGCACCTGGTGGCTAGTTACAGCTGAATTGCTTGGGGCCATTCCCCTCACAGTGAGGTTGGAGGTTCAGAACACTGTGTGGATATGCGGGGGAGAGACCTGGCCATCCTTACTTCCACCCCAGGAGTCCTTGGATCTACTCACATGAACTTGGACTGATGCCTGGGAGTCACATCAGCCTCCCCGCATGCCCAACCTAGCTTCTCATCCTCCTTCCGAAGAGAACTTAACTCCTAAGGTGAAAAATCAGGGGCATCATTGGGATCATTCATCTACAAGGTCCCAGGCACACTGCACAGTGGCCACTCAGTACTCATTTGTACGTGGTGTCATTTCAAAGAGACATCTCAAGTGGCTCCTTGTTCAAAGAAACAAAATAATTTTCATAAAAGGAGTTCAATAGTGGAGTCTATTTCAGATATGAATTTCCCAGGAAAATGCATTTCACTGTGAATATATGACTACTGGGGAATGACTGGGCTATGGTTAGCTGTGTACCTGGCAATCAGCCTGAACACACTACAGCCCCAGGCTTTGGAACCACGGGGGTCTAGGTTTGACTCTTGATTCCCTCCCTTGCTAGTCCTGATGGTAAACCAGCTACTCGTTCATTCAGCTCCCGCTGCCTTCCTTGCTTTTGTTTTGATTTCTTGAGAAAGGGTGTCAAAGTATGTAGCCCAGGCACATCAGAACTCGCTGGGCAGCACAGACTGGTATGATTTCAGGAGCCTCTTGTTTCTACCTCCTGAAGGCTGGAGTTTTCTAAGTCGGAAAAACTGGGCGAGCAGCGATGTTTCTTGGCTAATACTTGCAAAATATTCGACAATCCTCCCAGGCAGCTTGGTGAAATGTAACGATATCAGGGATCTGGGTGTGCCTAGGGGTTAAAATAGTATTGCATGAAGGCAAGCCCAGCTGTTAGCACAGTCTATGGCACACAGTGAGTGTTCACTTGATTTTGCTCTTATTAATGCAGAAGCCATTCCTCGGGATCCCGATGATGCCAAGGACATGATGGGATTGCATATGGACCCTCCTCTAGGGGAGGGATGTCTCACTACAGAACTGACAGGATGCAAGGGTAACAGCAGTGACACATCAGTCACTGAAACTTCACGATGTATTTATTTCAGTTTCCTAGGAAATAGGCTAATACTTTGAGCATAAGCCTGTGAACCCTGGCTGCTTGGATGTTAAAGCTTCCTAAATGCTGTAAACACCCTGGACTGGTATGAAACCCCAGGTCTGCAGAGGGCTTATATTATTTGTGCCTTGCTATGGATACAGCACAAAGGCAGGTGTCAGGAACATGGACAGGATGCAGGGATTTCAGGCAGCTTATGACAGGGACCATTCTCTCTGAACGTATTATTCTTGGAAAACTTTTGAAAAATATTTGGGACATGAGGTATGC
This sequence comes from Peromyscus eremicus, assembly GCF_949786415.1. Classification (NCBI taxonomy): domain Eukaryota; kingdom Metazoa; phylum Chordata; class Mammalia; order Rodentia; family Cricetidae; genus Peromyscus; species Peromyscus eremicus. The sequence goes on from NC_081425.1 coordinate 83,157,318, forward strand.
TGCTGAGAACATGACTTCCAGTGGTTCACTCCCCATACTCCTGACAGGCATCTTGGGGAGTTGTTGAGAGGTACATGCACCATGGCGCACTTGTGTGTGTGTGTGTGTGTGTGTGTGTGTGTGTGTGTGTGTGTGTGTGTATGACCTGAAGGAGTTGGTTCTCTCCTTCCATCACGTGGATACTGGGATCAAACTCAGGTCATTAGGCTTGGTGGCAAGCACCTTTACATGCCCAGCCATCTCACCAACCCCTGTATTAATTGTGTAGTTTTAATCCATCCTAGATAAATTGATCAAAATAAAATAGAATCTGGAGGTGTCTACAGTGAACAGTGTTAGCCAGCTTGGCCTTTCTCTCTCTCTCTCTCTCTCTCTCTCTCTCTCTCTCTCTCTCTCTCTCTCTCTCTCTCTCTCTCTCTTTCAGAGTTGAGGACCGAACCCAGGGCCTTGCGCTTGCTAGGTAAGCGCTCTATCACTGAGCTAAATCCCCAACCCCTCTTTCTTTCTTTTTTTGGTTTTTCAAGACAGGGTTTCTCTGTGTAGCTGTGGCTGTTCTGGAACTCACTTGGTAGCCCAGGCTGGCCTCGAACTCACAGAGATCTACCTGCCTCTGCCTCCCAGTGCTGGGATTAAAGGTGTGTGCCACCACCGCCCGGCTACGGGCTTTTCCTTAGTTGCTCTTCACAAGTGGCTGTCAGTTGGCTCTTGTACTGTCTTCAAGACAGATTGTCCCCTCTCCAAGGGAGCAGCATGGGATGTGAACAGCTTAGGTCTTCTTGGCAAATTGTCAAGAATTAAATGAAAACCAGACAAGTGCTTAGAGCCCTTCCTGAGATGTCTGCGTTAAATGGCAGCTGACATGTGGCAACACAACAGGGCCTTCCCGTTACAAACCCCTGACTCTTCCTTTAAATTGAATTAAAACCACACACAAAATAATAATGTATGTCTATATGACATGCATATCTAACACATAGGAATTGCTGCCCAGGATTGAGGACAGCGGGGAATGGGGATTGAAGGAAAAACAAGAGGAGACTCAAAGAGATAATCTAATTCTCCCTAGGTGACACAGCCATTAAGTGGAGGGCAACTGAACAGAGCTGTCACTCAAAGGTGCAAACCCCTGCTCACTGCCTTTTGCTCACAAGAGCAGCAATGAAAGATTGAACAGGACCTTGTTGTATAAAGACACATGTACGGAAACCATTGCTTTGAATGCTAACCTAAAATATGAATGAAAAGGAAAGTCCTAGGCCGGGCGGTGGTGGCGCATGCCTTTAATCCCAGCACTCGGGAGGCAGAGCCAGGCGGATCCCTGTGAGTTCGAGGCAAGCCTGGTATACAAAACAAGATCCAGGACAGGCTTCAAAACACCACAGAGAAACCCTGTCTCGAAGCCCCCCCCAACCAAAAAAAAAAAAAAAAAAAAGAAGAAGAAAAGAAAAGGAAAGTCCTGCTCATCACCAACCCTCAGAGGGTTGCTGAGTACCTTCTTTTCCTGGGGAAGTGCAGATTCATGCGTATTTGTCTTCCTTTTGGGGGGCTCTGCTTCTTCCTGATTGGTCCATTTCGTTCCCAGCATCAAAGGGAAAGGAACTGAATCAAGATTGTCTTGGGGTAAATAATCCCAGCTCAATGACCCAGTAATGGACTCTCAGGAGTTGAAGCAGAAAGTGCTTGAAGATATGGTTCTTCTAAAATATTCTTAGAGCCAGGTGGTAGTGGTGCACACCTTTGATACCAAAGGCAGGCTGATCTCTGAGTTTGAGGCCAGCCTGGTCTACAGAGCAAGTTCCAGGACAGCCAGGGCTACCCAGAGAAACTCTGTCTGAAGAAAAAAAAAATCCCAAAACAGGAAAAAAATTATTAGGGAAAAAAAAAAATATATATATATAGCACTAGGAACATTGGCATACAACATTTATCCCAGCCCTCAGGGAGGCAGAGACAGGCAGATCTCTGAGTTCCAGGCCAGCCTGGTCTACACAGTGCTTCCTTAGGACAGCCAGGGCTACATAGTGAGACCCTGCCTCAAAAGGAAAAGACAATCTAAAATATTCTTTGAGACCCCTCAAATGGTCAACATAGATCAAATATGAGACTAGAGTGTTCAGCTCTAAACTGGATGGCCTTACCACTCACCCTCCCACCCAGGCTCAGGAACCTTCTGGAAGAGGGGTGGAAGAGGCTGCCAGAGGCAGAGGTGGTGGAGAGCAGCAGGGAGATGGTGTTTTCTGGATAAGGAAGGGCATCTGCACTCATGGACTCACAGTAACTGTGACAGCACGCACAAGCAAGGCGGAATCTCAGCACAGAAGGAGGACACAAAATCCCACCGCCAGCTGAGGGGCCAATTTGCATTTGATAGGGGAGGCAGTTTCCTTTACTGGTGTGACCCCTGATGGGGCGACCGACCAGATAATCTGGGCAAAACCAAAAGGGGTTGAGGAGGAGCTGGAGGATTAGAGAATTCCAGGTTGAGTGGGAAAGAATGATTGGGTGAAGAAGGTGGTTGTGGGAAGAGTTGGGAAAGAGGTAGTGGATGTGTTCACGATGTATTGTATGAAATTTTCAAAGAATCAGTAAAAACATTGTTGAAACATCTGACAACTTCATACGTGAACATAATGGGTTTTGGTTGCGTCCAGCCTTCCCTTAGCCTTCCTCCTCTTCCCACTGAAAAGGGTCTTCTAAACAATCTCAACTTTCATGTCTTTGTGTGGGTGGGTGGGTGGGAGACCCACTGAGTGCAATCACGGTAGTTGGAATGAGCATCAGTGGGGGTGCAATTACTAGAACATGTGTCTTGCCAGGAGCTACCCCACTGAAGAGCACAACAGGTCCTCTCCCAGCATCCACTGACTTCCCAGGGTCCCTTCATGGAGAGAGTGGGGCATCATCTGCCCCTCCCATGTGCATGAAGAAATGGGTGATGGGTCCAATCCTGAGTAGGTCACTACAGCTGGAATAAATTCACAAACACTATGTCATGTTGTGTCCAGAAGACAGTTTCACGGCACTCCTCCCCACCCTCCGCCTGTTCCATTCTTGACAGCTTGTTTGGAGGTTCCAGTAGGGGAACACAGCTGCTCACATACCTTTGACTGAAGACCTCTTTGTCTCTTTTCTATTGCTGTGAAGAGACATCATGACCAAAGCAACGTATAAAACAAAGTATTTAATGTGGGGGGCTCACTGTTCTGGAAGGCTGGGGTCCAAGATCATGAGGCAGGGAGCATGGAGCAGTAGCTGAGATCTTACACACTGAGACAGCCACCACAGGCCGAGAGAGAGGGGGAGGGAGGCAGGGAGGGAGGAGAGAGAGACCTGATAGATAATGGCGTGGGCTTTTTAAACGGTAAAGTCCACCCCCAGTGACAGACCTCTTAATCCTTCCCTAATCGTTCCACCCACTAGGAACCAAGCATCCAAATTTATGAACCTATGGAAGCCATTCTCTTTCAAACCACCACACTGACCATTTATTCCAGAAAGGTTGTCGTCTTCTACCAAGAGTACACCTTAAAGAGGGGCACATATGGAGCTACGGAGGAGGGAGGTGACACTGTCCCAGCCAACCAGATCAGCCAAATAAACCCTGGCAACCCATAAGGTGGCAGATGTCAAAAGCAGGTGGCCCTCACACCCATGGCTCCTTCATTCCCTCTGTCCCCTTTTCCTTAATTTTCCTTGAGCCTTGGAGGGGGTCAGATAGCTGTCCTGTTCCAGGCCAGGCACTCCACTGTCATTTCTTCTCAGTACTTTGACCAGTTGTTTCTACAGAACATTGTACGGGAGTCCTTATTCTAGGGATGGGCACCCACAACACCATGTGGGGTATTTTATGACAGAGCTTCTGTCCATTTTTGTCCATAAAAGGTGACATTCTTTTCTGTCTTTTCCATCTCATTAGGGACTGTCTGCTAGGCACATTTTAATTTCCCCCTTAACTACAGAGGGTGGGTGGGAAGGAGCTGAGAGGGGTCGGGAGGGGAGCTGGACTTCTCCGAGCACACTTTCTGGTGTCGTTTTGCCTTTGGAGCTTTATCAGCATCGTGCATATCAAGGATGTACTACAGAGAAAAGAAGGCCAGCGAAGAGAAAACCTAACAGGCAATCTAATACCAAACAAACTTAAACCCACTGAATACCAATAGCACATTCAGAAGAAACGAAAAGAACTCAGAAGCAGGCATAGAGATGGCAAAAGCACCAGGTGTGGTTGGTGCACGCCTTTAACCCCAGCACTCAGGAGGCAGAGGCAGATGGACTTCCGTGAGTTCGAGGCCAGCCTGGACTACAGAGTCAGTTCCAGGCTCCAAAGCTACACAGAGAAACCCTGTCTTGAAAAACAACAACAACAAAGCCTGCAAAGGCAGCTGCGGTTTGCAGTGTACTTCCAAAATTGCATGGAGCGCGGAGTCAGCTCAGTGATGTGGAAACCAGGGTTCTCCAGTTGCTAGCAGGAGACACAAGAGGAACCATGTGGCACCGCTTTGGAATTACAGGTCTCCATCAATTCAGGAGTTGTCAAGAACCTTTTCCTGGCTGGGCATGGGGCTGTGCACCTTTAATCCCAGCACGAGACAGAGGCAGGAGCATCTCTGTGAGTTCAAGGTTGGACTGGTCTACATATGGAATTCCTGGACAGCCAGGGCTACATAGACTCTGCCTCAAAAGATTAAAAAAACAAACAACAAAAAACCCCACCACAACCAAAAACCCTCCACTTTTTTCCTCAGTTCTGTCCACTACATGATTCTGACAGGCAGTATGTTAGATGCTATTGCTACCGTGTTAAAAGGGCCACCCTGACAACTATCATATCCTAGGGCAACTGGAGGGCATGAGATTAGAAAGTACTTTATAAATTTCTGCTTGGGCTTTCCATGCGCTAGTCTACCTCAGTTACTAGCATTCTTCCTCCAGTTCTAGAAGTCTTCAGTGTCGGGGGGTAGTGTGGAATTCTAGCTTTTGCCTTAGTTTTAGGAACCTGTGCATTTTTCTTGCTCCTACTGTTTCTTTTCTTTTCCTTTCTTTTTTGAAACGGGATCTACTACATAGTTCTGGCTGTCCTGGAACTCCTTATGTAGACCAGGCTGGCCTTGAACTCGCAGAGATCCACCTGCAAGTGCTGAGATCCCAAGTACAAAGGTTGAGATTCAGGGTGTGGCATTACCTTTAATTAAAGGCACCATGGTTCCTGTTTCCTTAGGGTTCATCATGGAGGACCCAGGCAACTGTCTGAGCTAGTCGGCCATCTTGGTAGAAGTCCCTTAGTTTCCTCAGGGATAAGCTGGGGACAATGGTTTCCAGAGGTGTACAGCTGGATGTAGTGGTGCATGCCAGTAGGCCTGGCACTTTGGAGGATGAGGCAGAAGACTGTTGTGAGTTCAAGCCCAGCTGGGGCTACATAATGAGTACCAGGCCAACTATAGTTACAGAGAAAGACCCTATCAAATCCCACGCCTCCCCTGAGGGGTGTGTGTGTGGGGGGGAAGCTTTGTGTAGACTCCATCCTCTAGATGGGATGCTGGGATGTAGCTGCCCACGGACAGACCAAGCCCTACTCTGCAGAGAGTGGATTCCTTTCTTGGTGAAGGCATAGATGTGGATGCAAAACTTTAGAATTCAAATTAATTCCCAGAGTCGAACTAGTGTTCTGGAGCAAATTTGCTCCTCAGGGAAAGGAAGCAAATGAAGTCCCGACAACGGTGTGCAACCCAAACCAACTCGGCTACAAACCTCTCTTTACATAAATGCAACCCTTGAATCACAAAACATAGGAGGAAAGGCTGAGGAACAATTGCAAAAATCCATCTCCACTACCAACAGCTCCAGAGTCCACAACCTTTCGGGGTGAGTCTTCACTTGGGGGGCTTTCCTGGGGTGAGGGGTTTCTTGTAAATGTTCGCCAACCACAAACAAGTTGCCTCACCATGTCACTGACGGGAAATGAGGAATTGCTCTGAGAACAGTTGGTCCTCCAGGGTTAGAGCTGTAAAAGCTCCTGGAGTCGACAGGGTCATCCTGCCAGGGTTAGGGGACAGAGTAGTGAGTGACCCTTCCCACACGGTTAGCACTAATCAGGTAAACACAGTGAATGGGGAGGTAGAAGTCGCAGGCTGGACAACCCCTGGGTAAGCATCACCAGAACTGGAGTGGTGGTGTGACTAAGCCAGGGCTGGACAGAGAATGCCTGAGCAGGAACTTCCGAGAGACCAGGTTTCCCAGGGAGGACCCACACAGAGAGGGTGCTGCTGATGGGAACAGTCCTGTGCTCTTCTGTTGCCGAGCGCACTAAACAGGCTCAGCAGTTTTCACATGGAGGAAGTTACACGTGGAGCTCGGTGAGCTGGGTTCACAGCGTCTGTCGGCTCCCCTGAAGGGTGTCGGCTGATGGGGCAGAGCTGGAGCCTGAGTACCAAGAGGAAAGGAAAGCTAGAAAGTGGCCTGAAGTGGAGGAGTGACCCAGCTCCCCGAGAATACTGGACCACAAGCTGGCCAGTCACCTCCTCTGGCTCAGCATCGGGGAGGGCATCTCTAATGTTTCCATCTTGAGCTCAGCAGGTCCCTCGGGTTTCTATGCCAGGCACTTGCTCGTTTTTATCTTTCTCTGCAGCTGGAGAAATAGAAATGGGGGGGCTGTGTGGAGTGCTTCATGGTGCCTAATAAATGCACGTGGAACTGATGTTCCATGGAAGTTTTATCTTGGCCCTGAACCAGGGGGAAATGTAGGGGTGGAAAGCTAATATATCAGTGGGGAGGCTGGGAGGGAGTGTTAGTCAGAAGGGAGAGCAAAGGTGGACCCACAAAATAAATCTAGCTTGTGCTTTAGTCAAAAAGACACAAAAGGCTGAGCGGTAGTGGCGCACACCTTTAATCCCAGCACTCGGGAGGCAGAGCCAGGCGGGTCTCTGTGAGTTCAAGGCCAGCCTGATCTACAGAGTGAGTTCCAGGAAAGGCACAAAAGCTACACAGAGACATCCTGTCTCCAAAAAACAAAAAACAAAAAAACAAAAAAAGGACACAAAAGGACAGTGTCCCAGCCAAGGACCTCAGGAAAGGGGCCCAAGGCCTTCTCCAAGCACAGAGGCTGCAGAGCTGGAAGGGCAGAATCTTTCTTAAAATACAATTGGTCTATCCAGGGTTGGTCAGAGCACCCCAGGTAGGTGTAACTTGGACAGGTTTAGACAGGTTTCTATGACAGATACTGCCTAGAAGACAGAGAGGTCATCACGGAAACCAGGACCCACAGAAAGGAGGGCTCGAAGAAGTGGAGAGGAAACTTCGTTATCTGCTTTAATTGTGTTTTGAGCGCTTTGGTCTGTAAGCAATCAGGATGGAAAGAGAAGCTATGCCAAAGAGGAAAGTCTGGAGGAACCAGAGGAGCCGGGCCTGGCCGTCTGTGATCCCTTTATGCCTGAAAAAGAGCAAATTTAAACAACAGAATTTTAATGTTGGTGGTGTGTGTGTGTGTGTGTGTGTGTGTGTGTGTGTGTGTGTGTGTGTGTATTACGGTATTCTAGTTTTAGTTCTATTTAGAATTCTGAGGTGCAACGTATAAGGATCTGGTTTGGGGGCTTTTAACTTACACCAAACCACAGAATTATTTGAGGAGCTTTAGGAAGGAACATACACCTGTTTCTGAAACAAGGCCTATCAGATCACAATCTCTGGATCTGGAAACCAGGCATGCATATTTCCAAACGGCTCCTCAAGTGATTCTATTTTGAAACTGGATCAAAAATCACCAGCCTAGACCAATAACTCAGTTCTTTTGCAAACTAGAAGAAAGACTCCTAGTCATTTGTTTTAGTTGGTTAGACACAATTTTTGAAACACAGCAAAAGTATCTCAGTTAAACAACTAAAGAACTAATTAGCCACACAAGCAAAGTGCATTCATTCATCAAACATTTACTGAATACTTCTGTCCCAGGCTCAGTATTCGGTATAGGGATTCAGGCTGCACTTGTGCAAGCTCTCAGCCTACAAGTGTATAAATTATTTAGACATAGCTACTTGTGACTTACATCAGACACCAAGATAAAAGTGATAAATTCCTGTTACAAAGACTTACTTGCATAATACCATGGCATATAAGGACTCTCCCACATGAATTAGCCACGCAAGCCAATATCTGAAACAAACAAACAAAAAAGGTTTTTTGTTTTTTGGGTTTTGTTTTTGTTTTGTTCTTAGTTTAAGGTTATAGTCATTTGCTAATTAACTCTAACACAGAAGCTTTAAAAAGAAAGACATCTCAATGCAAACTAGTATCTCTGTTAGCTACCTAAGCTAACTGCAGGCATTCCAGGTACCCAGAGAGCCTGGAGCCACAGTGCCCATAACCTCCCATTCCTTACCCATTTCTTAGGAGGGTGTGATGGTGGTCCACCAAGTACTTTGTAAAGGGACCCAGGGGCCCAAGGCTCTGATAAGGGACACTCTGAGGCCAGAAGACGACCCACTGAAAGAGAATCAGAGGCACAGAATATGTCCAGTAAATGGTTATATTTGAAAGCAGCCGTGGAACAATAATGATTCTGCAGAGACAACTACAGCCCAAAGAAACCGAACAAATCCTCCCGTCCTCCAGCCCCAAAGTTTATTCCCGAAAAACAGCTGAACTGTGAGATTTATGCAGAAGAAATATGCTTATCAGAACCAGTGTCCAGAGTTATTCTTAATGGATGTCAGTAACATGTTACTTTATAGAGCTTATTAGCTATTTTTAAAAAGAATTTGCATGCCTTATTCTAGACTGCAGAAGTTACAGCTGGAGACAATCTCCCATTTAATTTAGAACTGCTTCTTTCACCAGAAAACCAGAGAGAGAGAGAGGGAGAGTGAGAGAGTGAGAGAGAGAGAGAGAGAGAGAGAGAGAGAGAGAGAGAGAGAGAGAGAGAATCTTCGTGAGAATTATTACACGCCAACACTTGCAAATTTTATAGTCCTGTACATTTCAACAAGGACACCACTATCTCTCCCTTGGTGTTATTTCACAAAGTTCAAATGAAGCTTATATTAAAACTGCCATCTTTCCAAACCAGGAGAACTAAAGGGTTGTACCTGCCACCTCCACAATATGTTTAAACTAGCAAAAGCTTCCTCCCCTCTATATGTTAACAGAGACAGGGGACCTTAGAACAACAACAACAAAAAAATGTATCCTTGAAAATTTTTCAACTCATGCCTCTGCATATACTGAAATTAGGACAGAGGTGATCACACCTGACACCAACGACACTGTGGACATGACAATCCTAAGTAAGGTCTCCTGGGATATTTAAATAGCATTTCTTCATAATCATACCAACTGAGTCCAATGTTATTTCCCAGCATCTTTCTCGTTATTCTTTAAACAAAATCTTTCTTACTCTTCTTCTGTGTGTAGCTGTCTTCTTCCACATCTATGTATGCCCTTCCTTTTTACCAATTAAACTATACCTATCCATTAGGTTTATTCTCATTTTCCAAGCAATTCAAACTCATTCAAACACTCTGCTTCGAATCTTATCCTGAGTTGTTAGATCTATGGTAATATACTAATTTCACTTCTCCCTTCCCAAAACGATAAAACTCGGTTAAACCTCAATGACCATGGAGAAAGAGGACTCTGGGACCGGAACACCAACAACTAGAAAATCCCCTAGAGCCCACCGAACTTCCGCGTACACCAGTAACCGAAGCAACCGCTGTGCGCGTGCGCAGAAGTACACCACCCACGCCCACCCCACCCCACCCCCGCCTCGCGCGGGCGCACTTTGCCCTCCCGGGTCTTGAAGGGTCAGAGCTGCCCTGCAGTCCCCATGCCTCACCGTGAAGTATCCTAGCACCAGGGCAGTGACCAGCGAGGGCCAGGGTCTGGCTGTACGGAAGTATACAGTGGTGTCCCTACGGGCCTCCGACTTCGCCACCACCATCGTGAGAGCTGAGTTGTAGGGCAAGAACCGCTTCCCACCCCCTGTCCACACGGGGCGAGCCTGGCGAGCCGGTTTCCCAGGCTTAGCCCTGGCAGGCAGTGCGCCTGCGCGGCCCGTGTCTGTGCATGCCCGCATTACCGTGTAGTAGCTGAAGGAGACGGTGATGACTGTGAACCAGAACAGGCTGCCCCTCTGGAAATAGCCTGCACCTGTGGCTGTCGCCATCGCTGCAGCGCCGGTCTCCTGCACCCGGTGGATGGCCGGGGTGGGGCGAGCGGCTTCCTGTGCACCAGGCGGATTCGGCTGCGGTGACCCCTGGAGCCCGGTGCAGGAGGCACCTCCCTATTTCAGTTAGAGTAGCTGCTGTTTTGCCGCTCTGATTATGGCCAGTCTAATTTCCGAGCCATTTCTGTGAGTTGTGCATGGTGAGCAGTATTGCGCCGCCTCCTCACCTCATCGGTTCAATGCGGAGACAAACACAATGGGTGGAGCCATACACAGGGGCGGCTCAAGGCTCCCCCCACGTGTCTACTGCTGCTCTACTGCTGCTCCTGTAAGCTTAGCTTGGTTTCTTAGCCCACGTGTATTTCACTCTGTCTGTGAAACGGCCATAATGTTAGCCCAGCTCCAAGTTTGGGGTTTATCTAAAATGAAAGCATTAAGTTTCTGACCTGTACTGCTTACCAGATATCAGTGATGAATACTGCTAACTCTACTTCCTGGCCAAAAATATTATTACTTAGACTTTGGCGTAGACATTGGCCCGCATGCTTAATTGCATCTTCAGTGTGTGTTGGGAGATATAGGGTACCCAATTGTTTGGATTGAGCGTCTTCAGAGAAAGACAAGTTTTGCTTGGACCTAAAAAACAGATTAAAATAACCTGGTGGCTCCTGTTTGTAATCCCAGAATCCCATCAGGAGGCAGAGGCAGGCGGATCTCGGTGAGTCGAGGCCAGCCTGGTCTACAGAGTGAGATCCAGGACAGCCTCCAAAGCAACAGAGAAACCTTGTCTTGAAAAACAGAAAAAAAAAAAATTAAAAATGCCATGAGTTCCAGGCCTCAGTGAGCCGCTTAGTGAGATCCAGGCCAGTCAAAATAATAATGTCCCTAAGGGGCTGGGGATGTGGCTCAGAGAGTAGGTAGAGTGCTTGCCTAGCATGCAGAAAGCCCTGTCTTAAGCACCATGTGAGCAAGTGTGGTGGTGGCCCCAAGCCTCAGGAAGGCCAGGGATTCAAGGTCATCTGCAGATACACAGTGAGTTCTGACGCTGTCTCAAAACCAACAGCCAACTGAAAAACAAACCAAACAATGCTTGGCAGCACATGCCTGTAATTGGAGGAACTGGGAGGTGGGAGCCACTCCTGTCTCAAGACCCTGTCTCAAAAATGCAATAGTAGGGGTTGGGGATTTAGCTCAGTGTAGAGCACTTGCCTAACAGGCACAAGGCCCTGGGTTCGATCCTCAGCTCCAAAACAAAACAAAAAATGCAGTAGTAGCTGGTGTTGAGAGCTTATCACGTACAGTACCAAGTTTAGTGTGTTTAATCCTCAACACATCTGCAGGCAGCAGACAGTTGTGTTTATATGAACAGTAGCAGGCACACAGAGAGGTGCCCAGTGCTCTGTAATGGATATGAAGTAGGGAATATAAAAGCCAAGTAAGTCCAGGCTGTGCGAGATGAATATTCTCAGAGCGTGCAGACCAGCCCAGGTTCTCTGCCCTTATTTTGTCAGCATGTCTTGGGCAGTAGTGTTCTGAAGAAGGATTCCAAAGGGTGTGATGCAACCCGTTTCCCAGATAAACCATGGTGCACAGAAACATCAAACTCACCCGAGACAAAAGTGGGTGTGGTAGTTTAGTCTCAGCATGTGATTAGAGGCAAGAGATTCAGGAGTTCAAGGGCAGCCTGGGTAATTCTAGCACTTGGGAGGGGGAAGCAGAAGTTTCGAAGTTGAAGGTCAGCTCCAAATGTGTAGGGAGGTGGAGGGCAGCACCCCCTCCAGGCATACACTCGAGATAGTGGTTTCTTTTGTTTGTATTTGTCTTTCAAGATAGGGTTTTCTCTGTGTAACAGCCCTAGCTGTTCTGAAACTCTGTAGACCAGGCTGACCTCAAACTCACAGAGATCCACCTGCCTGAGTGTCAGGAATGCTGGGATCAAAGACGTGCAACACCATGCTCAGCTGATAGTATGTTTTCAATGCTTAGCTTGCTCTGCTGTGCCCAGGTCCCAAGACCCCCAAGCAAGACCACCACAGAGCCGATATCCGATGCAAGCGCACAGAGGTTTTTATTAACAAAACAAACAAGCTTGGTCCCCCGTCCAACATCCAATACAACAGGTGGAGGAGAACGCCCTGAGCACTCCCTTTAAGGGGTTTATATAGGAAAAGTTTGCATGCAGCTTGGGATTGGACGAGGGGGCTAGGGGTGAGGTAAGCATAAGGTTACTAATTGTTAACAGGATTCAGGGTTTCTCTAGAGACATAAATTTTTATTCCCTATGTCCTGCTTTTGTTGACACATTCAGATTTATTGTTGTAGTCCTACACTCTTCTAAGGTCAACTTCTGGTCAACTTCTTGAGCCTATTACTCCCCATATCTTGTTTTGCCAAGTCCAGGATACATAGATTTATTATCCCAGCCTTAAGTTCAATTTCTGATCACTTCTAAAACTGCCGGTCGGCAAATACCTTTGGAGGAGGGGAGGAGGAAGTGTCTCTCAAGATGGCTATTGATTTTTCCCTTCCAGCTCAAACCACTCTTTTGGTCCTGAGTATTTTCCCAGCTGGCCTTTTAATTCTTACCTCCTAGGTGCAGGTTTTTATCTTCTCTTTTTGTGTATTCAGTGCTTTAGGGATCCGGTTGTCACCTCCATCTGGATGACTCTAAGATGGTCTCTGGAGTCTCGGTGTTCCTTTCCTGGGTTGACGGCTGGTTGTTGTACCTAGAGTCCCCCAAAGACCACCAAGAGACCTAATCTGATGCAAAAGCAAAAAGTCTTTGTATTGTTACAAGTTAACTCAGGCCTCTCCGCCTGTCTGATGCAGCAGCAGAGCAGGAGAGACCCCGAGGAGCAATGGGGCAGGGTTTTTAAAGCAAGGGGGCCTCGGGGGTCTACAGACTACATAGGAACAGACTCAGGAATGGTTTATGTGAGTGGCAATCATACTAGTAATTTTTAATTGACCAGAGTTAGTTGGGGATTACAGTTACCCATTTTTGGGTAGGCCTGGACAAGTCCCAGGCTTTGTCCTTGAGCTGCCATGGAGGCTGGCTGGCCTAGCACGTACTGACTGTGGGGCTGGCTCAGTGGCCCAGGCTCTGTCTTTGACAGAGGGGTCCCAGACAGTAAACAATTGGCTGGACCTTGAGCTGTCAGAGTACATGCAGAAAGGGAGCTACTGCAAGGACAGTCTTTTGTTCATGGCCCTCCCAGAAACTGCTTGGTCAAGTCTCAGAAAACTGAAATTGAGGCCTGATCTCTGAGAGAAGACTGAGCAGCCTGTTATGGTGTCCGCTTGATCCTTTCACTGGTCTTCTTTACCAAGCACCCCCACATACCTCAAGAAGTCCACTGTCATTTTGCAAAATCAGTCCTCATCAAGACCCCCTGTTGATGTTAATGACACTCTCCTTGTGCCAGTTTGTTTTCTTTCATATCCAGGGCGGCTTCAACTTTTTCTGCTCATTATCTCTTTCATCTGAGAAATTTTATATAGGCATATAATGTAGGTATTCAAAACATTACTGATAATAAATCATAAAGGTTTTCTGTAGCCTGATAATAGGTTTCTCTACTGACACAGGAAGCCAGATCAAGCCGAACTGAACAAGTAAAGAACAGGTTTATTTGAGCAAAGCAACTCCCGGGTGAGTTCTCCAGTCCCAGAGATTGAGGCAGGAGAAGTCACACACCTGAACTAAAGCAGAGAGATTATGCAGGTTGTAGGCCAGGAGGTGATGACTTGGTCACGACAAGCTGGGTTTGTGCCCCAGTATGGTCAAAGACTGAACACTTTAGGTGGGGATCTGGGCAGCTGGCGACTTCAGGGGAGGAGCTGCCCTGGCCACAAGGAGGCAGAACTGGACTTTTTGATGCCTTCCCTTTGTTAGAGGTTTTCTGAGAAGGTGGGGTTTGGAGAGAGAGAGAGAGAGAGAGAGAGAGAGAGAGAGAGAGAGAGAGAGAGAGAGAGAGAGGAATGGGGCTTTCTGGATCATGCAGGGGCAAGCTGGAAGTTCCAACTGAATAAAGTTTTAACATTTTTCATAAACATATAATTTTAACATTTTACCAAGGACATTTCCAAATGTACATACCAATGAAATGAGTGTGTATGTTCAAGTGTACATATCAATGAAACAAATGTGTATGTTCATTTACATAAAGAAATCTTGGGCTATCAAGATGGCTGCATGGATTAAGGTACTTACTGCCAAATATTGTAACCTGAGTTTGATCCTCAGAACCCACATAGTGGATATGCATCATGGCATGGACCCATGCACAGAATAAATAATCGTTATTTAGAAATTGACTTAAAGCCGGGTGGTGGTGGCGCATACCTGTAATCCTAGCACTCAGGAGGCAGAGGCAGGTGGATCTCTGTGAATTTGAGACCAGCCTGGTCTACAGAGCTAGTCCAGGACAGGCTCCAAAGCTACAGAGAAACCCTGTCTCGAAAAACCAAAAAAAAAAAAAAAAGGGAGACCATTTCCTAAATATAACACCAGCAGCACAGACCCAGAGCACAACAATTAATAAATGGAACCTCTTGAAATTGAGAAGCTTTTACAGGGCGAAAGACACAGTCAATAAGACAAAAACACAGCCAACAGAATGGGAAAAGATCTTCACCAACCCCACATCTGACAGAGGATTGATCTCCACAGTATATAAAGAACTCAAGAAACTAGACATCAAAATACTAAACAATCCAATTAAAAAATAGGCTAAAGAGCGAAACAGAGAATTCTCAAAACAGGAATCACAAATAGCTGAAAGACATTTAAAGAAATGCTCAACATCCTTAATCATCAGAGAAATGCAAATCAAAATGACTCTGAGATACCACCTTACACCTGTCAGAATGTCTAAGATCAAAAGCACTAATGACAGTCTATGTCGGAGAGGATGTGGAGCAAAGGGAACACTCCTCCACTGTTGGTGGGAATGTAAGCTTGTATAACCACTGTGGAAATCAGTATGGTGGTTTCTCAGAAAATTAGGAATCGAACTACCTCAAGAACCAGCCATACCACTCTTGGGCATATACCCAAGGAATGCTGATTCATACCATAAAGATACATGCTCAACTATGTTCATAGCAGCACTATTCATAATAGCCAGAACCTGGAAACAACCTAGATGCTTGTCAACTGAAGAATGGATGAAGAAAATGTGGTACATATACACAATAGAGTACTACACAGCAGAGGAAAAACAATGAAAGCATGAAATTTGCAGGCAAATGGATGGAACTAGAAAAAAATCATCCTGAGTGAGGTAACCCAGACTCAGAAAGACAAACGTGGTATGTACTCACTCATAAGTGGATTCTAGATATAAAATAAAGCTCAATCAGACTACAACCCACAGAACCATGGAGGCTATATATATATATAGCATGGAGGTCCCTAGGATCACTGTGGCTTATAATAAATTTCGGTTTTACTCAATTACTGAGCAAGCCTCAATGAAACATCTCACTATTAAGATAAGAATACATACTGTATCAAGCTGATAATAGAAAAATAAATAAATTAATTTTAAACAATAAAAAAATAAATAAAAGTAAAAGAAAATTTTGAAATATTAAACAAACAAACATTTTACTAAAGTAAAAAAAGGGAGAACTAGGGACTCATCATTCTATTCTTTCCCTTGTTTTATATATTTTAAATTTTTTATCGGTGGATTCTGCTGGAGTTTATTGGTGGATTCTGCTGGAATATCCGATGCAGATAAGCACTGGAGGGCTCCTGATGCAAATCACCCTCTGGATCGATGGAAGGATCTTTCTACTAGCATGTGGAGGAGACCCGATCTAGTTTTGGTGTGGCCCCGGGGTTCTGTTTATGTCTTTCCTCAGGACAATGAGGTTCCTCTTTGGATTCCTGAACACTGAATGCGCCCTGTGGCTGCTGCTGAAGCCCAACATGACAGAGACCTAATGGGTCTTCATGAAAAAATCTACCCTTCTGATGCCAATGGAGATTGACAGCCCAATATCGCCAGCTTTGGCAAGTGTTAATGTAAGCCTAGGAACTGTAGCCATGAGATTGGATTCTCCAGAAGAGCTGCCAGCTAAAGTCGTGCTGGGATCAAGAAAAATGGGCTTTGGCGGTTCGTGTTACTGGAGTTGTATCCACGCCAGTGGATGTCCACACACTCCAGAAGAGAATTTGACATTGCTGCTGCCACTGTTGCTATTATAGCAATGGCGGCCACCGCTGCTACTGTGTCTGGGATTACCATTTCATAATTGCTTACTACAGCTAGCACAGTGGAGACCTTGGCAACAAAAGTAGCTACCACAGTTAGTTAATCTTCCATTCTATTGGGCATGATAAATTTAATTCAGTAGTTATATACATCTCGATTGGCTTTGAAAATTATAAGTTTATAAACTCAAGTTTCAGTTGCTTTTGGGATACTATCTTACAAGGACTCCAACGTACAGTATGGCTCATTAAGGAAGGGAATGGTTCAGTTGCCTTTAGCCTACTGGCTATGGGTGAGATAGGAGCTCTGTTGGTCTTTTCTGTGTTGAACACACAGATTTCAAGCCCAGTGCCACTTTGAGATCTTTGGCAGCAGTTAACTCTGCAGCTCACACACGATTGAGCCTGTATGATAATGAGTATTCAGAGACGGGTAACGCCTGGGGGGCACTCACCAACCTAAGACAGAGCACCTGTGGGGCCTGAGCAGGCGTCTCCATGACGGGTAAGGTGACCTCTGATGTCCCACGCAACCCAAGTCAGAAGCTCATTATTTAATAAAAAGGGGACCTGTAAGTCTCTCGACCCCGTTTTGGGTAACTGTTGCCTTGCTTGCGGATCTTGACCTTGATATCCTCCCTATGCTAATTCCCTGCCAGGTTCCACCCTCCTGAATGCTTAAGGGAAGTTTCTTGTCTGTGTATCCTGAATAATGGGCATTAACAGCTTGGATTCAAGATTGTAAAACATCAGTATCGAACTTCTGCCCTCCGGGGTTCTCCCATTGTGCTATAAGCCTGTATTTAAGACCTCCTCCCTTCTTCAATAAATGACATTTGGCATTTAAATATATATATATATATATATATATATATATATATATATATATTTGAATGAATACTGCTAATGTAATCTATGAATACCACAAATGTGATTAATATCATGAGTGTAATTAATGAATATCATGAGTGTAATTTAAAAAAAAGTTTGCATGCAGATAAAGCATAAATAAATCTTTAAAAAAAAGAAAAGAAAAGAAATTGATTAAATCTTGGCTGAATCTTTGATATTGCAGGACATAGACAATTTTCAATGTTTTTCAGAGTGGATCCATATTTTAATTTTACAATAGCCAATGCTGAGATTACTGCTTTGCATAAATATGTGACATGAAAAATGGCAGAAGCGTCTTTAGAGCCATCTCAGAAATGGTTAGAAATTTTGTCCTAATCTCAAGTGAAAAGCCTTTAAACAATTTTTAAAATGAAAGTCAAGTCAGCAACTTGAACAGCAATTTTTAAATTTACGTTTAAACTAATTTTAAAATTAAATATCCTAGCCAGGCGGTGACGACACACACCTTTAATCTCAGCATTTGGGAGACAGAGGCAGACAGATTTCTGAGTTTGAAGCCAGACTGGTCTACAAATCGATTTGAGGACAGCCAGGGCTGTTACACAGAGAAACTCTGTCTCAGAAAACCAAACCAAACCAAACTGCTGTTTCTAGGGGGTGGAGAGATGGCTCGGTGGTTAAGGGTGCTTGCTGTGCCGTCATGGGTTCAAATGTATGTAGTTCCTGCTCCAAATGCTCTGACACCCTCCCCTGGCCTCTTCTTACGCACAGACTCGTGCACACTTGCACACAGACACACATAAATATGTGGTGCTTTCAAGATGTCTCAGTGAGTAAAAGCTGGACAACCTGAATTTTTTAAAAATAAATAAACATTTTATTTTCTATTTCCTCCATTTCGTTTCACTGAAACCTTCCATTCATTGTCAGAGAAAATGAGCCCTAACACACTGAGTTTTAATGACATTAAGGTATATTTCAAGCGTGTTTCTGAAAACCAAATGAGACAGGTACATTGAGTCAACTGGGCTGCTCTGGGATCCAACCCACTCACCTCCTGTAACAACAACGAAGGTAACAATTACCAGTTAGAAAGTTCAGACTTTAAGCCAGTCTTGGGCTGAGGTGACTTTCTTTGTCAACTCTGCCCCACTGATCTGGGGAGTGGAACATCCAGTTGCAGATTAGAGCAGAGAACATGGAAGCTGTGACCGGCGGTGGTGGTGCACGCCTGTAATCCCAGAACTCAAGAGGCAGAGACAGGTGGATCTCTGTGAGTTCGAGACCAGCCTGGTCTACAGAGCTAGTCCAGGACAGGCACCAAAACTGCACAGAGAAACCCTGTGTCAAAAAAACAAAACAAAACAAGAACATGGCAGCTGCACCTGCTGTAGCGAAGAGGTCAACCTGAATTTGATCCCTGGAACTCATGTACATTTGTTACATTTCTGATGTGATAAAAAATACTATGATCAGGAGGGTTGGCTGGGGAGATGGCTTAGTGGTTAAGAGCACTTGTTGCTTCTGTAAAGGACTGGGGCTTGTTTCCCAGCACCCACACAATGACTCACAACTGTTAACTCCAGTCTCAGAAGATCTGACACCCTCTTCTGACCTCTTTGGGCACCAGCCATGTATGTGGTGCACAGGCATACATGCAGACAAAACACTCAGACAGACATAAATAAATAAATCTAAAAAAAAAGTTAAAAAAACAACAACAAAAACCCACTTTGATCAAAAGCAGCTCGTGGAAGGGTTTGTTTTGTTTACAGTTCCACAGGGGGACTCCATAATGACAAGGAAGTCATAGGAACAGGAAGCTGGCCAGTTTTCTCCAGCACAGGCAGCAGAATTAGAAGTGGGGTGAAGCGTACATATGAACACCTGATTTTTGACAAAGAAGCCAAAACTGTACAATGGAAAAAAGAAAGCATCTTCAACAAATGGTGCTGGCACAATTGGATGTCAATATGTAAAAGATTACAAATAGATCCATATCTGTCACCATGCACAAAACTCAAGTCCAAGTGGATCAAAGACCTCAACATAAATCCAGTTACACTAAACTTAATAGAAGAGAAAGTAGAAAGTACTCTTGAACACATTGGCACAGGAGATCACTTCCTAAATATAACACCAGCAGCACAGACACTGAGAGCAACAATTAATAAATGGGACCTCTTGAAACTGAGAAGCTTTTGTAGGGCAAAAGACACGGTCAATAAGACAAAAAGACAGCCAACAGAATGGGAAAAGAGCTTCACCAACCCCCACATCTGACAGAGGACTCATCTTCAAAGTATATAAAGAACTCAAGAAACTAGACATCAAAATACTAAACAATCCAATTAAAAAATAGGCTAAAGAGCTAAACAGAGAATTCTCAAAACAGGAATCACAAATGGCTGAAAGACATTTAAAGAAATGCTCAACATCCTTAATCATCAGAGAAATGCAAATCAAAATGACTCTGAGATACCACCTTACACCTGTCAGAATGTCTAAGATCAAAAGCACTAATAACAGTCAATGTTGGAGAGGGTGTGGAGCAAAGGGAACACTCCTCCACTGTTGGTGGGAATGCAAACTTGTACAGCCACTTTGGAAATCAATATGGTGGTTTCTCAGAAAATTAGGAATCGAACTACCTCAAGACCCAGCCATACCACTCTTGGGCATATACCCAAGGAATACTCAATCATACCACAAAGATACATGCTCAAGTATGTTCATAGCAGCACTATTTGTAATAGCCAGAACCTGGAAACAACCTAAATGCCTGTCAACTGAAGAATGGTTTAAGAAAATGTGGTACATATACACAATGGAGTACTACTCAGCAGAGAAAAACAATGAAAGCATGAAATTTGCAGGCAAATGGATGGAACTAGAAAATATCATCCTGAGTGAGGTAAGCCAAACCCAGAAGGACAAACATGGTATGTACTCACTCATAAGTGGATTCTAGATATAAAGCAAAGAACAATCAGACTGCAACCCACAGAACCAGGGAGGCTATATAGCGGGGGGGACCCTAGGATGACTGTGGCTTATAATAAGTTTTGGTTTTACTGGGCAAGCCTCAATGAAACATTTAACTATCACTATTAGGACAAGAATTTATACTGTATCAAGCTGATAATAGAGAAATAATAAATAAATAAATATGAAAAGAAAAAAAAAGAAGTGGGCTGAGGTTATAAACTTTCCAAGCCACCTCCCACCCCCCAACACACACACTAAGCTCTGCCTAACATATTCTAGAAGGTCCTAAAACCTTCCCAAACAGCTGCCAACTAGGGACCTAGTGTTTGAACTTCATTCTTCTATATCCAAGCTCCAGACCTGGTGAATTGCTTAGTGTTTCCCAACACCACACCCCTTATCATGGAAGGGAAGCTTAACACAGCCCAAAAAGCTGACTGTTAAGTGTGTTGGCTAGTTTTATGTCAACTTAGCACAAGGTAAGGTCATCCGGGGAGAAGAAATCTTAAGAGAATACCTCTACTGGGTTGGCAAGCCTGTAGGGCATTTTCTTAATTGACGATTGATGTGGGCGGGCTGAGCCAATTGTGGGCACTGCCACCCCTGGGCAGGTAGTCCTGGGGTGTGGAAGAAAACAAGTTGAGCGAACCAGGAGGAGCAAGCCGGTAAGCAGATTCCTTCATGGCCTCTGCATCCGTTCCTGCCTCAAGTTCCTGCCCTGACTTCCCTCAGGGATGGAGTGTGACCTGAGATGTAAGCCAAAATAAACCCTTTCCTCCCCAAGTGGATTTGGGTCTTGGTTGAAGCAGTAGAAGCCTGAACTGAGACAGCCTTCACATACAGGACATTCTGAACCGTGTACCCAGAGAATCCAGTCACTTGGTTGATGAGAAGGACTTCTCTTTCCAAACCTGCTCATCCCCTGTAGTGGAAGGGGTCTGACCACTCCACCCTCAAAGCACCCTGCCTGTGGTTACCTCTAAGTTGATAGAGGGTTTCACACATGTATATTTTCTCTTTTCCAGCTCTGTTAATGACCAGCATATGTAAAAGAAGCAGGAAAATAGGGGAGAGTAATTTGATGATCCTTGGGAGGGAGGAAGAAGAACTCTTAGCAAACATTAAAAAGCAACATAGAGGTCAAAATGGAGGGAGCAGAATTTAAAACTTTGTACTTAGTGTGGAGTCCCAAAGAAACCCAAGACAGGTCTCACTTGGTACCTGTGGCCCCTCCCAGCACTACTCACCCTGCCCCCCACCCTAAAGCTCTCCAGGCCAGGTGCTGGGCTTCCCTTCCTGTCCCCCAGCTTCTCAATCCTATATAAACCTGCCATTTTGCCCATGCACTCTCTTGGTCCTTGGCTCCTCTCTTGGGCTGTTGCCCCCGCCCTCCCTATCCATGGCCTGGTTCAGTCTGGACTCTTTCAGATGCCTCTGGCTGAACTCTCCTTATATCTACAATAAAGTCCTTTTCCTCCACCACACGTTTAAAGCACACTCCTTTAGCTTTTTTTTTTTTTTCCTGGAGCTGAGGACCGAACCCAGGGCCTTGTGCTTGCTAAGCAAGCGCTCTACCACTGTGCTAAATCCCCAACCCCAGGCACATACCTTTAATCCCATCACTTGGGAGTTCAAGGCCAGCCTGATCTACAAACAGGACAGCCAGGACAACACAGGAACTCTGTCTCAAAAAACACCCCCCTACCTAAAACGAAACAAACAAACAAAAAAACCTGGGGGAGATTATCAAGACCACTGGGTGGGTAAAGGTGCCTGTTGACAGGCCTCATCTGGAACCCACAAGGTGGAAAGCAGCGAGGGACTCCCAAAGGTTATCCTCTGGCCTCACTCATGTGATACATTCATGCCTGCACACAATAAATAGATACTTTTTTTTTTTTAAGACAGGGTCTGTCTGTGTAGTCCTGGCTGTCCTGGAATTAGCTCTGTAGGCCAGGCTGGTCTGTAACTCTGAGATTCTATTGCCTCTGCCTCCTGAATGCCAGGAATAAAGGCATGCATCACCACAGGCCAGCATACAAAATTTTTAAGACGATCTCTTCAGGAGCAGTCTTGGAGTAATCCAGGATGGCTACTCTGAACTTTGTTGATGAGGATAATGAAGAACCAGGTAGCCATCTAAGTTTTGGCATCTAAGGATGGGTTGAAGCTGGGGTCTGGTGTTATCACTCTTACTCATTAACCCCATAAACCAATTTTTGAGAATCTAGAGACATATGACAGCCTGTGCTCAGGCTGGTTGCTTTGGTTGCTTCAAGGACACTAGACCAAAACAAAAATCTTCAACCACCCTGGGCATATTGCCGTGTCCCAAGCAGTATATTATTAACTCTTAATGTCAGAGTGCCCAGGAAAAGTCCTCAGGCTAAAGCTGCTGCAGTTATTATTCAAATTCTGCCATAATATAATCAATGTTCACATTTATATCTTTATAGAATTTGTCTATATGTCTAATCCTGGCATTCTGTTGTTCCTTGGTCATATGACAATATAGTGGCTCTACATGAGCTAACTTCTAAGAGAGGTCTTGACACCTCATACTTTTATCATCTTTCCACTCCATACTTTGCTCGTCAATATGTCTCTATGTAGGGCAGAGTTGGATGCCACGTAATTGTCTGAGTGTACAGTGGGAAGAGGCTTGTAATCTGAACTGTGGCCAGCTCCTCTAGCCCACCGGATCTTGTTGACCTTTTTGAATTTACTTTGTTTTGAATATCTTGTTCCAGTGTAAGTATAGGGACAAATGTTTCAAGAATGTCTCATAGCCTCATGAAGAGACCTCTGGCTTCTTTATGTGTCACAACCTCCAAGGTATAAGGAAGACCTTCAAGTAGATAAGGATATCTCCCTCAAAGTGGGGGAGGGGCGATAGTATGATCAGGACTTTCCTGGGGAAGCTTAGAAGCAGCATTCCTGGGAAAAGGCATAAATGATTTATAAGGAATTTCCCATCAATCCAATACCCCCAAATTGTACAAATATTACCCAGAGTATGTAGCAGGTGGAGATGAAAACCAACGGTGGCATGGCAGCCATCGTCTGGCTCAGCTTTGCTGGATCTTTGTCAAGCAGCTGTCCTGGCTTTATGACTTCTGCCATTCCATTGAGATACGGCTGTGCCAACATCCATCTGTAATTCCAGTTCCAGGAGATTCAATTCCCTCTTCTAGTCTTGGAGGGCACCAGGCATGAATATGGTGTGCAGACACACACGCAGGCAAAGCACTAAAAATAAATCTAAAAGTAAAAACAAAACAAAACAAAACAAAACAAAAAAACACATTCTGGAAGTTTTATACCTAATAGTCACAAAGATATCAGCTCAGTTACAAAGGTCAGGAGTAATTAGTAGATATTATAGCTTTTTTTTTTTTTTTTGAGACAGTGTCTTACTACATAGCTTGACTGACATTGAACTCACAGACATCCACTGGCCTCGCCCTCCAGGGTACTGGGATTAAAGGCATGCAACACCACGCCTAATGTAAATGACTTCTTGAGGGTAAAATAATTCAAGGTAACTTTGGCTCTCCACCTGCCGCAGATTACGTCTCCAAAACAAGGAAGTTCAAAGGGAACAGCAGAACCTGCAGTGCAGACATGGCTTCTTCAGAGCCTGCGCTCACACTATGAGTGACCTGGGTTCTGTGTGACCACGCTGCTTTGACTCAGTTTTCACTAAGAGGTGGTGACTGGTGACGTAATGTGCTGAGCCACTCCACAATGCTCTTCAGCCTCTTCCTTTCTCTGTCCCAGGATCATAGGATGAGGACATCTAAACAACTTTAAAAAAGATAAATGGAGTCAGGAGAAAGAGAAAGGGGGCACAGGCTGAGGGGCTGGTTGTTTGTTTTGGCTGGAAAGAACTTGAAATGAGTTGGAAGAATAGGACAGAGATGGAAGGGGCCTGATCATGAAGGGGGTTGGTACTGAACTGGGGAAATTTGGATTCCTTAGCTAAGGTGAGTTCATGATGGTGTGTTTGCTTGCTTTTACATTTTTACATTAGAGGATTGAAAATGTGTGGTGTAGACAGGGCTGGAGAGATGGCTCAGCAGTTAAGAACATTTGCTGCTTTTGCAGAGGACCCGAGTTCAATTCCCAGAACCCACAGTGAGCAGCTCACACTGCCTATAGCTGCAGCTCCGTGGGATCTGAGGCCTCTGGCCTTCACGGGCAGCTGCACTCAGATGCACAGTCCCCCTCCCAAAATATACACACATGTAATAATAGACCTTGTAGAACAAAATAGAACCAAATAATAGACCTTAAACAATGAAATGATGTGGGTGTGCTAGGTGGAGTTAAAGGAACATGACAGCAAACAGGACAAGTGTGACAGGACTGGAGGAGAGTCTGGTGTGGTTGCCACTATTCTGGAGTAGAAGGACCCATTCACTGTAAGGTGCTGTACTGGCATCTGTGAACAGGATGAATGTAGTCACGTGTTCAAGTTAGTCATACAGTTACTAGGAGTATATTAGAGACAGGATATCTGTTTCCTAATAGAAGAACTCACTTTACATTCTTTTATGTTTGAGAAAGAGTGGCATGGAGCTCATGGTAATCCTCCTGCCTCAGGTATTTAAATGCTGGGATTACAGGTGTGAGTCACCATGCTAGCCCTATTTTTCTTTTCTTTTTTCTTTTCTTTTCTTTTCTTTCTTTCTTTTTCTTTCTCTTTTTTTTTTTTTTTTTTTTTTTTTTTTTGGTTTTTCGAGACAGGGTTTCTCTGTGTAGCTTTGTGCCTTTTCCTGGAACTCACTTGATAGCCCAGGCTGGTCTCGAACTCACAGAGATCCGCCTGGCTCTGCCTCCCGAGTGCTGGGATTAAAGGCGTGCGCCACCACCGCCCGGCTCTCTTTCTTTTTTTAGGCAGGCTATCATGTTGCCCAGGCTGGCCTTAAACTCACTACATACTCTGAGAATGATCTTGAATTTCTGGTGCCCCTGCCTCCACCTACGTTCTGGGATTGCAGGCTTGAACCACCAGCTACACTGTGCTCTTATGTGGTGTTAGGGAACAAGGATAAAACTGAGGGCTTTGTGCAAGCTAGGTAAGCATGCCTTGAGCTCCATCCCCATCCCCCTCTTTGCATTCATAATAGGAGACTGTTTCAGGGATTGCAAACAGAAGTGCCTTAGGTCCCTGAATTAATGAAGGGCCAGGGAAATCCACAGGGTGTGGAGATAGGGGTGGGAATGGAAATTGAGTGTGTGACACACAAAAGCCTTCAAATCTGAATAATAATTAGTGGTGATGATCACGTTTTGTTTGGATTTTTTTTTTTAATTGTTTGTTTGGGAAATTGAACCCAAGGTCTTGTGTATACTGAGTGTCAACCCTTGGGAAGGATTTTGGCCTAGAGGACATTCTTTTTTTAAAAAGCTGTTTGGCAAGTGCTCAGTTTAGGTAGGGAAGAGAGTCAAAACTCAGCTATACTTGTATGAACTAAATGTAACCTGTTCAGGACAGGGTTTCTCTGTGTAGTTTTGGTGCCTGTCCTGGATCTCACTCTGTAGACCAGGCTGGCCTTTAATTCACAGAGATCTGCATGCCTCTGCCTCCTGAGTGCTGGGATGAAGGACATGTACCACCAGTCCCACTTAAGGTAAACTTTTACTATCACAAAACAATGAAACCCATTGACTGTATACCTGTTTTTTAACTTTATTTTATTGTGTGCACTTTTGTGTGTGTGTGTGTGTGTGTGTGTGTGTGTGTGTGTGTGTAGGAGGGAGTATTGGGCAGTTTACATGTGGAAGTCAGAGGACAACTTGTAGGAGTTAGGTTTTTCTACATCCACTATGTGGGTTCCAGAGATTGAACCCAGGTCACCAGGCTCAGCAGTAGGTACCTTTACCCATGAACCATCTTGTCAACAGGCATTAAAAAAAATGATAATACAAAACAATAGGGTGGAGGGTTTTTTGTTTTGTTTTTGTTTGTTTGTTTGTTTGTTTGTTTTGAGACAGGATTTCTCTGTGCAGCTCTGGCTGTCCTGGAACAGGCTGGCCTTGAACTCAGAGAACTGCCTGCCTCTGCCTCCCTAGTGCTGGGATTATAAATCTGGCTGAGTTTTAAAAAAAATTGCAAAACAATGGAGAAAATGAATTTAAAAGATCTAAAAAGTGGCCGGACGGTGATGGTACATGCTTTTAATCCCAGTACTTGGGAGGCAGAGGCAGGCGGATCTCTATGAGTTGGAGCCTAGTCTACAGAGTTCCAGGACAGCTAGGACTGTCTCCAAAAAAAAAAAAAAAAAGTTCTGAGTGTGGGTTCTCAGAGATGAGCTTGTGCTGCACAGTGCTGTGCTGCGTTGTGGGGCTGAACACAGGCAGTGAGGTATTTTTCAAAAGGTTGAAGAACTCGGGGAATGCCCACAAAAGCCAAAGCCCGAGAGAGTCGGGGAGGAGAAGGGAATGGAGAGGGATGGAGACATTGGCCACCATAGTTGATAACTTGGGAAGTTTAAAAAAGGGTTGAGCAATTTGGAGCAGATTCCTCGCTCTCTGCCAGCGATGTCTAAATAACGGGGTGAGAGAGAGGAGGGGCAGACTGAAACTGAAGAAGTGATAAGAAACGAGGCACAGAGGGTTTCTGCTCATGGTGTTTCTTGGCAGCAGCTCAAGGAGGAGGGACAAGGCAGGTCACCACGAAGTGGAGAGTCAAGATACTGAGAAGAAACAACAGCAAACAACAACAGACCTGGCTGGAACCGTGAATTTTGGGGAAGAAAACAAACACCGTGTTTTATTTTTGGAGGAACAATTCAGCAAATAAAATCCTCGCTAGCCAGGCATGGCACAGGCCTTTAATCCCAGTGCTTGGGAGGCAGAGGCAGGTGGAACTCTATGAGCTTGAGGCCAGCCTGCTTACATAGAGAGTTCCAGGACAGCCAGGGATACACAGTGAGACCTGTCTTAAAAAAAAAAAAAAAAAATGTTGTAGGACCACATTATTTCATACACTCACCAAGCAGACCCTAAGACCTGGGGCTGGGACTCGATGTCTCGGGCTTGCTTGCTGCAAGGTTTGGAGGTTTGAACCATGCATAATGCATATACTTTCCAGCTCAAAAGAAAAAGATAAAGAAAGGCTAGCCACTTGTGTTGTTTTCTACCTTTACTACGAATTCGTGTGTTTTGGTTGGTTGGGGTGGGAACACGCTTTGGATAGAGTGGAGAGTTCATCGTTGTGGCCTGCATGGGCACAGTAACCAAGTATACGGAAGCTGGAGTTGGGGGGGGAGGGAACCTAGATCAAGCCATCTCTTTTTCTTTATAATTTAATCCAGTCTGGCCCCCAACTCTTCTAGTAGCTCAGGAGGACCTCGAGTCCACCTGCTCCTCCTTCCTGAGTGCTGGGATTGCCAGCGTGTGGCGCCACACTCACTTTGTGTTGGTGCTGGGGCTTTGGCACGTTAGGTGGGCGCTCTATCCGCTGAGCCATTTCCCCACTCCCTCTCCGCTTTTACATTTAACTGTTTCTTTCTTGCCGTCTAGTTACCCTTGTGGGTTTCTGCATCTTGTATCGGCATCATCACCCTCCTCCGCTTTAGTTGCGGTTCGTCGGTAGCTGCCTGAGCCTCACGGTCCCTTTCTCTGCTTCCTCTTTTTCCCTTCCCTCATTTTCCGCATTGACTGCCTGCCGGCTGGGATCTCTCTCTCATTTTGTTTTTGACACAGGGTTTCTCTGTGTAGTCCTGGCTGTCCTGGATCTCGCTCTGTAGACCAGGCTGGCTTAAACTCACAGAGATCCACCTGCCTCTGCCTCCCTAGAGCTGAGATTAAAGGCATGCGCTACCAGGCCTGGCTTGGGACTTTTCTCCTATCTCTGCCTCCACTCCTGTAAGCTTTTGGGGGGAATCTAGGGGATTGGTGGTGTGTCCGGGGCCTCCTCTGACACGGTGGGGCATGCCAGAGCGTTAAAAGATAGTGTTTGCGGAGACTGGACGCAAAGCTTTGAGAGTCCAGAGCTGTGCTCACACAGGAGGAGGCTGCAGCAACCTGGGAACAGGCGGAGACAGCTTTTCCGAGAAGCTTCTTGTTGCTTTGTTCTGCTTTCTCAGAGCATCACCAGCATCACCCCATCCCCATCGAACCCAGGGAACATGCTGCTGCCCCAGAGGAATCCAAAGCAGGCAGCATAGGATCACTACAGCCATAGCTCATGAGCCCGGCTGCCCAGGACTTCATCATACGTCCATCGGCATGTTCCTTGAACCTCTGCTTCATCATGCCTACGGAACACGATCTGTCCTGGTATCAAGCCAGAAACTGAGCTCCGAATTGCCCCGGCTCCTTCTCTGTGATTCCTGCCGTTAACTTGCTCAGTTTAAAACATTATTTCCAATAGGCCATGGTAGCGCACATCTTTAATTCCCGAGGTCCGGACGCAGAGGCAGGCGTATCTCTGTGAGTTCGAGCCTCAGCTTCCTGAGTAACTTGGGAGTATAGGTTCGTCTTCCCCAAGCCTGGTTAGACTTTAGGATTAAGATGGGAGCTGTCAGCAGGAGCATCAGGGGTTTAAGGTCATCATCTTCAGCTACACAGACAGTTGAGGCTATAAGAGCTCCTCAAAAACCAAACAGAGTAAGTTAGCCAAACAATTTAATGCTTATAGAACACACAAGTCTTATAATGTCCTTTTTAGTGTCACTGTGGGCACTCTATTGCCTATATTCTCAGTATCCCTCAATTTATTAATATTAATTTACTAATCAATTAAGTAATTAAGCCACTTATTGAATGTTGTAGACACTCTGTGACCTAGCCAGATTTCTGTCCTCACACAGCAGACCCCTGTGCAGTCAGTGGGATGTAGCAAGCATGAGGTTCCAGGTCCTCAGCTGACTCTGTGGCATAGGCACTCTGCCCCCACTGCCTTCCAGTCTAGGTGGGGATAAAACCATGCCAACATTATAAAGATAACACAGCGATTAAATAGGAAGATTCCTTCCAGTCTGCCAGTCTTCCTTTTGTTTTTGTTTTTTTTGTTTTGTTTTGTTTTTTTTCGAGACAGGGTTTCTCTGTGTAGCTTTGTGCCTTTCCTGGAACTCACTTGGTAGCCCAGGCTGGCCTCAAACTCAGTCTTCCTTTAATGAACACAAGGCGCATCTGCGTTTAAGGAACTCAAGGTGCAAGGTGTATTTGAAAGACAGATTTGTTTTGTTTTGTCAGTAGGCGTGGCTAAGGTGGTCCCAGGTGGAGAATAGGGCTGGGTCAAGGGTGGAGCCTTGTTTGGCCTGAAGATTGGTTGGGCTTTGTAGGGTGTTTCTGGGGGAGGGGGCAGCCTCTGCTTCTTATATAATTAGCAACAACCAGGAAAAGGCATTTCTTTCTTCTGAAGCACTCGAGGTCTTGGACTGGAGGTTTCCCAAATGACTTCCAAAGGTAAGTTCCTTGACTAGGCACCAAAGTCTGGCTTTTGTAGCTGCCTATTTATCTGATGCTCTACCCAGGGATGTCTAACCTTTTTAATATTTTTTAAAGATTTATTTATTTATTATGTATACAGAAGAGCGTGCCAGATCTCATTACCATGTGGGTGCTGGGAATTGAACTCAGGACCTCTGGAAGAGCAGTCAGTGCTCTTAACCTCTGAGCCATCTCTCCAGCCCCCCCCCCCCCCCCCCGTTTTTAATACTTTGATGTATTCATCTACAGATGTGTTGGGCTGCATTCATCCCGGCACACATTCTGTCTACAAGTTGGGCATGGCTGCATCTGAGTTTTGGTTGGTCTGTTTGTAGGGATATGAACTATTTCTCTCTCTCTCTCTCTCTCTCTTTCTATCTCTTAAAAGTGGGCTTTTAGCCGGGCGGTGGTGGCACAGGCCTTTAATCCCAGCACTTGGGAGGCAGAAACAGGCGGATCTCTGTGAGTTCGAGGCCAGCCAGGGCTACAGAGTGAGTTCCAGGAAAGGCACAAAGCTACACAGAGAAACTCTGTCTCAAAAAACCTAAAAAAAAAAAAAAAAAAAAAAAAAAAAATTTGGGTTTGTAGGATGGGGACAGCTCTGTAAACAATGTAACTGCTCCTGGCTGCCGAATAGTGAAATGATTGGTGGTGGGAATTTCCGCAGAGACTCAAGTGGCTACAAATAAACGTGTGGTTACACTAGAGGGGGTTTCTCCTGTGTTAGAAGTCAATATGAATTTATTTGCAGGTAAAATGATATTGTGTTTGGGATTCCATTTGCAGTGGTGGGTAGGTGTAAGAGTAGAGATAAGAAGGATGTGTGGGTGAGTGAATGGTACCAGCCAAGTAACACTCCACATTAGTCAATGGTTGTGACGAGCAAGGCCTCCTGTTCTGACTCAAGAGGTAGGGTCTTTGGGCTCTTTTACTATTCCTTCTGATTTATTTTGGGGAGGGGGTAGGTGTTGAGACAGGTCTCTCTCCATAGTCCCATGTCAGTCCTGGAACTTATTATGTAGACCAGGCTGATCTCATAAAGAACTGCCTACTTGGATTAAAGGCAAATGCCACCATACCCCCGCCTTCTTTTTTTTTTTTTTCCCCAGAGCTGAGGACCGAACCCAGGGCCTTGTGCTTGCTAGGCAAGTGCTCTACCACTGAGCTAAATCCCCAACCCCCCAGCCTTCTTCTTGCTTAAAAAAAAAAAAAGCGAATGAGGTGGGGCTGAGAGGAGTACCTGGTGGCACAGAGCCTTCCTGTCTTGCTAACATCAGCTTTTATTTATTTATTTATTTATTTTTTCAAGACAGGGTTTCTCTGTGTAGCTTTATGCCTTTCCTGGAACTCACTTGGTAGCCCAGGCTGGCCTCAAACTCACAGAGATCTGCCTGTCTCTGCAGTGCATGATCTTTTTGATGTGTTCTTGGATTTGGTTTGCAAGTATTTTATTGAGTATTTTTGCATTTATGGGGGAAACTGGTCTATAATTCTGTGTTGAAATTTCTCTTTATGTGGTTTGGGCATCATAGTAACTGTGGCCTCATAAAATGAATGAGGTATGTGTTTTCTGTTTCTATTTTGTGGAATAATTTGAGGAGTATTGGTGATAGGAAGTAACTTCTTCTTCTTCTTCTTCTTCTTCTTCTTCTTCTTCTTCTTCTTCTTCTTCTTCTTCTTCTTCTTCTTCTTCTTCTTCTTCTTCTTGAGACAGTTTTCTCTGAGAAGCACTGGCTGTCTTGGAACTCACTTTGCAGACCAAGTTGACCTTGAACTCGAAGATCCATCTGCCTCTGCCTCTCCAGTGCTGAGGTTAAATGCGTGAGCCACTACCACCCAGTGGTAGTAGCCATTCTTAAGTGGTGTGTGTGGGAGCTCGGTTTTTAGGTTCCTCCTGGCTTTACCCAGCAGGTCTGTATAGAGAGGATGATTGGACCACGGGTCTGAGTGCAGGTGTCTAAGATGGTCTGCACTTGGCTGTGCTGGGTTGTGGGGAGGTCTTTTGCTCCACCCCTGGTGTTTCTATAAATACCTTAGGGCAGAGACAGGGCCTGTTGGAATAGGTTCCAGGCCCTCTCAAGGTTATTGTTTCTTTTCTTTTCTTTCTTTCTTTTCTCTTTCTTTCTTTCTTTCTTTCTTTCTTTCTTTCTTTCTTTCTTTCTTTCTTTTTAAAGTTTTTCAAGACAGGGTTTCTCTGTGTAGCTTCGTGCCTTTCCTAGAACTCATTCTGTAGACCAGGCTGGCCTCGAACTCACAAAGATCCACCTGCCTCTGCCTCCCAGTGCTGGGATTAAAGGCGTGAAACACCACCGCCCAGCCTATTGTTTGTTTTTTATCTGTTTATCTCCACAATCTAAATCCTTCTATCTAATATTTCCTGCTGCTCGCACTAAAAAAAACTCTGGGGAACTGTGGGGTTGGTGGGTAAACGCCCCGCAGGTGTGAGACAGTATTTCTACAGATTTGATTTTGGTTTCCTTAATAACTAGAGGTTTTCAGTGCGTGTTTAGTGGTCATGTGTTGTCTGTAGAGAAATATTTATCGGAGTCTTTTGCCCACTTGAAAGTTAGGTTGAGTGTGTGTGCCCTGTTTTGCTGCTTTGTCGTTCTTTAAAGAGTCTATTAGCCCCTCACTAACGGTTTTCAAGTGTATCTGCCCATTCTGTAGGCTGCATTTCAAGCTGTTCACTGTGTTCTCCAATGCTCAATTCTTAGTTTTGTTTTTTTAAATATTTATTTATTATGCATACAGTGTCCTGCCTGCATTCCTGCAGGCCAGCAGAGGGCACCAGATCTCATTACAGATGGTTGTGAGCCACCATGTGGTTGCTGGGAATTGAACCCAGGACCTCTGAAAGAACAGCCAGTGCTCTTAACCTCTGAGCCATCTCTCCAGCCCCCAATTCTTAGTTTTGATGTACTCTTTTTTTAAAAAATTACATTTTGTGTGTGTGTGTGTGTGTGTGTGTGTGTGTGTGTGTGTTTATGGGCTCACTCCAGCCACACCGTGAGAATGGAGGTCAGAGGACAACTTTTAGGAACCAGTTCTCTCTATGTGCCCTGGGGATTGAACTCAGATTGTCAGGCTTGGTAGCAGGTGACCCACCAAACCATTTTGCCAGCTCGTTTATATTTATTTATTTATTTATTTGATACAGGGTTTCTCTGTATAGCCTTAGCTGTGTAGACCGTGGTGGTCTTGAATTCAGAGATTCATCTCCCCTTGCCTTCCAAATGCTGGGTTTAAAGGCCTGCACCATCATACCTGACCCTCAAATATTCCTTTCTTCTTCAAGATTTATTTGTATGTGTTTGAGTGTCTTCGTACTTGTGTGCAAGTGTGTGAGTCAGTGCATGTGCAGAACCCGAAGAAGGCATCTGATCCCTTGGAGCTGGACTCAGCAGGTGTTTGTCTGATTGGGTTTTTAGTGTAGACTGTGTCAAAGCTGGTGACCACTTTGAGTCGTATAGATTTTCACCCCCTCTCACAGCTCAGTCTGGGGACAGGCACTTCTGATCCTGTCTTCCCACAGTGTTGGGATACCAGGCCTATGCCATCATGCTTCTTCACACAGTGGCCTAGGGGTTGACCTAACCCCAGCTCTGTAAATGCTAGGCAGGTCCTCTGCAAACTGAGTTCCAGCCCT
Source organism: Peromyscus eremicus (assembly GCF_949786415.1). Taxonomy (NCBI): domain Eukaryota; kingdom Metazoa; phylum Chordata; class Mammalia; order Rodentia; family Cricetidae; genus Peromyscus; species Peromyscus eremicus. The sequence goes on from NC_081425.1 coordinate 83,190,630, forward strand.
CCTGCATTCTTTACTTTATCATTGAATGTGTCTTTAGAGCTAAAGTGAGTCTCTTGTAGACGGAATCTATTTAAATCTTGTTCTGGTTTTTAAAATCAGTCAATCTTTATATTTGTGCTGGGAAGGTCAACTCATTTTTGTCTTTAATAATTGCCTGTGGGGAGGTGCTTGATATTGGCATTTAGTTGTTCTGTGTCTTCTACTTTTTTTTTTTTTTTGCTGCTTTGATTTGAGTTGATTTTGGGGGGGGGCAGGGGGTGGGTGGTGGTTTGAGACAGGATTTCTCTGTGTAAGAGCTCTGACTGTCCTGGACCTAACTCCTTTATAGACCAGGCTGGCCTTGAACTAACAGAGATCTGCCTGCCTCTGCCTCCTGAGTGCTGGGCTTAAAAGTGTGTACCATTACTGCCCAGCTTAATATTCTTTTTTTTGTTTAAAGATTTATTTTTATTAGTTGTGTGTGTGTGTATGTGTGTGTGTGTGTGTGCGCGCGCGCGCGCGTGTGCCTGTGTGTGTGTTTTGTGCATGAGTGCAGATGCCCAAGGGGTCCAGAGGCATCAAATCCCCTTAAAGCTGGAATTGCATGCTAGTGTGAGCTGGTGCATCCTCAATTACTAATGAAAGTGAGTGTCGTTAGAATCTTCCTTTGTAATGTATACAATTTTGTTAGACAAAAGAAACCCTTTCCTAACTTAGTGACCATAAATAAATTAAATTATCCTCATCAATTTAAAGATGGACCTTTGGGGCTGGAGAGATGGCTCAGCAGTTAAGAGCACTGACAGTTCTTCCAAAGGTCCTAAGTTCAATTCCCAGCACCCACATGGTGGCTCACAAACATCTGTCATGAGATCTGGTGCCCTCTTCTGGCCTGCAGAGACACATGCAGGCAGAACACTGTATGCATAATAAAGTAAATATTTAAAAAAAGATGGACCTTTAACCTTTCATTATGGATAGAAATGAAGCAGAGCTCTATTTTAAGAAAAAATATTGAGCTGGGCGTGGTGACACATGCCTTCTATCCCAGGATCTCTGAATTCTAGGCCAGCCTGGTCTACAGAGAGTTCCAGGACAGCCAGGGCTGTTACACAAAGAAATCTTGTCTCAAAAAAACCAAGAAGAGAAAAAGAAAAAAAAGAAAAAAATCTTTATGACTAGTCAACAAAGGAGCCTTTCTGGGGGTGCTACTGATGTTCAATGCGTTTCTGTTTCCACATTTCTGGTTCTCCAGGCACAGAGGACAATGGCGGCAAAACGAGGGCAGGGCACGGAAGAAGAAGGTTAAAACCGCGACATAAGTTTACCGAAGTTCAGCTGAAGATACTCAGAAAAGTGTTTGAAAATAGAAATTATCCACATGTCGAAACCAAGGATAAGCTGGCACAGTGTTTCAGGTGCCAAGTGTACGTGATTGAAGTAAGTCAGATCTCTGAAGTTTTTTGTGAGGATGCCCTTTTGTGGGCCATTTGGAAAATGCAGCGAAGAATCACAAGAAAGCTGACGTGTCAACATGTCACCTTTCTTCTTTCAGTTTGACACAGCTTATATGGAAAATAACCTATTTTGAGGGGAATTTGGAAGCAGGGACAAGTTTAAGGACTTAAGCCCCTCCAGGGCTGGAGAGATGGGTTAAGAGCATGGGCTGCTCTTCCAGAGGAGCTGGGTTTGATGCCCAGCATCCACATGGCAGCTCATGCCTCTGTTACTCCAGTTCTAGGTGATTTGACGCCCTCTTCTGACCTTCACAAGCCCTTCACATGCATGGTACGCAGATACACACGTAGGTGAAATACCATACAACACATGCTTAAAAAAACTAGGCCATGAATGGTGTTTCATGCCTTTAATCCCCACACTGACATGGGTGCTGTGAGAGGCAGGTGGATTTCTGAGTTGAGGCCAGCTTGGTCTACAAAGCAAGTTCCAGGACAGCCAGGGCTATAAAGAAACCCTGTCTCCAAAAAAACAACAACAAATGATAAAGTTATTGCCATTACCCAGGACAGGGACTGTGATGGTTTCACATCACATACAGATGTTTGCTGTGACAAGGACAAAGTAGGAAGACTTCTGGGTACTTTTGTTATTGAAAATGTTGACCTTTTTTAAAAAAAATTTATTTTTTTTTATGTAAACAGTGTTCTGCCTATATGTATGCCTGTATACCATAAGAGGGCACCAAATCTCATCAAAGATGGTTGTGAGCCACCATGTGGTTGCTGGGAATTGAAGTCAGGACCTCTGGAAGAACAGCCAGTGTCTTAACCTCTGAGCCATCTCTCCAGCCCGAAAATGTTGACTATTTTAAAGGTGGAGCAGTGTTGGCTGTTTTTTACTCTTTGGGCTCTTTGTTCTTTGGGGGGCCCACCACCTAGCTCCCAAATAAATCACATGGAGGCTTATTCTTTTTATGAATGCCCGGCCTTAACTTGGCTTGTTGCTAGCCAGCTTTTCTTAACTTAAATTATCACGTCTGTCTTTTGCCTCTGGACTTTTTCCTTTTCTTACCTCTGTATAGTTTACTTCCACTCTTACTCTGTGGCTGGCTGGGTGGCTGAGTGGCTGGCCCCTGGTGTCCTCCTCTCCTTGTTCTCTTGCTCCTTCTTTTTCCCAGATTTCTCCTTCTATATATTCTCTTGCCCTGCCAGCCCTGCCTATCCTTTCTCCTGCCTTGCTATTGGCCATTCAGCTCTTTATTAGATCAATCAGGTGTTTTAGACAGGCACAGTAACACAGGTCCACAGAGTTAAACAAATGCAACATAAAAGAATACAACACATCTTTGCACCATTAAAGCAAATGTTCCATAGCCTAAACAAGTGTAACGCATCTTAAAATAATAATTCTATATACAACAGAGCAGGGGAGAAAGGATTGCCCTGAAAAGTGAAATAAATGGATGATTGGAGTTGTCTTCATACAGAGGCCCCCCCATGCTGGACAGCTGGCTTGATCTTATGCAGGTCTACTGTGTGGTTGTTTTAGTTAATCAAATTTCCTTTAAGTGTGAGTGAGCTCCTGAGTACAACAGCTGGAAGACTGCACTCACAGCACACTTCCCCGGGCTTTTACATTCTTCCACCTCTTCCTCCGTGATGTCCCTGATCCTTGGAGTGGTTTGTTGATGTAGATGTCCCTTGGAGGATTGGGCACTCACAAGCACTTAGTACCTTGACTGATTAGAAGTCTCTGCATTAACTACTGTCCACTGCAAAAAGCAGTATCTTTGACCAAGGTTGAAAGCAACACAAATATTTAGAAGGCAGCTTGACAACTTGATCATTTAGCAAAATAAGTAGTTTCCCCACTAGTGGATTTAAACTCTGAATCTTCCTGCCTCAGCTTTCCAAGTGCTAGGATTACCAGTGTATACCATCAAGTGAATTCCAGGATAACCAGAGGTACATAATAGAGACCCTGTCTCCAAACAAACAAATGGAAAACAAAACAAAACAAAACAAAACAAAAAACAGAAAAAGGAAAAAGAAAATGCACTGTGGGATACTGCTGCAAAGCAGGCTTAATTGACAATTTCCTTTTTTCTCTTTAGAACTGGTTTCAGAATAAAAGATCCAGGCTACGACCAAAATTGAAAGGCAAAAATTTTGCCGCCAAGAGAACGCACAAGAGCCAAGACTACATGCTTACAGGCCACCAGGACACCCAGGCGCAAGCTGCCAATCACACCACTGAGCGAGTCTCTTCTGTGCAGCTGGCTCCATGGAGTCTTGCTGCCTATTCTGTAGAGACCCAGGAAGCTTCTGGCTCACGTGACTCCGCGATCCAAAGCATCGGAATGAGATCAAGTGGCGCTGCGTGTCATCAAGGCGCCAGTGGAAGTGGATCTCCTCTCAACTTCACACCGACAAACTTTGCTCTTCCCTCTATGTGTGGGCAGTATCCTATGGGTGACTGGCCTAAGACATGGAGAAGCCAGTGTTCTACGTCCTCTGTCTTTGGATGTGTTCCTAGTGTGCAAGGGCAGTGGTGGATGGATAGTAACTATGCCTTGCTGTTTCCAGAACAGCAGCAGAATAGTTGGGGAGATCAGCCACGACTGCCTCAGAGCGGGGATTTGGGGCATCAGGACCAGTTCGATCCAAGTAATGGAGACGTAGCAGGCTCTCAGATGCAGCCTGCACCTCTACAAGAGGCAGTCAGGGCATCAATGCCTTTTTGGCTAGATGGGCAGCAAGGTGCTGCCCACAGCTGTGTATACTGCCCAGTAGGAGACTGGTCCCATCAAAACAGACCCGTAGGCTCCCCAGGGCTGCCCTGGGACCAGCAGGAATTTAAGGAGCAGCATTGGGTGGGGCTAAGGTGGAGTTCAGGAATCTTACAACCTTCTGTGAAACCGTTAACACATAACAAAGATCCAGGATTCCCACGTGTAGATGAATTTCTAAATAAACAAAACATCACCAACACCTGGGGTTAGGGATTTAGCTCAGTGGTAGAGTGCTTGCCTAGCAAGCGCAAGGGTGGAACTCCACCCTTTACTTGATTTTTAAGTATGCCCTGACTGTTATGATAGGACATAGTAATAGTGGTGGTCTATATGTAGTTTTTTTCTTTAGGCAAATAAAGATTCAACTTCTTGAGTGGGTGTTGTTGCCTGGCTTTACAGCATCTTCAGACAGTTTCTATGGGTATTTCCCAAGGATTTCTGTCAACTCACAAGTGCCCAATCTGGATTTCAGATTTTCTTTCCTTTCACTCACTTAACAGAAGTGGGAGCTGTTGATTTCCTATGTGGTAGAAGTTAACCAAATTTCTGAAGCTCATCCACAGCAAAGCAGCTTGTAGGGGAAGTCTGCTCATTTGCACCCCTATTACGTCCTCCCCCCACCCCCAACAGGGTTTCTCTGTGTAGCCCTGGCTGTCCCGGAACTCACTGTAGACCAGGCTGGCCTCGAACTCACAGAGATCTGCCTGGCTCTGCCTTCCGAGTGCTGGGATTAATAAACAGGTTAGAAGTATTTTTACATCTATTTATCACGAGGGGGCAGGCAGGGCGGTGTGTGTGCATTCACGGAGGTCCAAGGTTGTGGGAGCACATTCTTGCACCGTGTGGGTTTTGAAGATCACACCTTGGCTCTTTAGTGCCAGCGGCTGTCCCAGCCAAGCCACCTTTATGGCCCTGCTGAGGCTGCTTTTCTTCCTGGAATTGCAAGCCTGCACCACTCCATCTGACGGCTGTGGTGCTCGGATGTGAGCCCAGGCCCTGTGCACACACTGACAAATATTTTTTTCTCACTAAAAAGGTTTAGCAAGAGGCTTGGAGAGATGGCTCAGCAGTTAAAAGCACTTGTCGCTCTTTCAGGGGACCAAGATTCAGTTCCCGGCACCCTCATGGTGGCTCACAACTTTCTGTAATGCCTTGTGACTTTGGAGGGTATCATGCACACATGTGGTGCACATCTATACTTGCAGGCAAAACACTCCTATACATAAAATTTTAATTAAGAAATTGTTAGCCAGTAAGCAAAGCAGGCACTCAGAACGGCATCCATATTAATGCACCTGCAAATATGACTGACTTTTATTTTCAGGAAAAGCTAGAGATCCAGCTGAGCTAGGCCAGAGGCATTCCTGCCCCATTACTGTAATCTTTTACACATGTGCTCCATGACCTGAAGCTAAACATGCCCAAATATGTCTGTTCTGGGTTGTTCTTAAATTGTGACGTTAAACTGAGCATGCTCAGGAATGCACCAACCCCTGTGAGCATGTGTAGGCTCCCTGGATAAAACCTTTGTTCCAGGAGGGCATTGCTTTGGAAATAACTCGTGTGCTGTCTCTGCCTGTTGCAGGTAATATGTCTTCCCCCACTCTTTTAAATCTTGGCTATCTATCATTGTTTTGTCTTTGCACCCACAAAGATGTGAACTCATTGTATCCAGTTAAAGAATTTCATGAAATTTCAAATACAGGAGCGTATATTATGAGCTCTCATCTTTATATCGCACTTTGGCCAGTTAGAATAATGTCCTCCAAGTTCCTCCATGTTTTGAACAACAGGGTTTCTTTGTTAGAACCAGGAGTATTTGGGACAGGAGTCTTGCCATGTTGCCTAGGATGGTCTCAGATTCTTGCAGTACTATTGAGCTAGGTTGGTCCGAGACATTCCCTACATCCCTGTTGTACGGGGAAGGAATGTAGTTCCTTGTCTGAAAGCAGAATTATGTTTGGCAAGGCCAGTCATGGCCTGGGGCCAGGGTCCTGGGGGAGCTGCTACTTCATCCTGAGAATTCAGCTCCTCCCACATAGAGTGCTATGGTTATCAGTCCCACAGCTGAGTGTCCTCTGAATGCAGTTGAGATAGCTTGTGTCCCTTTGTGCGACATTGCTTGATTAGCTTCCTGCTGGCTTTGTCCCATCTTCCCCCCTGAAAGCCATATAGAAGAAGTTGTACTTCTTTTTTGTTTTGTTTTGTTTTTGGAGCCAGGGTTTCTCTGTGTATCTTTGGCTGTCTTGGAACTTACTCTGTAGACCAGGCTGGCCTTGAACTCACAGAGATCCTCCTGCCTCTGCCTCCCGGGTACTGGGATTAAAGGTGTGCGCCACCACGCCCGGCCTAGAAGTTGTACTTCTTTTTTTTTTTTTAAGATTTATTTATTATGTATACAGTGTTTTTTTTTTAAGATTTTTTTTTAAGATTTATTTATTATGTATACAGTGTTCTGTCTGCACATATCCCTGCTGGCCAGAAGAGGGCGCCAGATCTCATTACAGATGGTTGTGGGCCACCATGTGGTTGCTGGGAATTGAACTCAGGACCTTTGGAAGAACAAACAGTGCTCTTAACCTCTGAGCCATCTCTCCAGCCCGAAGTTGTACTTCTTAACAAGATTGAAGATTTCCTGACTCCAGCTTTGCTGTCTTCTCCCATCCTCTCACACCTTGGTTCACTCTCTCTCTCAGGAACCTGACACTGAAGAACTACCTGCTGCACTAGGTCAGACTACAGTGATCCTCCTGTGTCAACCTGCAGTAGCTGGGACTACAGGTGTGTGCCATGATCCCTTGCTAATTTCCTTAACTGAAAAGCTGAATAGTATCATTCACTTTTATCCACTCACCCGCCGATGATTGCTTAACAGTGGGTGCCGTACAATGATGTTCTTGGGAGACATATGTTGGTAGAAAATGAACTAAGCTGGATAAGGCTTCATCTGCTTTTGAGCTAACTTAACTAAGAGTTATGCGGAGGATGCATCGGCAGGTAAGGTGTAAAAAACCACAATGGCCTGTCATGTCACAGGGAACCTCCATGATTGCTGTTGAGCACCATGGCATTGCTGTCCCCAGCATTTCCTGAGATGGTTTGTATGATCTTTCCTTAGAGCTTTGTTGAACAGCAATGGCTTGGTGTCAAGAGCTGGGTTCAGTGAGGCCCCAAATGCTTGCTATACAGAAGCACCAAACGCAAGCTAATGATTCCGTTGTAAACAACTTGGAGCAGCCGGGCGGTGGTGGCGCACGCCTTTAATCGCAGCACTCCAGAGGCAGAGGCAGGCAGATCTTTGTGAGTTTGAGGCCAGCCTGGTCTACAGAGTGAGTTCCAAGTTCTCAAAATTGCCTTCCTTCTATTCCTCACTAAGAAAAACACAGCAGTGATCTTGTATACAACAGACAGTCTCTCACTCCAAATGAGATATCCAAACAAGTTGGGAACCATTTTTCTTTAATATGGGCTATTATTGTCTTTCTTTGGTGATTAGCTGAAGTTTAAGTTCTGTTGAGAGGAAAAACAAGTTTAAATTATATGAGTGAGTTTAAAGAACAAAGCAATGAGAATGATTCGAAAATTGGGTTGCCCTTAGAGTCAGAACAATTTCTAAGAGTTGTGGCCAACAACAGACATAGTAGCATTTAAAGAAAACAAATCGAGGAGCGAATTCAACTGGTTCCAGCTTAATTATAAAGTCAGAGTGATGGCTTTCTGTCACCAAGATAGACAACTTAAAAGTTTAAAATATTTGTTTTGGGTCATAGAAATTGTTTTTCTTTAGGTTTTTGTTTGTTTGTTTGTTTTGTTTTTTTGAGATTTACTTTTTTTTGTATGGGTGTGTATGGGTGTCTTGCCTGCTTATGTTTGTGCAGTGCTTAAAAAAACCAGAAGAGGGCGCTAGAGTCCCTTGGAACTGGAGGTACAAATGGTTTATAGATGTTATGTGGGTCCTGGGGATTGATCCTTGGTCCTCCAGAAGAGTGGTCAGTGCTCTTAACCACTGACCCATCTTTTTAGCCCCCTTTCCTTTTGAAATAAGGGCTCTTGTATCCCAGGCTAGCTCAGAACTCCCTATGTATCAAACTTACTATGTAGCTGAGGATGACCTTGAACTTCTGGTCCTTTGCCTGTACTCCCTTAGTGCTGATATGTGCCATCATACTTGGTCAGTGCAGTGCTGTGGGTTGAATTTAGGGCATTGCGTATAGCAGGAAAGCAATACCAACTGAAAGTATGTCGCCTTCAAAGGTGTACCCTGAGTGAGCCAGCTTCCTCCAGTTAGGCTGCGTCCTAAAGATCCCACCACCTCCCAACAGCCCCATAAGCAAACAACCACATCTCTAGCATATAGCCCCCGAGGACATTTGAGATCCAATGTACAATACAATGTTTATCTTACTTATTTATTTATTTTATAATGCTTATGTTTTATGACTGAATTCCATGTGGTTTGCTGTGCCTGGTTTTAGTAGAGGAGAGTATCTCAAATCAACGGCCTCTCACAAATTTTGTTGAGCAATCCTTAAAATCATGGGAGCACCTGAGCAAACACCTACCCATGATTCTTTTTTTTTTTTTTTTTCCTTCTCAACATGTAGCTCTGGCTGTCCTAGAACTCACTATGTCGACCATGCTGGCCTTAAACTCACAGAGATCCACCTATTTCTGCCTCCCAGGTGATAGGACTGAAGGCATGTGCCACAGTGCCAGGTTATTGACCAGGTGGATCTTTAGATTTTGAGCCTGAGAGAATGACAGACAGGCGGAAACATTTCACTTCAAAGACGGATTTTGCCAGGCGTGGTGGTGCACACCTTTAGTCTCAGCACTCAGGAGGCAGAATAAGGTGGATCTCTGAATTCGAGGCCAGCCTGGTCTACTGAGCAGTTCTAGGGCAGCCAGGGCTACACAGAAAACCCCTGTCTCAAAACAAGCAAACAAAAACAAACAAACAAACAAACAAAAACCCAAACAAAATAAAAGAAGGACTCTTTGCCCTTCAAATTTCACATCAATTATTAGCAAATGGCTGTAACACACAGTAACGATAAATTTATTTCTGGGACTGTTGAGAGATAGGATCATAGACTGACCTCTGTGATAGATCATTAGCTTATAAGTGGGGCTGGGATACAGCTTAAAGTTTTTGCCCTGTAAATTGTGAGGATCAGAGTTCAGATTCCTAGAACTCTTGTACAAATGCTGGGCAATGCTAGCCGCTTGTAATCCCAGCACTCAGGAGGTCGAGACAGATCCCTGGGGTGCGCATGGTAGTTAGACTGTGATTCACTAAGTAGTGCTATGAAAATGAACGGCCTCCAGAGCGAGTGGCCGTCTATGACAAAGCTTCTCTATCTCACACCCTTTCAGTCTATTCCGCCTGCTTGTGATGCTTTGCAGTGAGTTAGTGAAAGGACTGAGCATTCATTTCTAGAATTTTCATTTGCTGTTGTTATTCAGAATGCATGTCTCTTTGAATTTCTCATTCAAACTGCTGTATTTCTTATCCAAACGATTCTGTTTCTCGCTTGTAATAGTTTCTTGTCTCATCGCTAGGACAATATACTTGGAAAAGGCCCACCAAGGAAGGAAGGAAGGGATTCAGTCCACCAGTGCAGGGAAGGTATGGTGGTGCGATCAGGAGGCAGCTGGTCATACACGGGGAGGAAGCAGTGAGTGACGATGGCTGATGCTTGCCTGATCTCGTCTTTATTTGGAACAGGACTCCAGCCCATGTTAGGGTTGATGACTCTTCAGTTAGCCCAATCAACCCCTCAGAGGCAGGCTCAGAAGCACCACGTGTGTGCCCGGACTCATTCCGAGGTGTCTGTCCCTGGGAGGTTCTAGATTCTGTAAAGTTGACAGTCAACACTGCCACCATACACCTCCTGTCCCCACAGGCTCATATCATAACGTAAAATACAGTCAGCCCAACTTTAAAATCCCCCAAACCAACAATTCCAGCACTAAAAACCCCAAGTCCAAGTCTCATCTAAATCTTAGAACAGACTCTCTCTTTTTAAAATGTATTCTGTATTCATATAAATGTAAATGTATTCATACAATACATCCTGACCATAGATATTTTCCCCTCCCTCCATTACCCCCACACCTCCCCTCTCCCTTAGATCCACTCCTCTTCCACTTCCCTTCAGAAAAGAGCAAGCCTCCCAGGGATATCAACAGAACACAGTATAATGGTATAGCAAGACACAGTAAGACTAGGCACAAACCCTCATATCAAGGCTGGGCGAGGCAACCCAGTAGGAGGAAAGGGTCCTGAGATCAGGCAGAGTCAGAGACACCTCTACTCCCAATGTTAGGGATTAGGACAATCTCTCTTTTTTTAAAAGATTTACTATTTACTTATTATGTATACAGTGGTCTGCCTGCATGTATGCCTGCACACCAGAAGAGGGCGCCAGATCTCATTACAGATGGTTGTGAACTACCATGTGGTTGCTGGGAATTGAACTCGGGACCTCTGGAGGAGCAGCCAGTGCTCTTTTTTTAAAAAAATATTTTTATTTTATAATTAATTTAATTTTACATATCAGCCACAGATTCCCCTATCCTCCCTCCTCCCACCCCCCAGCCTCACCCTCCAACCCACCCCCCCGTTCCCACCTTCTCCAAGGCAAGGTCTCCCCTGGGGAGTCAGCCCAGCCTGGTAGACTCAGCCGAGGCAGGTCCAGTCCCTCTCCCTGCACCAAGGCTGAGCAAAGTGTCTCAGCATAGGCCCTAGGATCCAAAAAGCCAGGTCATGCACCAAGGACAGGTACCGGTCCCACTGCCTGGGGGCCCCCTAAACAGTTTGAGCTAATCCACCATCTTACTTATCCAGAGGGTCCGATTCAGTTGGGGGCTCCTCAGCTATTGGTTCACAGTTCATGGGTTTCCACTAGTTTGACTATTTGTTCCTGTGCTTTTTCCAGTCATGGTCTTGATATCTCTTGCTCATATGATCCCTCCTCTCTCTCTCTCTCTCTCTCTCTCTCTCTCTCTCTCTCTCTCTCTCTCTCTCTCTCTTGCCCATTGGACTCCTGGAGCTCCACCTGGGGATGGGCGTGGATCTCTGCATCTGCTTCCATCAGTCACTGGATGAGAGTTCTATGATAACAGTTAGGGTGTTCGGCCATCCAATCACCAGAGTAGGTCAGCTCAGGCACTCTCTCAACCATTGCCAGTAGTCTATAGTGGAGGTATCTTTGTGGATTTCTGGGGACCTCTCTAGCACTCTGCTTCTTCCTATTCCCATGGGGGTCTTCATTTATCATGGTATCTCTTTCCTTGTTCTCCCTCTCTGTTCCTGATCCAGCTGAGACCTCCCACTCCCCTAAGCTCTCTTTCCCCCGATGTTTACCCTCCATTACCACCCCCCCCCCAGCCAGTTTGCTCATGTAGATCTCATCCATTTCTCTGTCACTTGGCGATCTCTGTGTCTTTCTTAGGGTCCTCTTTACTAGGTACCCTCCCTGGAGTTGTGAGTTGTAGTCTGGTTATCCTTTGCTTTAAATATCCACTTATGAGTGAGTACATACCATGTTTGTCTTTCTGAGTCTGGGTTACCTCACTCAGGATGATTTTTTTCTAGTCCTATCCATTTGCCTGCAAACCTCACTATGTCATTGTTTTTCGCTGCTGAGTAGTACTCCATTGTGTATATGTACCATATTTTCTTTATCCATTCTTCAGTTGAAGGGCATCTTGGTTGTTTCCAGGTTCTGGCTATTACAAATAATGCTGCTATGAACATAGTTGAGCATGTATCCTTGTGGGATGATTGGGAATTCTTTGGGTATATGCCCAAGAGTGGTATAGCTGGGTCTTGAGAAAGACTGATTCCCAATTTTCTGAGAAACTGCCGTACTGATTTCCGAAGTGGCTGTACAAGTTTGCATTCCCACCAACAGTGGAGGAGTGTTCCCCTTGCTCCACACCCTCTCCGACATAAGCTGTCTTCAGTGTTTTTGATCTTAGCCATTCTGACGGGTGTAAGATGGTATCTCAGAGTCATTTTGATTTGTATCTCTCTGATGATTAAGGACATTGAGCAATTCCTTAAATGTCTTTTGGCCATTTGAAATTCTTCCTTTGAGAATTCTCTGTTTAGCTCTATAGCCCATTGTTTAATTGGACTGTTGGGTATTTTGATGTCTAATTTCTTGAGTTCTTTATATATTCTGGATATCAGCCCTCTGTCAGATGTGGGGTTGGTGAAGATCTTTTCCCATTCTGTAGGCTGTCATTTTGTCTTATTGACCATGTCCTTTGCCCTACAAAGGCTTCTCAGTTTCAAGAGGTCCCATTTGTTAATTGTTTATCTCAGTGTCTATGCTACTAGTGTTATATTTAGGAAGTGATCTCTGGTGCCAATGAGTTCAAGACTACTTCCTACTTTCTCTTCTATCAGGTTCAGACTAACTGGATGTTTGTTGAGGTCTTTGATCCACTTGGACTTAAATTTTGTGCACAGTGACAGATATGGATCTGTTTGCAATCTTCTACATGTTGACATCCAGTTATGCCAGCACCATTTGTTGAAGATGCTTTCTTTTTTCCATTGTACAATTTTGGCTTCTTTGTCAAAAATTAAGTGTTCATACATGTGCAGATTAATGTCAGGGTCTTCAGTTTGGTTCCATTGGTCCACATGTCGGTTTTTATGCCAGTACCAAGCTGTTTTTATTACTGTAGCTCTATAGTAGAGCTTGAAGTCAGGGATTGTGATGCCTCCAGAGGTTGTTTTATTGTACAGGATTCTTTTGGCTATCCTGGGTTTTTTGTTTTTCCATATGAAGTTGAGTATTGTTCTTTCCAGGTCTGTGAAGAATTGTGTTGGAATTTTGATGGGGATTGCATTGAATCTGTAGATTGCTTTTGGTAAGATTGCCATTTTTACTATGTTAATCCTACTTATCCTTGAGCATGGGAGATCTTTCCATTTTCTGACATCTTCTTCCATTTCTTTCTTCAGGGACTTAAAGTTCTTTTCATACAGGTCCTTTGCTTGCTTAGTTAGAGTTACCCCAAGGAATTTTATATCATTTGTGGCTATTGTAAAGGGTGATGTTTCTCTGATTTCTTTCTCAGCCCATTTATCATTTGTATATAGGAGGGCTACTGATTTTTTTTTTTTAGTTAATCTTGTATCCTGCTACATTACTGAAGGTGTTTATAAGCTGTATGAGTTCCTTGGTCGAATTTTTGGGGTCACTTATGTATACTATCATATCATCTGCAAATAGTGAAAGCTTGACTTCTTCCTTTCCAATTTGAATCCCCTTGATCTCCTTATGTTGTCTTATTGCTCTGGCTAGAACTTCAAGTACTATATTGAATAAGTATGGGGAGAGTGGACAGCCTTGTCTTGTTCCTGATTTTAGTGGAATCGCTTTGAGTTTCTCTCCATTTACTTTGATGTTGGCTGTTGGCTTGCTGTAAATTGCTTTTATTATGTTTAGGTATGTTCCTTGTATTCCTGATCTCTCCAAGACCTTTATCATGAAAGGGTGTTGGATTTTGTCAAAGGCTTTTTCAGCATCTAATGAGATGATCATGTGTTTTTTTCCTTTCAGTTTGTTTATATGATGTATTACATTGACTGACTTTCGTATGTTGAACCACCCTTGCATCTCTGGGATGAAGCCTACTTAATCATGGTGGATAATTGTTTTGATGTGTTCTTGGAGTCAGTTTGCCAATATTTTATTGAGTATTTTTGCATCAATGTTCATGAGGGAGATTGGTCTGTTGTTCTCTTTCTTTGTTGCATCTTTTTTTTTTTTTTTTGGTTTTTCGAGACAGAGTTTCTATGTGTAGCTTTGCGCCTTTCCTGGAACTCACTTGGTAGCCCAGGCTGGCCTCGAACTCACAGAGATCCACCTGCCTCTGTCTCCCGAGTGCTGGGATTAAAGGCGTGGGCCACCACCGCCCGGCTCTTTGTTGCATCTTTGTTTGGCTTGGGAATCAGGGTAATTGTAGCCTCATAGAAGGAGTTTGGTAACATTCTTTCTGTTTCTATTGTGTGGAACAATTTGAAGAGTATTGGTATTATCTCTTCTTTAAAGATCTGGTATAATTTTGCTTTGAAACCATCTGGTCCTGGGTTTTTTTTGGTTGGGAGACTTTTAATGACTGTTTCTATTTCCTTAGGGGTTATTGATCTATTTAAATAGTTTAATCTTGTCTTGATTTAACTTAGGTATGTGGTACCTATCCAGAAAATTATCCATTTCTTTTAGATTTTCCAGTTTTGTGGAGTACAGGTTTTTGAAGTATGACCTGATGATTCTCTGGATTTCCTCAATGTTAGTTATGTCTCCCTTTTCATTTCTGATTTTGCTAATTTGGATGCTCTCTCTCTCTGCCTTTTGATTAGTTTGGATAAGGACTTGTCTATCTTGTTGATTTTCTCAGAGAGCCAACTCTTTGTTTCATTGATTCTTTGTATTGTTCTCTTTGTTTCTATTTTATTGATTTCAGCTCTCAATTTGCTTATTTCCTGGCATCTATTCCTCCTGGGTGACTTTGCTTCTTCTTGTTCTAGAGCTTTCAGGTGTGCTGTTAAGTCACTAGTGTAAGATTATTCCAACTTCTTTATGTGGGCATTTAGTGCTATGAAGTTTCCTATTATCACTGCTTTCATAGCATCCCATAAGTTTGGGTATGTGGTATATTCATTTTCTTTCTTTCTTTTTTTTTTTTTTTTTTTTTTTTGGTTTTTCGAGACAGGGTTTGTCTGTGTAGCTTTGCGCCTCTCCTGGAACTCACTTGGTAGCCCAGGCTGGCCTCGAACTCGCAGAGATTCGCCTGGCTCTGCCTCCAGAGTGCTGGGATTAAAGGCGTGCGCCACCACCGCCCGGCGGGGTATATTCATTTTCATTGATCTCTAGGAAGTCTTTAATTTCTTTCTTTATTTCTTCCTTGACCCATTGGTGATTCAGTTGAGCATTATTCAGTTTCCATGAGGTTTTAGGCTTTCTGTAATTTTTGTTATTGTTGAAATCTAACTTTAAGCCATGGTGGTCTGATAGAACACAGGAGGTTATTCCAATTTTTTGTATCTGTTGAGATTTGCTTTGTGACTGAGCATGTGGTCAGTTTTAGAGAAGGTTCCATGGGGTGCTGAGAAGAAGGTATATTCTTTTTTGTTAGGATGTAATGTTCTGTAGATATTGATTAAGTCCATTTGAGTCATGACATCAGTTAAGTCCCTTATTTCTCTGTTAAGTTTCAATTTGGCAGATCTGTCCAGTGGTGAGAGTAGGGTGTTGAAGTCTCCCACTATTAATGTGTGGGTTTGATGTGTGATTTAAGCTTTAGTAATGTTTCTTTTACATATGTGGGTGCCCTTGTGTTTAGGGCATAAATGTTCAGAATTGAAACTTCATCTTGGTAGATCTTTCCTGTGATGAGTATGTAATGCCCTTCTTGATCTCTTTTGATTGATTTTAGTTTGAAGTCTATTTTGCTGGATATTAGGATGGCTACACCAGCTTGCTTCTTAAGACCATTTTATTGGAAAGACTTTTCCCAGGCTTTTATTCTGAGGTAGTGTCTATCTTTGAATTTGAGGTGTGTTTCTTGTATGCAGCAGAAAGATGGGTCCTGCTTTTGTATCCATTCTGTTAGCCTGTGTCTTTTTATAGGTGAATTAAGTCCATGGATATTAAGGGATATTAATGACCAGTGATTGTTAGTTCCTGTTATCTTTTGGTGGTAGTGTGTATGTGTATTTCTCTTCTTTGGGGTTTACTGCTTGGGGTTATCTATTGTCTGTGTTTTCGTGGGTGTATCTGACTTCCTTAGGTTGGAATTTTCCTTCTAAAAAAGAATTTGCTTTCTGTAGGGCTGGATTTGTAGATAGGTATTTAAATCTGGTTTTGTCTTGGAATATCTTGTTCACTCCGTCTATGGTGATTGAAAGTTTTGCTGGGTATGTTAGTCTAGGCTGGCATCCATGGTCTCTTATTGTCTGCATTACATCTGTCCAGGTCCTTCTGGCTTACAAAGTCTTCATTGAGAAATTGGGTGTTGTTAGGTGCCTTTAATCCCAGCACTCGGGAGGCAGAGGCAGGCGGATCTTTGTGAGTTCGAGGCCAGCCTGGTCTACGGAGCAAAATCCAGGAAAGGTGCAAAGCTGCACAGAGAAACCCTGTCTCAAAAAACTGAGAGAGAGAGAGAGAGAGAGAGAGAAAGAGAGAGAGAGAGAGAGAGAGAGAGAGAGAGAGAGAGAGAGAGATCAGGTGTTATTCTGATGGGTTTGCCTTTATAAGTCACTTGGCCTTTTTCCTTTGCTGCTCTTAATATTCTTTCTTTATTCTGTAGGTTTAATTGTTTAATTATTATGTGGTGAGGAGACTTTTGTGGGGGGTCTAGTCTGTTTGGTGTTCTATAGGCTTCTTGTATCTTCATAGGTATTTCCTTCTTTAAGTTGGGAAAGTTTTCTTCTATGATCTTGTTGAATATATTTTCTGTGTCTCTGAGTTGGTATTCTTCTCCTTCCTCTATCCCCATTATTCTTAGGTTTGGTCTTTTCATGGTGTTCCAGATTTCTTTGACATTTTGTGTTATGACTTTTTTGGCATTGGTATTTTCTTTGACTGATGAATCCATTTCCTCTATTGTATCCTCTACACCAGAGAGTCTCTCTTCCACCTCGTGTATTCTGTTGGTTACGCTTGCATCTGTGTTCCCTGTTCGTTTACTCAGATTTTCTATTTCCAGCATTCCCTCTGTTTGTGTCTTCTTCATTGTTTCAATTTCCTTTTTCAGGTCTTGAACTGTTTCCCTCACCTGTTTCATTGCTTTTTCATGGTTTTCTTTCTTCTTTTTTTTTTTTTTTAAATTTATTTATTTATCATGTATACAGTATTCTGCCTGCACGTGTCCCTGCAGGCCAGAAGAGGGCACCAGATCTCATTACACATGGTTGTGAGCCACCATATGGTTGCTGAGAATTGAACTCAGGACCTCTGGAAAAGCAGTCAGTGCCCTTAACCACTGAACCATCTCTCCAGCCCTTATGATTTTCTTTAAGGGATTTATTATTTCTTCCAATTTTTTATTTGTCTTTTCCTATATTTCTTTATAGATTTCTTCCACTTTTTTGTTTGTCTTTTCCTCAATTTCTTTTTTCTTTTTCTTTTTCTTTTTTCTTTTTTTTTAAGATTTATATATTTAATATGTATACAGTGTTCTGTCTGCCTGTTTGCCTGCATTCCAGAAGAGGGTACCAGATCTCATTATAGATGGTTGTGAGCCACCATGTGGTTGCTGGGTTTTGAACTCAGGACCTCTGGAAGAGTAGGCAATGTTCTTAATCTCCGACCCATCTCTCCAGCCCTTTTCCTCAATTTCATTTTTCATTTTTTTCTTGAAAGGCCTCTAGCATCTTCATGATGCTATTCTTTTTTTTTTTTTTTGGTTTTTCGAGACAGGGTTTCTCTGTGTAGCTTTGCGCCTTTCCTGGAACTCACTTGGTAGCCCAGGCTGGCCTCGAACTCACAGAGATCCGCCCGGCTCTGCCTCCCGAGTGCTGGGATTAAAGGCGTGCGCCACCACCGCCCGGCGATGCTATTCTTAAGGTCACTTTCTTCTGCTTCTTCTTCCTTGTGATAGTCAGGTCTTGCTGTTTGAGGAGGGCTAGATTCTGGTGATGCTGTATTGTTCTTTATGTTGTTGTATGTACTTCTGTCTTGACGTCTGTCCATCTCCTCCTCTAATAGGTATAAGAGGTGCCTGTGTCTGAGCAAGTTGCTGTTGGTCCACTTGTGTCTGTGTCTCAGGGGGCCCATCTGGGTCCTATCTTATAGCTCTTGGTCTAATTGGAGCAGGTAGATTCTGTGTCTCAGGGAGCTTCTCTTGGGTCAACCCAAGCTACTTGATTCTGTGACTCACGGATCCGCTCTTGGTTTAATCAGGGCTCTTGGTCCAGTCAGAGCTGACTGATTCTGTGTTTCAGGAAGCCTCTCTTGGTCCAATGAGAGGTGGCAGATTCTACTTCTCAGAAACCCACTCTTGGTCTCTAGCTCCAAATAGAGCTGGGGGTTGGTTTCCAAGCCTCAGGAAGTGGCTGGGGTCTCGGGCAGATGGGTATGGGGGCAGGGCATGTAGATTGCAGGGTCCGCTGGGGGTGTCTTGGTGAAGGGGGGCCTTCCCGAAGGAGCCCTGCCTGCTGGCCGGCAACTGGGGCCGAGCTGGGCACACAGCCAGTGCTCTTAACCTCTTGGGCTATCTCTCCAGCCCCAGGACAATCTCTTATCTGAGCTCCCAAAAATAAAAATGAGTTACATACTTCCAACACACAGTGACGCAAAATAGACATTTTCATCCAAAGGGGGAAAATGGGGTCATAGTAAGAAATGACTGGACCAAAGCTGGACTAAAACTCAGCAGGAAAACATCAAATTCTATAGCTCCATGTGGGGCACCTGGGGCCGTGATGGAATTTCCTGCCCTTCGAAGGGCTGGGATTGAGCCATGGCTCCTCCTCCGCTGCCTTCAGCACAGTGAGGCTGGCTCTACTCCATGCCTGCAGCTCTTCTTGGCATCTCCAGCACACAAGGGCTTCATTTTCACAGCTTCATGCAACGGGCTCTCAGGATCTCTTTGGCAGGACTCCGATTCTGCGACTCTGCCCTGTTTTGCCTGGCATTAGCAGTTCTCTGGAATCATGCTGTGAGACTCCACGCTTAACCCCTTCCGTCATGTATCTTTCATGCCTCCAAAACGAAAACCATGTTAACAAGCTGCCAGGTTCTTCCTTGGACCACAGTTGCATTGGGATTTGTGTGAAGCATGTATGTAGGGATGTACTTTTTTTTAAAAACAGGGACCCTTTCAACATTCCCAGATTAGGCGCTATCTCTCCAAGTTAATTTGCATTTTCATGTCGGTCTTACCCTCAGAATACCTTTTCTGCTGTTTCAGGTCAGGGCACCAGATCTCTCCCCTCTTCTCCTGGTATATGTATGTATGTATGTGTGGTATGATGCAAAATTGTGTGGGCAAACATGTGAGTGGGTGTACATGCATGTGTGTCTCCATGCATTTGGAAGCCCAAGGTTGATGTTGGGCATCATCCTACAGTGATCTGCACAGGACAGTACATTAAGGAAGGTTATTTAAGAAGATTACTGTGCGCCGGGCAGTGGTGGTGGTGGTGGTGGTGGTGGTGGTGCACGCCTTTAATCCCAGCACTCAGGAGACAGAGCCAGGCGGATCTCTGTGAGTTCGAGGCCAGTCTGGTCTGCAGAGCTAGATCCAGGACAGGCACCAAAACTACACAGAGAAACCCTGCCTGGGAAAACAAAACAAAACAAAACAAAATTATTGTGCCTATGTGGATGTCAGTGCATCTTGTGAATGCCTGGTGCCCTTGAGGCCAGATGAGGGCACTGGATCTAGAACTCCAGTTACAGATAGTTGTGAGCCACTGTGTGGGTGCTGAACCTCAACCCTGGGTCCTCTGGAAGAGCAGCCAGTGCTCCTAAGCCCTGAGATATCTCTCCAGTCCTGAGCAAGGATGTTTTGATGAATTTATAACTTAGTTTTTTTGGATAATTTGGTCAGACAGCTTTTGGAATCTGCCTCTCTCTGCCTCCTGTATTCTGGGACTGTGGGCAAGCCTCCACCCACGCTCACCCAGCTTTTACATGAGTTCTGGGGATTCGAACTTCAGTCCTCAGGGTTGCATAGCATGGAGCCATCTTCCCGGGGCTCTCTTTCAAGGTGCTAATCTGCTACTCTCCCACACGTACTGATGTTTTGTTGTCTGCATGCTCCTTGTCTGAAACTTGAATCCTGCTCACACCCCTTTCCTCGGGAAACTCCACATTTTTCTTCTTTCTACCCCACCTCCTGCTCTTTCTTGCTGTAAACCTGGATAAGAGCAGTGAGCAGCCACCATGGCGCAAATGGAATGCTAGCCCATCCTGAAATTCCTCTGCCAAGCAAGTTGTTCATCATCTTAAAATCCAGCCACACTTGTGTTCTCAGAAATGGGCCGGCTGCAGATTCTTTGTCACAAGGTCACGGTGACTGGCTTAGTCAGTGTCTGAGAGAATCCTTGTTCCCCTTAAACCTCACGCATACGCTGGACCATCTCTGTCTACCTTTCCCTCAGCATTCTTTTTTTTCCCCCTTAGAGACAGGATTTCTCTGTGTAGCCTTGGCTATCCTATTCATTCTGTAGACCAGGCCGACCTTGAACTCACAGAGGTCCGCCTGCCTCTGCCTCCCAAGTACAGGGATTAAAGGCATGTGCTACCACCGCCCAGGCTTCCCTCAGCATTCTTGCTTTCTAAATTCCCACCAGAATAGTCCACCATGCTCTGCTACAATACTCAAGGGGTTTTCTGTCTTGAGTTAAAACTCTTCCACATTCCTCTTGCAAAAAAAAAAAAAAAAAAAAAAAAAGTTGCCAAGACCTAAGAACCCATGGTCAGGTTTATCCATCAACAGCCTGACTTCCTAGTACGGATTTTCTGTATTGGTTAGTTGGTATAAGTATCGGATACTCTCTGCTTCCTCACTGTGGACACAGTGTGCCCAGCCGTGTCCTGCTCCTGCCTCGAGCCTTCTGCACCTTGTGGGCTGTGCGCTGTGGAGCTGCACACCAAAATAAACCCTCCCTTCCTGAAGTGATGTTCATCACAACAACAAGAGAAGCGAACAAGCAACACTTTTCACTCGTGTTTACTTGGAACTCTTGAAATCTTTTTAAAACTAGACTTTTGATTTTTTGTTACTTCAGCCATTCTAACATCTGTGGATTTAGTTACTATGGAGAAGGAACTTTCAGAGGAGCCATGTTGCCTTGCTTTTTCCTATTTCTCACTTTATTTTTTATTTTTATTTTATTTTATTTTATTTTTTGTTTTTTGAGACAGAGTTTCTCTGTGTCGTTTTTTTGGTGCCTGTCCTGGAACTCACTCTGTAGCTCAGGCTGGCCTCGAACTCACAGAGATACACCTGTCCCTGCCTCCCGAGTGCTGGGTGGAATTAAAGGCATGTGCCACCACCGTCCTATTTCTCACGTTTTTACATTGATATTTTAAAACATGAATTACTGTTGTGATTTGTACATTGATTGAGCGGGCTATCTCTTCTGCTTTTATATGAACATAAAACATTTTTAACTTTATTTTTATTTGTGTGTGTTTGCCATACATGTGCAGATGCCACTGGAGTCCAGAGAAGGGCACTGGATCCCATGAAGCTGGAGTTACAGGCAGTTGTGGGCTGCCTCATGTGTGTGTGCTAGCAACCAAACCCGGGTCCTCTGCAAGAGCAGTAAGTAAGCATCTAAACTCCTGAGCCAGCTCTCCAGTTACTGGTGGAGTTCTTAGTGAGCAGCCTTCTCTTGAGGCCTCAGTGTCTGTGGAGAAAATAAACCATCAGAACAGCAATAAAGCCAAAACAAATCTGATGTAGAAGTACAATAAAAATCAAATATCTAGCCAGTATACAATGAATAATCCTAGAAAAGCTATCAAAATGTCAGAATAAACTATAGTTAAAAATTAATGGGGCTAGAGAGAGGGCTAAGCGGCTAAGCTTGTTTGCTGGGTGATCACAAGGCCCAGAGTTCAGACCCATGGATCCATGGATCAAGCAGGGCATCCAGTACATGCCAGTAACCTTAGCTCCAAGGGGGACAGAGACAGGAGGATTTCTGGGACTTTCTGGCTCTTAGTATAGCTGAGAACATGATCCTCAAGTTCGGGGAGAGACCCCGACTCAAAGGAATAGTCAGAGAGACAGGGAAAGAGAGAGAGAGAGAGAGAGAGAGAGGACATCCGGTATCCTCTCCTGGGCTTCATGTACACATATAGGTTCAGGTACCTGCGTGTATACACACACACACACACACACACACACACACACACACACACACACACACAGAGGCAGATACACACCAAGAAATAAAGAATTAAATAAATCTTTTGTAAAAAATGTAATAAAGCTATCGAATGCTGAGAGAGTGAAAGTCTCTGAATCCAGCAATCCCATTAGTGCTGCCAGTTGGGGCCCAAGAAGCATCATTTTGCAATGGGTGGCAGTTACTTCAGAGACTCATAACTGGTTTAAGTGTGAGCCTAAGTGACCATTGATTGCTCACCCTAAATCATGCCCTCCAAAGGTTCAAAAGAGGGGACGGGGAAAAAAAGCCCCAAGAGCTGAGAGAAGGGGCAGAGTGTATAAAGACATCATCTAGGCAAGACATGGCCACTGTACTCTTGAACACTCAGCAGCCATGACTCCCCAAGGCCGGGCTTGTCCATATTCTGCCACGAGGGGAGAAGGACTGAAGGGCCTTGCGGCTTCCCGAGGATGTCCAGTCCATGCATGCTTGCAGAAGGACAGCTCTTTTCTGCAATAGCATAGCCACTGGTGAGTTGAGAAAACAGGGCAAACACAAATGTTTACTCTGTTTCCTGAGTGTGGACACAATACAGCCAGCTACCTGCTGTTTCTGCACCTCTCTCATTCCTGCTACTCTGTACTTCCTGGAGCTGTAACCCAAAATAAACCCTTCCTAAGTTGCTTTTGTTAGATATTTTGTCTCAGCAGCAAGACAAGCAACTGGGATGAACATGGTCAACTATACATTTATTATATGTGTGCATGGGAATGACATAATGAAACCCATGGTTATGTATAATTGTTACACACTAATAAAAAAGTTTTAGTAAAGATAAAGGTGATAATAAAAAGAATGAAAATGAGGAGGCAAAGAAAAGGGAAAAGAGATGAAATGAGGTTAAGAGATGAAGCTGGGTGGTCGTGGTACACGCCTTTAATCCCAGCACTCGGGAGGCAGAGGCAGGCAGATCTCTGTGAGTTCGAGGCCAGCCTGGTCTACAGAATGAGTTCCAGGACAGCCAAGGCTACACAGAGAAACCCTGTCTAGAAAAAACAAAAACAAACAAATAAACAAAAAGATGAGAAAGGAATATGAGGAAAGTGACAGAGATATGAATATGAATTAAAGTTTTAAAGTACGTAAGTAAAGTTAGAGATAAAAGAGAAATAAAAAATCAAAATATCAATAAAATAAAGTAGAAACATAATATAGTACAAAGAAAAAAAGTGAGGGGGCAAACCCAGAAACTTCCTTCCGGGTTCTTTTAGTACTTTTAGAATCTGCCAGATGGAGGGAGGGTGCTGAGTCAGTGCTGAAACCTGTGGAAAGCCTCCTGCTTATGCGGATAGGGTCTGCCTTGGTCAAGGGTGGGCTGCGAGGTCAGGGATACACTCAACTAGCTTCCCTTCCCCGGCAGCTGCTGCTGGCCACAGTAAGCTTTGCAGCCTGTGGGCCAGGCAGCTTTCCAGCCCACAGACGCCCACCCCTTAGATTTGCCCATCCATCAGTGGCAAATGTCCAAGCCTAGGGGTGTCCCCGGAGTGTATCAGAGTGGGGAATCAAGGAGTGCTGATTTCTTCACGGGGGGGGGGGGGGTGCGGGGGGGTGGTGGCAACCTGCCTGCCTGGTTCCGAGCACGCAGCCCCAGCCCAGCAGCAAACCTCTATGTTGGAAATGGAGCCATCTGCCAGCTCTGGGCTCTTGGCGCTTTGTTTCATTAGGCGGCAGACCAGAGGCAACTCCAGAGGCCGAGAAATCCGCCAGCCAGGACTTGGATCTCTCTGTGTCTTTGCTGGGATCCACGGGCTTGTGGGGCCTGCTCTCAGCTCTCAGGGAGGGGCGCCCCCGCCGAGCTCCCGCCCCTAAAACTTCCCAGCCCGCCCAAGTCCGACCCTCGGTCTTTGCCTCTGCGCCTGGTAACGGTCAGCCTCTCTAGCTCTGTGGTGGAGTGGCCCTGTGCTCGCTGACTTGTGATTGTTCCTTGTTTTCGGAGTCCCAGAGTAGCCTAGTCTCAAGCAATAGGTCCTTTCTCCACTAGGCATCTGGTAGAGCACTGCACTCCTGAAACACCGGGTTGGGTTAGGGGTTTGGATGCAGGGGCTGGATGCAGGATTGCTTCTCCGCAGCTAGCGGGGGCCCCACCAGAGGAGGCGTTGTCTCCCCTCCCCCAACTGGATTAAGGCTTGTGAGAACTGTGGGTTTATCCTGCAGCTGGGACTGCCAGTCTTTTGTCACCAGAGCTGACAGGCTTACGCGTGGCTGGGGCTCCTGCTCTTCTTTCCCCCTGCGGGGATTGGGACGGCAGATTGCTTCCGTCTGTCCTTGCCAGAGCCTTTCTGTTTTCTCATCCCCTTTCATCTGTCCTGTTGCTTCTTTCTGATGCGCTTCCTTTCTTTCTGTCCTGGGAATACGGTCTGTCCTTTGTTACCCTGACTCTTCTATCCCGGAGTTGCATGGAGGAAGCGTCCAGTCCGCCATCTTACCCCAGAAAGCAAAACATTTTTCTCTTCTGATACAGTGGGAAAGGGGGTTTGTGGAGAGGGGAGAGGAGGGAACTACGAAGAGGACGAGGTAGTATCCGTGGGAAACCAAGTTGCTGCTGGAGAGATGTTTTCCACATCCTTCAGTTTGAGATGCGATTCCCCTAATTAGGTAATTTCTGCTGCCTGACTAGAACACCTAGGCTAGATTCTCCATCTCTCCTTCATTTGCAAATGCATAGGGGATCAGGGGCTACTGGGTTTTCCCTTACTTTACCATATGGGTAGGATCCTGTGGGTCTAGATAGTCTTTTTTTTTTTTTTCCCACACACACATATTTTTTCATTAGTTTAGCCACGTGGCTTTTTTGGACCTAACACTGGTATCATACAGAGATATCTGTAGCCCACTCCATAAAGGTTAATTAATGCAACTGATTTCATTTAGCTACAGGGGCTCCCAATTTGTCTGTTTTCTTTGTTATTCTAAATACTTTTTAAGTGAAAACAACAATGTATTTTATGCCAAGCCACAAGAATATATCTTGTCAACAAAACACATTTTTAACAATATGTGCATATTGAAATGTGACTTTTGGCTGCAGCCAATAGAAAATTGGCAATATTAAATGTTCAGTAAACAACTTTGAAAAATTAACGTCTGACTATAATGTAAAACAAACTAGAAAACTTGATGGTGGAATACCTAGACTTTATAGGATCGGTGGAGATGTGTGTGATGGTTAAAATGATCATCGCCTTTACAGGGTCTGGGCTCACTCAGAAGTAAGCCTCCTGGCACACCTGTGAGTTATCTTGATTAGGTTAATTGGGGGTGGGAAGACCCACTTTCAAAACGGGCCACTCCGTTCCTGGGACTCAGGCTTGGGTCCTGGACTGCACTGAAAAGCAGAAAGCTAGCTGAACAGCAACAACCTTGGCTGTCTTCTTCCTGACTTCGGAAACAATGTGACCGGCTGCTTCAGGCTCCTGCTGCCTTGACTGCCCTGCATGGTGGACTGACTGTGCCCTGGAACTGTGAGCCTGAATGTACCCTTTCTTTCTTAAATTGCTTTTCATCGGGGTATTTTATCACCGCTGGAAAAGGAACTAAGACAGTTTGTTTCTCAGATGCCCCGAGCCGATCAGCCTTTCTAAAGCATGAACTGTCTTTTTCTTTAGCGGCAGGGACAGCTGAAATGAGTTCTCATGAGCAGTTTTAATTCCACTGTTACTTTCCACAGAGACACCACAGCTATACCAACTTGGCATGCCTATGCCTCGTCTAAGCTATTCTTAGATGCAAATAAAGACAGCAGCAAGGTCATACTTATTTCTAACTTTCTATAACTCACCCTGAACACATTTACTCAGAAGGACAAGGTTCTTGGGTGAGGTTTAGTCTCTTCTTTCCATACATTGAATGTGGGTGTATAAAGTTGTTATTTATTCATTTACTCATTCATTTATTTATGTGTGTATAAGGCAGGCACATTCATGCCATGGTATAGGTGGAGGTCAGGGGACATCTTGTGGGAGTTGGCTCTCTCCTCCGACCCTGTGGGGTCTAGGAATTGAACTCAGATCCTCAGGGCTTGGCAACAAGCACCCCTCCCTACCCTCACTGGCCTCTGAAGTTAATTGTTATTAATGTATCTTGTATTAGATGATGATGGGATAAAAGAAGGAAATGAAAGTATTTTGCGAGTGTGTATGTATGCATGCTCATAAGGCTTGTGTATATAATGCACATGCATCCACCTGTGTAGTAGAAGGGCCAGCCAGGGAAGAAGAGGCTGGACCTCTCATGCCCGGGCTGCACCGCCAGCTAGCTCTCCATTGTTGACGTCCTTCAGACGAGTGCTAGTTTTACTATTTTCTCTTCCTCCTTATGGAGTCAGCCCCACCCATACTGGATAGTCTGCCTTATGTGAAGTCATCTAGTTTTACTCTTTAACCACATGTGTCAAATACATCCGCAGCACACCTGCACTAAGGTTGAGTCGGTATACTAGAGCGCTTAGGCTGGCCAGTTGAATGTACAGACAGATCAGCCAGGACAGAATAAAGAAGTTAACTGTGTTTCAGCAGATGATGAGAAAAATTTGAAAAATATGAAACAAGGGGAGACTCCTAATATATTAAAGAATATGGTCACGTCAAGGTAATTAGGAAATAAAACAACCTGAAATGAATTGTAGGGGCTGAGGCTGTAGCTCAGGGCATTTACCTAGCCTGTTTGAGACTGGGTTCCATCCTGAGCACAGCAAATGATGAAGGAGATGAAATAATGTACAGGTACAGTCCAGAGAGCTCAGAAATAAAACCATACATGGAAAGGTGTTAGGATAGATGCAAAATTACCCAGAAGAGTCTGTACTTTTGCTCCAAATTCTACTTCTTTGTGTAAGTAATTACTTCAAATTCCTCATGTGGGGGCTGGGGATTTAGCTCAGTGGTAGAGCGCTTGCCTAGCAAGCACAAGGCCCTGGGTTCGATCCTCAGCTCCAAAAAAAAAAAATTCCTCATGTGGCTCTGTTAGTCAAAGTTACATTGCTCTAACAAGTGGCCCAGAGAGACAGGTTGAAGGAGGAAGAATTCATTTCTTGCTCACTGGTTCAGAGGTCTATCTGTGGTCACTGGGGTCCACTGCTGTGGATCTGATCAGGCAGCATATCAAGACAGTGAGTCTCAGGCTGTTTATCTTGGAGATAAGGTAGCAGAGAGGGAGGGTGACAGGAATGCAGCAGCAGGGCCACGGCCTTTCCTCTGAAGTCACACAGTCTTAGCCGCCCTCCAAAGGAGTCCCATCCTTCACAGTTCATCACCTGTTAGGAGTCTTCCGAATGTCAGTCCTTCCAAGGGTTAACCCTGTGATTAGCTCAGCTGGTGATCTAATCTTGTCTGGGAACACCCTAGACACACCCAGAGGCGGGTCCACTAATCTCCCGGCAACCTCTTAATCCAATCAAGTTGACAATCAAGATTTACCACAGTGCTGTTGCATATTTAATGAGGGATTAAAGCAACAGGTATTTAAGGATGGGTGGGCCCCTGTGGGCTGTGATAAACCCTGTGTCTTTGTGAGCAGCACAGTTGGGTCACTTGCCTCGTGGGATCCTGGTGACTCCAGTATGGATCTAAGCTGCCCTTTTGGTATGTTCTATCTCTGTTCATTCCTGGGGCAGTGCCAAAGGCCTCCTTTGTTTCCCCAGACCTCAGGACTTTTATATCATAATTGTGATTTTTTACATTGTATGAGGGGGAGGGAGAGAGCTGGGTTTTGGTGACAATTTGGGTGGGTAGATGGATGAGCATTTTGAAATTCTTGGAACTTCCAATTTGCAGTGACGGGCTAGGGCTCTTACAAAGGAGGCTTCTACTTAAGACTTTTAAAGTTGACACTTTGGATGAAGAGAAAATTAAGTACCCAATGTTTCACTTTATTAAAACATGTCATTTATCCCAAAGTTCAACTTTTGTATAATAATCTAATTTAACTTTTCAATTTTTTTAAAAAAATATGTGCTTGTTTTGTTAATTTGCATGTTCTAGTTCTCATGGCTGTTTTCATGCACTGTTGTGGAATTTCTGTCATTTCTTGCTTTTAGTCTAACATGATTATCATTTTTTCTAAAAATCTTATGTTTATACCTGTGCATGTCCTTATTGGCTTGGCTTCAGATATATCCCTAAAGTAAAAGCAC
This sequence comes from Peromyscus eremicus, assembly GCF_949786415.1. Lineage (NCBI taxonomy): Eukaryota > Metazoa > Chordata > Mammalia > Rodentia > Cricetidae > Peromyscus > Peromyscus eremicus. Next base: position 83,218,926 of record NC_081425.1, read on the forward strand.
ATAGTCATCCCTGTGTGTCGGGGCTTTCAGCATGAAGCACACGAAGCAGGAGTTCATGCTAGGAAAGATGTCCGTCTCACGTCTTTGTCTGTGGTTCTTTGCTAGGCCTACTGGGAAAAGAAGTCCGGAGGAGGAGAATTGTTCTGAACCAGAAGCAAAAGGACACTCTTCGTGCATGGTTTCAAAAGAATCCCAATCCGGATTTAGCTACCAGGGGACTTTTGGCTAAGGAACTGGGCATCTCAGAGTCTCAAATTATGGTAGGTGGTAGGTAGAATGTCAGCATTTAGGCATCTGTACTGGCCTGCCCTTAGGATCCTGACAGGATAGACCTCGGCTGCAGCCACTAAGAGCACTCCTGTGCACATTCGCTGTTTCCTTGGAAAAGATGGGCCTTGTACACGTCCCGTCTCCTTCTCTTTCTTCACTTTCGTCCCCAGGGAGCGGTCTCTGCCCACTTTACTGCTTCTCTTTCCTCCCCTCAATAAACCTCCATGTGGGTGCTGTTGTATGGTTTGACTCCTTTGGACTATTTTTTTTTTTTTTTTTTTTTTTTTTTTTGGTTTTTCGAGACAGGGTTTCTCTGTGTAGCTTTGCGCCTTTCCTGGAACTCACTTGGTAGTCCAGGCTGGCCTCGAACTCACAGAGATCCGCCTGGCTCTGCCTCCCGAGTGCTGGGATTAAAGGCGTGCGCCACCACCGCCCGGCTGGACTATTTTTAAAACACAAAAAAGAGCAAAGCTAGGCTAAATTCTGGGCGATTCTCATAGACGGGCTATATTTTGCTAAGTTTATTCCATATGTAATGGGAAGATAAGACAGAAACGCTGCATATGTTTTATTGGAGGAAACATTGGTCGTGAGCCTGCACTGTTGGGGAAGGATAACCAGCTCATGGTTTCCCACATAGAGGATAATGAAACCAGTATCTAGAGAATTACAGAACATAAGAAATTATGGGGTTGGGGATTTAGCTCAGTGGTAGAGCGTTTGCCTAGCAAGCGCAAGGCCCTGGGTTCGGTCCTCAGCTCTGGGAGAAAAAAAAAAAAAAGGAAATTATGTCATCAGCTTGGTAATATAGAACCTTTAAGGAATGAAATTACCATCTGTGAACACATAGGGAAGCTGAGACCTCATGAAAATAGCTGGTTTGTAGGTTACTACTTTTTTTTCTCCGTTATTCTTTTCTCACTTATTTATTAATAGTTCTAAAATAGTTAATTTTTTTTTTATCTGAATCATCCTCTCTGAATTCCTTCTCTTATTCCCTCGCAGTCCCTCTGGTTGCATCTTCACTGTCCCTTCCCCCTGTCATCCTCTATCCTTTTATTCCCCCCCCCCCTCCCACACACACACACACACAGGGTTTCTCTGTGTAGCCCTGGCTGTCTTGGAACTCACTGTCCTGGTTGGCCTCAAACTCACATCTGCCTGCCTCTGCCTCCGGAGTGTGAATGCTGGGCTTAAAGGTCTGTACAGGAGTCTCGCTCTGTAGCCCAAGCTAGCCAGGGCCTCGAACTATTAAAACTGCCTGCCTCTGCCAATCTGGGATTAAAGGCCTGCCACCATAGCTCTTTCTCTGCTTCCTCTTTCTTACCCCCTCTCTCCTCTCTCTCCTCTCTCCTCTTGTTCTTCTATAATCTCAAATGTCATTTACATAAAAGCACTGTGTAAAATTCTCTATGGTTTATTTTCATAAAATTGCTGATAGGGTAGACAAAGATGAGCTGGAGTAGTACATTGTGTAGTTTTGTCAAGTGGTTTGATATTTAAACGAGGGAAGAGAAACCTTTAAACTTTTCGAGGTGAGGAAGTGAGTTCAAGCTTCTGTCCTTGATGCATAATTGTTTGGAATAATGACTCAAATCTTTGGAAATCCTGGAAAGAGGAAAATTTTCTTAGGTCCTGATAAACTCTCCAGGTATGGGAGATGGTTGACACAATAATGCTAATGAAATTGTTCTATATCGGCACACCTGGTGACTGGGTACCCGAGAGAGGCAAACTAATGAAATTGTTCTATGTGGGCACACCTGGTGGCGGGTACCCGAGAGACTGGGACTGATGGAAAAGTTCAGAACCTTGTAAGGTGTTGACGGCTTGAGGACATTTATCTCTACTCATTAGTTGGAAGCTTCCAGCTGTTCATAAGGCTTTAATTTGAAAACTTATTTTGAATACCAGATCTGGAAAACATGAAGAACCTTATGAGAACACAGCTTGGAACTGGGGTTTTAGGATTTTAAGGCCTATGCCTAGCAACTCGGTTAATAATAATAAATGGTTGTCATTAAAGTTGAAGATGTTAGATGTTAGAGTGAAGTATCAGGTTGTCCAAAGAAAATACTCAGAGATAACTCTGCTCTCAGTGGCTGCAGCTGGGGTTATATATCCTGTTAGGACCCTAAGGGCAGGCCAATACAGAAGCCTAAATGCTAACAGCCCTGGCTGTCCTCAAACTCATAGAGATCTGTCTGCCTCTGCCTCCTGAGTGCTGGGATTAAAGGTATGCGCCACCATGCCTGGCTGGGAATTATTTTCAAAGATTAAGTCCATATGTATTGCACATTGTGAAATGATATTTGCTAAGAAGAGGGGGGCAAGAAATTAGAAATTAGCATTGAATACTTCACCTACTTAACAAGTATGAGATGTGTGTGTGTGCGCGCGTGCTCATGGCAGAGGGTTGGGGAGCAAGAGCGAGGATGGGTGTAGAGTTTCCTGTATCTCAGATAAACTTAACAATACCAATAACTGAATTATACCTTCTCTTATGGACATGGTCTCAAGGGCAGATGCCCAATCAGTTTGGAGTGATCTGGATTGCAGATCACAGCTGCATCCTGTTTCCTCTTATTTTCTTTCTCCACATAGACTTGGTTTCAGAAGCACAGAAAAATACAGAAACAAGTGGAGTTTGATTATTCTTTTGAAGACGGCCAAGCCCAGGGACAGAATAAACCTAAAGGTAAGACCCACAAGTTCAAATAGAACCCCTCCATTGATTTCTTTGGGAGTATAAACAACTGTGTGTTATGGAGAAATATTCTGTAAAGAAAGTTTAGGCCAGGGACCCACTACAGCATATTCTGGGCATGCTAGGGTCAGAGATAGAAACTTTGTCTCACTGGGTGTGGTAGCTGTGACTCAGCCGTGGGAGGGAAAAGTTAGAGGATCAAGGAAGATCAAGGTCGGGGGTGGTGGTGGTGGTGGTGGTGGTGGTGGTGGTGGTGGTGGTGGTGGTGGTGGTGCACGCCTTTAATCCCAGCACTTGGGAGGCAGAGGCAGGCGGATCTCTGTGAGTTCCAGGCTAGCCTGGTCTCCAAAGGGAGTTCCAGGAAAAGCATGAAGCTACACAGAGAAACCTTGTCTCGAAAAAACAAAAACAAAAAAGAAAGATCAAGGTCAGTCAGGTGGTGGGACACGCCTTTAATCCCAGCACTGGGAGGCAGGCAGATCTCTGTGAGTTCAAGGCCAGCCTGGTCTACAAAGCGAGATCCAGGACAGGCACCAAAACTACACAGAAAAACCCTGTCTTGAAAAAACCAAAAAAAAAAAAAAAAAAAAAAGATCAAGGTCATCTCTGGTTATTTAGAGAGTTTGAGTCTAGCCTGGGCTACAGCAAGAAAAGCTTCCCTTTCTTTATTTCCACTGCTGTTTAGTGATGCTGTATCTTGTCACCTTTGGGGTTTCATCTCAGGGACAAGATAGGTTAAGGAGTTCCTTGGTGGTATGGGGTGGAGCATATTCTAAGAGTAAAAGTGGTCAGATCAATATTCAAAATGTTGAGTTTTTTTTTTTCCAAGTTTGAATGTGAAAACTGACTTGCAAACCCTGATGTGTGTCTATGTTTTGATTAGTTAAAGAACCTGGGAGGAGCCGGACACATTTTACAAAGGTGCAGATTGATACTCTAATTGCAGCTTTCAAGATTAATCGATTCCCCGGGATTGTTACCAGGGAAATGCTGGCTCAAGAAACAGGCATCCCCGAATCCAGAATTCATGTACGTCGCACAGGTTCTCTGTCTCTGACAGCCTATTTGTCCTTACTGCGAGCTGCTTTCCTTCTGAGCTGTTGCTGGACAAACACGGGTTATTTGGGGGTGTCCCCTCTGCTCTAGAGATGGGATGTAGACACTTGGTGTTGAAAGTGACTCTCTGGAGAGTCTCAACAGACCTGTGGAAGCATAGGAAGTAAGAAATAACAGCTAGCAGGGTGGTGGTGGCACACACCTTTAATCCCAGCACTTGGGAGGAGGCAGAAGCAGGTAGATTTCTGTGAGCTTAAGGACAGCCAAGACTATTTCACAGAGAAAACCTGTCTCAAAAAAAAAAAAAAAAAAAAAAAAGGAAAGGAAAGAAAGAAGGAAGGGAGGGAGGGAGGAGGAAGAAAGGAAGAAGGAAAGAAGGGAAAAGTGGGAAAGCTGGAATTCACGCCTGTTTTGAGAACAGTCTTTGTTAGTATTTCTAGCCCTCAAAAATATTGGAAATGCAGTACCAGAGGATGAGGGCGTTGTCCTGTGTATTAGGATGTTAGTTAGCATCCAGACCCTCTAGGCATGGGATGCCTGCATACCTAGCCCTCAGCTCACCTCTGACTGTAACCAGAGAAATTTAGAACACTGCCTGCATAGTTTGAGAATCCCTGTTCTTTGTATATTGTGGAGATTGACAGTGTGCTTCTGAAGCATGTCCTTAGATAATCCCATCAGCCATCATGTTTCCATGCCTTCTGGGAGTTCCATGTTCTTAGATTCTCCTTGGTGGGCAGACATTCACCCTGCTTTTGAGAACTTCTTTCCTGAATCAGAGGGGTGGATCCTAAATCTTCTACCTTTTCAATCACGGTGTTATTTTACCCATGGCCATGTGCTGTGACTTACCTAATCTTGACTGTCAACTTAATTAGGTTGAGAAACACTGAAGATTAGTGAAGTCATTTCCAGGTGTGTGGGGAAGATGAGGCGTTCCCAGAGCGCATTAGATCCGAAGACCTCTGAGCTAGTCGCTGTAAAGAATCTGTTCAAAATATGAATGGGCTGTTGGGCGGTGGTAGAGATGTGGAATGTGGGGTCTAGTTGGAGGAAGTGAAGTACCAGGAACCTGCATTTGAAGGGTTCGGTCATTGTGCCCTTGTTATTCTGCTTAGCAAATCATAAGAATCAGGTGGAATGACTTCTGCTATTCAGGACTTTTTTGTGTGTGTTTTAGATATGGTTTCAGAATCGGAGAGCTCGGCACCCAGACACCCAACAGGGTACTCAGGCAACTGCTCAGCTGCCTCAGAACAGCCAGTGCCCTGCCCTGAAGACTACTGGTCAACCTCCTCCTCCTACAACTCTCACCAGCAGCTTGTCAGTTACACCAGCCTTTTCTCCACCAGACACACAATCTAGTCCTTTGGACCTCTCTAGGGGCAATCAGAAGCAGTTATCAAGGACCACAGTACCACAGCCATCCCAGGTTGTACAGGGAAGGGGTGATAGTCCAAGTTCCTCAGTGTTTAATGGCCACTTATCGCCGGTAATAACTCCAGGACTGGAGGGCTTCCATCCTCAGGCTCCTTTATGGCTCCCAATCCAAGAAAGATGTCAAGATCCCAGAGAGAACAGTGGTTTGGCTGTACCACCCTTAGGCGATTCTACGCAGGCTCCAGCTGTCAATCAACTGGACCAGAAAGACTTTGCCTTTCTGCAGCACTGGGATGAATGGTTCCAACTGATGCTTGCTGAATGGATACCTGACAAAGAATACTGGTCTCCTGGTAAATCTGAGCTACATCCATGGCAGATGCAGCTTCAGCAGCCTGCCAGTCTACCTCATCAAGCAGACAAAATTCCACAGCAGTAGGGTTAAGCCTCAAGCCGTTTCTATTAATTTCCACTGAACATGGCTTCATCTTTTCACATCCAGGCCCACCTGTGGATGACTGTGCATGGCTTGGAGAGCTTCTCAGATTTTCAGGTTCACTTTTATCAGTGACGCAGATTCAGGAGACTGTCAAGATCCTAATCCAGGACATCTGGCCTTGGGTTTGAAATCAGGGGATATAGTGAAGAATAAATATAACCGAATCGTGGAACTAGTTCAATTCAGTGAACAGCATAAACCACTTGGACACAGAAAGGAGCAGCGATTTTCATTTTTAATTTATTTTTGAGATCTGGTCTCACTTTTATTCAGGCTGGTTTTGAGCTCCCATGCCGCCTCTTCCTGAATAGCTGGCACTACAGGTATATGCCTCCATGTCTGGCTTGGTTTTGATTTTAATTATGGTTTTAAAAAAAAAAATTTGTTGGGTGGCAGTGACACACCCATTTAATCCCAGCACTCGGGAGGCAGAGGCAGGTGGATCTCTGTGAGTTCGAGGCTAGCCTGGTCTATAGAGCAGGCACCAAAACTACACAGAGAAACCCTGTCTTGAAAAACCAAAAAGAAGAAAAAAACTGTTAAAAATCTGTTTCATTTGTTATTGGCTATGTTTTGAATTTCAAGTGTCTTTTACGAGCATCATTTTAGATGCTTGCCTCTCAGCTGGTGGTGTTATTTGAGTCTGTGGAGCTTTTAGGAGGTGGGTTCTGACCAGCAGAAGTAGGCCAGGGGTGGGTCTTTGGAAGTTATACTCACCACACGACCAGCATTCACCACATGGTGCCTCTGCCCAGACCAACTCATTTCCCCATGCCTTTCTGTAACAATGGACTGAAACACCCCGAAAAGAACCCAAATAAACCATTCTTCTCGAGTTGCTTCAAGTAGATGTTTTGGTCACAGAGAGTTAAAAGTCACTAATACTTACTGGTTACCATTCGCTCACTCTGTATGGTACAGTGGTGCTAACTATATTATTACTGGCCACGGGCCAGTACACACCAATAATGTTCATCTTGCAGCCTGAAACCTGACACTCATTCAAGCCACTTGAGCAACCATAGCAATGCCACAGACGGTATGTCTCAAGCCACAGAAAAGGTATGTTTCCACAGCTGTAGAGGTCAGGACTGTGTGTCTCAAGCCACAGAAAAGGTGTGTTTCCACAGCTGTAGAGGTCAGGACTGTGTGTCTCAAGCCACAGAAAAGGTGTGTTTCCACAGCTGTAGAGGTCAGGACTGTGTGTCTCAAGCCACAGAAAAGGTGTGTTTCCACAGCTGTAGAGGTCAGGACTGTGTGTCTCAAGCCACAGAAAAGGTGTGTTTCCACAGCTGTAGGGGTCAGGGGTCCCTTTGCCAGGTACTTGTAGCTCTGGGTGGGCAAGAGGCTCTTCGGGGTTTGGGGATTTCTGAGGACTCAGTCTTCGCATAACTTGTGCTCTGTGCATGATTGCATCTCGTCTCTGCTTTGAAGGGTCCTACACATATGACCTCTCTGAATGTTGATTACCTGCATATTTAAAGATCTTATCTGTAGACATACTCCTTTTCCCTTTGCCGTAAGGCTTCATCATATGCTTAGCTCTTGACACCAGTGAACACTGCAACCTCCTATTTCCCCCTTTCCTGGCCCCTGGCAGGCACAATTCTGTGTGTGTGTGTGTGTGTGTGTGTGTGTAGTGAGGGTGGGGTGGAGGCCAGTGTCTTCCTCTTTCTCCATTGTAATCCACACTTTCTTTTCAAAAGATTTTATTTTATTTTTTATTTTTTTAAGATTTATTGTGTATACAGTGTTCTGCCTGCACGCCGGAAGAGGGAACTGGATCTCATTGTAGATGGTTGTGAGCCACCATGTGGTTCCTGGGAATTGAACTCAGGACCTCTGGAAGAGCAGCCAGTACTCTTAACCCCTGAGCCATTTCTCCAGCCCAAGATTTAATTTTTTTTAATGTGTGTGTGTGTGTGTGTGTGTGTGTGTGAGAGAGAGAGAGAGAGAGGGAGAGAGGGAGGGAGGGAGGGAGGGAGAGAGAGAGAGGAGGGGAGGGGTTATGGTCCCAAGAGGGCAGGTGCCTGTGGAGGCCTGGGGTATTAGATGCTCTGGATCTAGAATTCCAGGCAGTTGTGGGCCGTCTGACGGGTGCTAGAACCAAGCTTGAGTCCTCTGGAAGAGCAGTATTTGCTCTTGCCCACTGAGCCGTCTCAGCAGCCCCTCCATCTTATTCTGTGAGACGGGGTCTCGTGCTGGGCCTAGAGCTTGCTGATTGATTGAGATAGACTGGCCGGCTAGCCCCACTGTTGAGCGACACTGCCTAGCTCCAGGGATCTTCCTGCCTCTGTCTCTAGCCTGAAGATTCCAGATGTGCTTGGCACCTGTCTTTTTCACAAGGGGGCTGGAGATCCAAACTCAGGGCCTCATGTTTGCATGACAAGAACTTTACCAAGGGGCCAGCTCCTCAGCCCCGCTGCTTGCTGTTTCTGTGACTTTGGCTATTCTAGGTCCCTCAGATAGGCGGATCATACAATATTTGCTTTTTGTAGTCAACTTACTTTTATTGGCATAATAGTCTCAAGGTGTATTATTTGGGAACCTGTGTCAGGATGTTCCCCCCCCCCCCCAGGATAAATAATTTGCACTATACATGTAGTCCACATTTTGTCCGCCAATGGACAAGGTTGCTCTTACAGACATTGGAAATGATGCTGTAAGGAATGACAGCCTGTGGATAACTTTGAGATCTGATTCTTTTACGTACTGTATAAAGACCGTCCTTCATTGGCCTTTCTTTCTAGGTGAGTCTCCTCGGTTGTGTCATGCTGAAAATCAATATGAACCATCAGAGCTGGGTCCTGGGATGTCTATATAAGCTGTCATACTGGTCTCCATAGTGACTCCATCATTTTATATTTCCACCACCAGTGTGCAAGGGTCATTTATTTACACCCTCACCAGTGCCCGTTAGTTCTTGTTGCTTTGGTAGTGCTGTTCTAATGGGTGAAAGGTGGAAACTCATTCTCCATTTGACTTGGGGTTCTCTAATGGTGCTGGGTATCGCTTCATGTAGTTATTCAAATCTGCTCACTACTTAAGGAAGTATTTGTTGAATTCTAAGCATTTAAAATATATACTATTTTAAAAAATATTATTTTATGTGTAAATGGTTTGCCTTCATGCATGTATGTGCACCATGTACATGCCTGATCCTCATCTGGAACTGTAGTTACAGATGGTTGTGAGCTAACATGTGGGTAACTAGGAACTGAACCTAGAAAACTTTTCAATAACAAGTGCTCTTAACCACTAAGCCATCTCTTCAGCCCTCTTAAAATTATATTCTCTATATTAGTCTCTTCCCAGATGTGATTTGCAAACGTCTTCTCCCATTCCATAACTTGCTTTTTCACCATGCTGTGTGCTTTGAGGGTCATGAATTTTAATTATGTATCTGTGTGTTCCTCCATGCTGGAGATTGAACTGAAGATTTTTGTTTGTTTGTTTGTTTTTTTGTTTTTTTGAGACAGGGTTTCTCTGCGTAGCTTTGCGCCTTCCCTGGAACTCGCTTTGTAGACCAGGCTGGCCTCGAACTCACAGAGATCTGCCTGGCTCTGCCTCCCGAGTGCTGGGATTAAAGGTGTGCGCGCTGCCGCTGCTGCTGCTGCTGCTGCTGCTGCTGCTGCTGCTGCTGCTGCCGCCGCCACCACCACCACTGCCGCCGCCACCACCACCACCGCCGCCGCCGCCGCCACCACCACCACCACCCGGCTTGAACTGGAGATCTTGCACATGCTCTGTACACACCCTACCATTGCTACACCTCCTCAACCCAGAGTTACAATGTTCAAAGTCATCCTACTTGTATGTTGTTTCTGTTGTCTACACTTCAAGTAGTAATCCAAGAAATCATGGCCCAAAACGTGAGGCTTCTTTTGCTGGGGCTTTGAGTTGCAAATTAAATTGTTGACTTGAGCTCTTTTTTCTTTTTAATATGTAATTTGTTAACAAATACACACATATATAAGAGTGACACACATACCCAAAACAATAGTAACACAACAAATATGAGTTTGAGTATGTGTCTATTACATGCTGATTTAAAAAATGTGTGTGTGTGTGTGTGTGTGTGTGTGTGTGTAGGTTGGGAGTTGGTTTTCTCTTTTCGGTCTGGGTCATGGGGATTGAACTGAGGTGATCTTGCTTACACGACCATTGTTTTTACCCTATGAGTCATTTTTCTATATGCTGACCTTGATTCTTTATACATGGAAGAGTGCTGTAGCAATTCTAGAGCTAGCGTTTGGGGGCAATCTCCATGTTAGTTTCCATAATGGTGAGACCAAGGTTTCTTTTTCCCTTCCAGATCCTGGCCAATATTTGATGGCTTTGTTTTTTATTTTTTTAAAAAGATTTAATTTTTTTATTAATGTGTCTGTGTCTGTGCGTGTATATGTCACATATGTGCAGGTGCCTGGGGAGGGCAGAAAAAGGCATTGGGTCCCCTGGGGCTGGAGTTACAGGTGGCTGTGTGCTGCCTGCGGTGGGTGCTGGGAACCAAACTGTGGTTCTCTGGAAGAGCAACAAGTGCTCCTAACTGCTGAACCAGTGACTCAAGCCCTTTGCTCCTCTTTTCTTAATACTCACCTCTTGACTGATCTCAAGCTGTTTTGGGGTTGGATTTCCTTAATGACTAAGTGTGCTTCCCATTTGTTAACTCTTGCTATTGTATCCTGTACTTCTGGAAAGTTCTTCTTCTATCATATTTGTGTCTTCAGCTGTCTTTTCTCGGCTTCCTTCCTGCAGCTAAGAGCTTTGGGTCCTTTCATTTGTTTGTTTTGTTTCTTGAGACAGGGTTTCTCTGGGTATCTCTGGCTGTCCTGGAACTTGCTCTGTAGACCAGGCTGGCCTGGAGGTCAGAGATCCGCCCGCCTTTGCCTCCCAAGTGCTGGGATTGAAGGCCTGGCTGAGCTTCAGGTCTTAGGTTAAGGTCTTTGATCCATTTGGAGTGGACTTTTGTACCGGGTGAGAGGTAGGGATCTAGTTCCTATCTTCTGCATGTGGACATCCAGTCTCTACTCATTAAAGAAGATTTTCTCCAATCTGTGTTTTTGGTAACTTTGTCAAGAGTGTGATAGCTGTAGCTATGTGGGCTCATTTCTGGGTCTTATAGTCCATTTGATTTTGCATCTTTAAAAAAAATTACTTATTTTTTTATGTTATATATAGGTAAGCATGCATGTGCCACAGATAAAACGTTTGGGGATTTCTTCTCTCCTTTCACTACATGTGTCTCAGAGACCAGACTCAGGTTGTCAGGTGTGGCAGCAAATACATTATCTGCTCAACAGTCTCAAGGGTCCTCTGTGTATTGTTATGCCCGTTCCACACTGGCTGTGTTATTCTAGTTCTGCGATACCCTGCAGGCATGGATCGGAACACATCCAGCCTTGCTCTTTCTGCTCAAGATTGCTCTGGCTATTGGTGATCTTCTGTATTTCCATATGAATTTAAATGTCGTTTTTTTCCTATATTTTTGTGAAGAGGAAGTTACTAGGATTTTGCTGTGGCTTGGTTGCTTTCAGTAACATGTCCACTTAGACAATATTAATTTTGCTGGTCCATGAGTGAGGCAGGATTTTCCATCTTCTGGTATTTTCTTCAGCTTAGTTCCTCAGTTTTCATATAGAGGTCTTTAACATCTTTGCTTAAGTTTATAATTAGGTATTTTCAGTCTTTTTATATTTATTTATTTATTTATTTATTTATTTATTTATTTATCATCAGGGTTTCTCTGTGTGGCCCGGGCTGTCTTGGAACTCACTCTGTAGACCAGGGTGACCTTGACCTGTGGGTGATTCCCCTTCCTCTGCCTCCCAAATGCTAGGATTGTAGCACCACCGTGCACGGCTTGCTTTCTAAAACAGTGTTCAGCAGACCCCGGTACAATCTGATGTTAGCAGAGGTGCATCAGTATCTCCTGTTCTGTGCACTGTTGCCCGTCTGAATATCTCTCATGTGTAGCCTGTCCTGTGTTGAGCTGTGATCCTTCTGTTTCTAGTTTAGATGGGCTTTTATAATGAAGGGTGTTGAATTTTGCCAAAGGTTTGTTCTGTGTCTATTGAGTTGATCATGTGATTTGTCATGAACTCGCCTTCATTGGCTCTGAGCATGACTTCCTCAGCTTGCTTTTGGAGTCTGTGTCCTTGGTGTTTTTTTTTTTTTTTCTTTCTGTCCTTTGAATTTAGTCTCTGTGTGTCTTTGCCAATAGAAGATGCTTCTTTAGACAGGAAATAGTTGGAGATTGTTTTTTGTTTTGTTTTTTAAACATAATGAGGCAGTCTTTGTGTTTTAAAAAAATTTAAAACCTAATATTTTTTTAATTAGTAAAATTAACTAACATTAGTGTTAGTCAATTTAAAAAGTAAATTTAGTTAACTGGTAAGTATGTGTGTGTACGTGCCCATTGAGTTTGTGCACATACATACGTGTGTATATGTGCATGTGCATGTGTACATGTGCATTCGTATGGGTATACGTGCACTCAGACATGTGTGTGAAAGCCAGAGGAGAACCTCCAGGAGTTAGTTCTTCCACTGTGGGATCTGGGATTGAATTCGGGTCATCAGGTTGCGTGGCAAATGCTTTTACCCACTGAGCCATCTTGCTCACCCAATCTTCATGTTTTAATGAAAGAATTATGGCTATTTGGATGTAAGGCTATTATTGGGAGGCAAGTGCACATTCTTGTGGTTTTGTTGGCTTGTTCCCTGATTGAGGTGAGTATTCCAATTTTTTTCTTTTTCCTGCACTCATCTTAGTGACATCCTGGTTTACTTAGTAAATGACACTCAGCAGTTTCATGATTAAAACATTTTGTTGGCATCTAGTAACTGGACGAAGTAATGATTTTCATTACTGGCCTTTTTCAGAAATTTTCATGTGCTTCTCTACTGTCGTTATGTGATTTATTCTTTCCTAACCTCTTGTGATTGTGACTGGTTTTCTTCCTCGGTGTGTGCAGAATTATTTCAGCATCTTCTGCAATGCTGGCTTAGTGGCTTAGTGGTCATGAACCGCTTTAGTCTGTGCTTGAAGAGTCTTTTTTTTTTTTTTTTAGATTTATTTGTTTATTTTGTATACAGCATGTATGACAACAGGTCAGAAGAGGGCACTAGATCTCGTTACAGATGGATGTGAGCCACCATGTGGTTGATGGGAATTGAACTCAGGACATCTGGAAGAGGAGTCTGTGTTCATAACCTCTGAGCCATCTCTCCAGGCCTTTTTTTTTTTTGTCTTAAATACAGGCTTACAGCACAATGGGAAAACCCTGGAGGGCAGAAGTTCGCTACAGATGTTTTATGATCTTGCATCTAAGCTGTTGACACCTATTATGCAGGACACATAGACAAGAACTTCCCTTAAGCATTCAGGAGGGTGGAACCTGACAGGGAATTAGCATAGGGAGGATATCAAGGTCAAGGTCAGCAAGCAAGGCAACAGTTACCCAAAATGGGGGCCAGGGCCCTACAGGTCCCCCTTTTACTAAAAAATGAGCTTCTGACTTAGGTTGTATGGGACGTCAGCAGGTCACCTTACCCATCATGGAGACGCCTGCTCAGGCCACACAGGCACTCTGTCTTTGGTTGGAGAGCACCTCCCAGGAATTACCCGTCTCTGAATACTCATCATACAGGCTCAATCGTGTGTGAGTTGCAGAGTTAACTGCTGCCAAAGATCTCAAAGTGGCACTGGGCTTGCAATCTGTGTGTTCGACACAGAAAAGACCAATAGAGGTCCTATCCCACCCATAGCCAGTAGGCTAAAAGCAACTGAGCCATTCCCTGCTTGAAGAGTCTTTATTCCCCATTAGTATAGCTTCCCTGGGACACGTGCAGTTTTGCTGGGACACACACATGTGCAGCATCTCTACTAATACACACACACATTTTTCTTTTTTTTTTTTTTTTTTTTTTTGGTTTTTCGAGACAGGGTTTCTCTGTGTAGCTTTGCGCCTTTCCTGGAACTCACCCTGTAGTCCAGGCTGGCCTGAATTCACAGAGATCCGCCTGGCTCTGCCTCCAGAGTGCTGAGATTAAAGGCGTGTGCCACCACCACCTGGCTTTTCTTTCTTTTCTTCCTTTTTTTTTTTTTTTTTTTTGAGATTGGATCTCATTATGTAGATATGTAGACCAGGCTGGCCTTGAACTCACAGAGATCTGTCTGCCTCTGCACCCCCCCCCCCCCAGTGCTGAGATCAAAGGCGTGCACCACCACTCCCAGCTGTGGGAGTCTCTGTAAACCCCAGGGCCAGCAGAGTAAGATCCACATGAGGCAAGAAGGAAGTCAGTCTGGTTCAACACAACTTAGTTAGCCAGTGTTGGTTCAAACTTCTAGAGTCTGACCCTGAGCAGTTTATTCTAGTCATATTGAAGTACAGTATATAACTTTGGAAAAACAGTTTCCTGGTGACAGTTATCACAATAATGCTTAAGGCATGACTACATGGAAACTCTTTTGCAAAGTACATGTGGCCTTTTCCATAAAGACAGGTTCTACTGACTGAGAAACAATGTGCAGGATAAAGGTCTAGGGAGAAAGAGTCTGGCATTAACATAGTAGTCTGAGAGATCTGAGTGAGGCCTAGCCCTATAGATAGTACAGATCACCAGGCTATTAACTACATCCATTCCCAGGCTTTGGGGCAGATTTAGTACAGGTCACCAGGCTATTAACTACATCTTTTCCCAGCTTTTGGGGCAGAAACAGGTATACATCACTTCTGTTGAAGAGACAACCCTGCATATTTAACATTCCTGGTTCTCGGAGGAGTGGTGATTTGTGAGCATAAAGACTTGGGACCATCTACATCTCCCCATGTCTAAGTTTTTAAAGAAAGGATAATGGCCGTAATAGAGGCCATAGTTGAATGCATTGCCTCCATAGCTAGTCTAATCAAAATAGAGAAGCATAAGAGAATGGTAACATAGGACCAAGGAGAGGGGAAGCCATCTTAACCATGATGGCCGTTCATGGTTACATTCAAAGTTACTTGAGACATTTTGTCTATCTCTTTATGTAAATCATCAATTTGGTCATCAATAGTGTGAGAAAAATCTGACACATTAAAGTAACACATGCCATGGAATTGTTGACAACCAAGATTATACTTGAACAACAAATAATCTATAGTAGCAAATTCCTACTGATTGCATTTTTGGTTTAACTGCCCTTGGCCTCCATGGGAATTTGAGAAACATGCAATTATGTTTGCATTTATTGGCTACCAATTATCCAGAAGAAATATTTAAATTTTTTTTCTTAATTCCTATTTACTCCTATTTTACTTTTAAAATTCATCCCAAGCGTGTTATTTTAAAATTTTTGTTACATTGTACCGAAATACAAAAGTGAAAAATGAAGTTTTAGTAATTATAAATACAATGGAATCTACATGGCTTGGGTTCTCAGTTCCTGAAAGGCCTGAAATAAGGAAGTCTTCAATTTTGATGTAAAAGACAAGATAAAATTCTTTATTTTGCTAATGCTGTGAGTACATCACTGGATGGATGCATAATTTGACCCAGCATCAGCAGGGAAAGTATCTACAGTCTCGGTTATAGACATAAGGGCCTTGTCCCTTTGAAGAACCGTCTGTAAAAGCATGAAGCAACTCTATAGGATTTTTAGATGTAATTTTAGAAAATACCCATGAAGTAGCTTAAAAAAAAAAAATCTCAAGCATGTTGGAGAGATGGCTCAGTGGTTAAGAGCACTGGCTGCTCTTCCAGAGGTCTTGAGTTCAATTTCCAGCACCCACATGGTGGCTTACAACCATCTATAGTGGGATCTGATGCCCTCTTCTGGCATGGAAGTGTACATGCAGATAGAGCACTCATATACATAAAACAAATAGACCTTAAAAGGGGATCTTTTGGGTAGTAGTTATCTATAGCTCTTGAATAACATGCTAATGCAACCTGCCAATTATTAGTGTGGAACAAATAATCAACCTGCATCTTAAATAGCGGCACAGTAATTTTTGTAGGCTCTTTACCAGTAAGGGATTAATTCTATGAGCTATTTATTAATAAGCTAATAACCTGCTCTGCTTCAGGTATTCCATTTCTTATAGAACTTAACTGAGAGTCTCTGGAAAGCAATTTAAAGGGCCAAGCCAAATCCTCAGCAGGGATAGGCAGGTTAGAGATTTACATGGACCCAAATCTAAAACTTTTCTCTTTTAGATTGTTTACCATGAAAGTTCAGCATTCCTTTAAGCATTGATTAGAGTAGGAGAAGAGAATGTCATCCGTACCCTGAATGACAAATACCTAAGGAAATTTAAAAGGCACCAGCTCAGGTGCATTATGTCTTGTTGTAATTGTTTGTGCGCTAGAAGTTGGGCCTGTTTTAATTTTTCCACACGACAGTACCATTGATCAGTTTGTACTCAGTTATTCCTGCTGTGAGGAAGACCAACAAAAACTGTGCCCTGGGGCAGCCAAGCCCTAGCTGAGACTGCAGCAGCTTAGTGTCACTCCCCAGTTGCTGGAACTCATCAGGGGCTGCTCTGAGCTCAGCCAAACCCCGGGAGCAGAAAGGGCTTTGGGGCCAGAGGTCTTTGAGCTCCAGTCGGATCCTTGAGAGGGCGATCAGTGAATGGGAGAGCTGGCCCGAAGCTGAGCCGCCCTGGAGTCCACTCAGCCCAACTTGCCAGGTTGTATCCTGCAGGATGCCCCCCTCCCCCCTTTTCTCCTGAGAGCAACACATCGCTGTACTCCAGCTTGTAAAATAACTGACGGGGATTTTATTACCCCTTTTTCACGGTCCCTTCTTACATGGTTCCTATGTGTAGAAAGCTGCAGAGCTCTTGCTCTGAATATTTCGCTCCTTTGGATCTTACCAAACAGTTCAATAATTGTATACTTTTTTAATCTCAGAGGACTGAGAAGAACCCATTTAATTCCACTCTCTCACTTAGGATTGTGAACCCTTGGGCAAGAGGACCTAATCCCTCCTGCTCCTTATTTCTATTTAAAGAAAACTTTCCTTAGTTCCTTCGTTCCTTCGTTCCTCCCTCCCTCCCTCCCTCCCTCCCTCCCTCCCTTCCTTCCTTCCTTCCTTCCTTCCTTCCTTCCTTCCTTCCTTCCTTCCTTCCTTCCTTTTTTAGAGAAAACTTTTCCTACCTTCCCCAAGGGTTGAGCCCTTCACATTGGGTGACAGTGTGGGTGTCTCTGCCAACACTATGACCAGCAGAATAATGATCCATGTAAGGCAAGAAGGAAATCCGGTTCAAAATGACTTAGCTGGTGTTGAGTCTGACTGACACGGGGCAGTTTGTTTTAGTCATATTTAAGTACAGTACAACTTTGGAAAAACATTTCTTGGTGATAATTATCACAATAATTCTTAAGGCATGGCTACATCAAAACTTTTTTTGCAAAGTATGTCTTTTGCGCAGATCTTTTGCAAAGGACAGGTGACCCCGTCCATAAGGACGGGTTCTATTGACTGAGAAACAATGGGCAGGATAAAGATGTTTAGGGAGGAAAAGTCTGGGATAAACAAAACAGTCTAGGGGATTTGGGTGAGACCTGGCCTACAGATAGCACAGATCACCAGGCTATTAACTACATCCATTCCCAGCCTTCTGGGTGGAAACAGGTATACATACATCCCTTCCATTGGAGAGACAACCTTACATATTTAATATTCCTGGTTTCTCTAGTGCTGATCTGTGAGTGGAAAAACCTCATGCCCTCTACACTCAGTCCCTCGATAGTATATATTTAACATTATTTATTTTGTGCGTCTGTGTATTATGTGTATGTAAGTGAGTGTGAATGCATGCATGCACATGGAGATAGAAAACCTGCTGGAGTCAGTTCTCTTCTTTAGGAATTGAACCCAGGGCAGGCTTGGTGGCAAGCTCCTTCACTTACTGAGCCATCTTGTCAGCCCTTTGTCTGACCTTCTGGTCTGCAGCTTTCAATCTCCTTTCTTTAACTGTATTTTGCCGGGCGGTGGTGGCGCACGCCTTTAATCCCAGCACCCAGGAGGCAGAGTCAGGCGGATCTCTGTGAGTTGGAGGCCAGCCTGGGCTACCAAGTGAGTCCCAGGAAAGGCGCAAAGCTACACAGAGAAACCCTGTCTTGAAAAAAACAAAAACAAAAACAAAAACAAAAAAAACCCTGTATTTTGACTTGTGCAGATTCTCTTGAAGGGTCCAGGAATATAGACATTTAAAATTATAAGCTTAAGAAATGGAAGCTGATAATTATCAGCTCTAACAGTTAACTGCTAACAATGGCTGTCTGCCGTACAGCCAGCTTCTCTGTCAACAGCCTTATAGCCAACAACTGCCTGGACCAAAGTTAACTTTTAATGTTGTTTCTACATGACTTCTAGCATGCATCCCATGCCTAATGTTTCTCTGTGACTCCTAGCATGCACTCTGTGTCTAATGCCTTCCCCCTTACTATAAAAAGGGGCTCATAACCCCCTCCAACTGCCACAGCCTTAAAATCCAAACTCTGGCTGTGGTCTCATTTAGCTGATAAACTTTTGTTCCCCATGGTGACATTTTTTAAAATTTTATTTTTCTCTTTGTTTTTTTTTTTTTTTTTTTTCTGGAATAAAGTTCGCTTCTGATTTAATAGACTTTGGTGGTCTTTCCCCCATTATTGCAAGACCCCAGGCCCAACACTGTGTGGATGCCCATGCTTGGGGGTTTTCTGCTCTAATTTCACAGAATAGGTAGGTGTTCTTTGTTGTTTCTATTCTAGCTCCTCCTTCAACCCTGAAGAGTTTTAAGTTTGATCTCTCTCTGTCTCTCTCTGTCTCTCTCTCTGTCTCTCTCTCTGTCTCTGTCTCTCTGTCTCTCTGTCTCTCTCTGTCTCTCTCTGTCTCTCTCTCTCTGTCTCTGTCTCTCTCTCTCTGTTTCTCTCTGTCTCTCTCTGTCTGTCTGTCTCTCTCTCTCTGTCTCTCTCTGTCTCTCTCTGTCTCTGTCTCTCTCTCTGTCTCTCTCTCTCTGTCTCTCTCTGTCTCTCTCTGTCTGTCTCTCTCTCTCTCTGTCTCTCTGTCTCTCTCTCTCTTCCCAGACAGGGTTTCTCTGTGTAGTTTTGGTGCCTGTCCTGGATCTCACTCTATAGACCAGGCTGGCCTTGAACTCACAGAGATCCACCTGGCTCTGCCTCCTGAGTGCTGGGATTAAAGGTGCCCACCACCACCCGGCAAGTTTGATCTCTTAATTGTGTCTCAGAATTCTTTAAAGTGGTCATGATCGCTAGTTGTTGTTTTTTCTTTTTTTCCTTTCCCTTTATGGCATCTGAATGCAATATCCCCTTTGATCTTGCTTTCAGGCCCTGTCACTACTTCTTCTGCTGATATAGTCAACTGATGATACTTTTCATTGAATTTTAAAAATTCGATGTTTTGAGGCCGGGCGTTGAGTTCAAGGCCAGCCTGGTTTACAGAGTGAGTTCCAGGAAAGGTGCCAAGGCTACACAGAAAGAAACCCTATCTTGAAAAAAAAAAGTCGATGTTTTGAACTTTTTTTTCAAGATTTATGCTTTAGATTTTATTTAAAAAAATATTATGGGGTTGGGGATTTAGCTCAGTGGTAGAGCGCTTGCCTAGCAAGCACAAGGCCCTGGGTTTGGTCCTCAGCCCTGAAAAAAGAAAAAGAAAAGAAAAAAATATTACATTTGGTTTTTTTTTTTTTTTGTGTGTGTGTGTGTGTGTGTGTGTGTGTGTGTGTGTGTGTGTGTGTGATAATGCATGTGTAGAGGTCAGAGGATAACTTGTGGTAGATGCTACTTTCCTTCCATATGAGTCCTAGGGATCAAACTCAGGTCAGCAGGCTTGGAGGTGTCTGGTTCCAAAAAACCCCAGGGCTAGGCTAACTAACTACCCGTGGCTCCTCCTAGTAATCCCTTCTTACCCCACCCCTACCCTAAACCTACCCAGGGACTGGGCTTTGCTTCCCTTCCCCCAGCTTCTGATTCCCATTAACTCAGCCATTTTGGCTACATGCTCTCACCGTCTCCTGTCCCCTCTCTCCTCTCTCTTCTTTTCCTCTCCTGCTCTCCCCTCCCCTCTCCTCTCGTAGTCTGCTGGCCAGGTTCAGTCTGGACCCTTCCAGATGCCTCTGGCTGTTCTTTTCCTCATATCTACAATATAACCCTTCTCCTCAACTATACCTTGGAGCAATCATTTCCTCATTTTTAATCCATCTGGTGCCCAAACTCCAGGAATGGCATCTGCGAGTTCCCTTCCAAGGGACTCAGGCCTAAGGTATATGGGCTATTTGTTTCTGCTGGCTTCTGTCCTCCACCATATTTGATCCAAGTTTTAGAGTCTGACTCTTCAGCCGCTTCTTCTCTCCTCCTGCTCTACAATCTATGTCTCTCCTTGCCTACTTGGGGCCCCACCCTGTGGGCAACTCTCTACTAAGACATTTACCTGCCACCCTCAATTGGAACCCTCCCTTTCCCCAAAAGCCTCTCCCAGTCTACCTCTTCAGCTGTTTTCTCCTCTACCTGCTCTAACCACTCATCTCTCCTTCTCTGCTGGTCAGTGTCAGCCTGCATTGTCTACCATTACTACAAAAGCCACACCTGTATGCCAGGGAGCTCCTCTCACCCTACTGGGCCCCTAGCACGTGGAAAGGGATGCCTCTCCTCTGTGATTTGGGACATTTCTCTGACAAGTCTTTCAGTCTGGTTGAGGGCACCCTGGACGCCACCCTCCGCTCCCTTTTTTCTCAGCTTCTTCCTTGAGTTTCCTTGCCTCCCTCTAGGAGCTGGGGTCCCATAGCTTCTCTGTGCCCTCGTGTCCTCTGTGATGTTGGAATCCTCTCTCAGGTGGAGCTCCTATTGCAACCCTTTTTCCTCACAGCTACATTGGCTATCCCTCCTGGGCCCATACATGTTGTCCCTTGTCCCTCACGCTCCTTGCCTCCCCTAGGAACTGCCTGCTACGTCCCCCAGCTTCTCCAGCCCTACTGGATTTCTACAATATCAGAGTCCTCCTCCCCGGGGCAGAATTCCTATCTGCAACCCTGTTCTCCGTCTCTCAGCTCTTCTTGGAGCTCACAGGAACCCTCCCTCTGGTTTGTTTTAAAGCCCTTTTCCATTACTCCTTGGACTCAGAGATTTTACCACAGCCTTGATACCTTACTGTGAGTGGATTGGCCTCAATCCAGATCAATGGCCAGAAACATTTATTATGTATACAGTATTCTGCCCGCATGTGTCCTTGCATATGCCAGAAGAGGGCACCAGATCTCATTACAGATGGTTGTGAGCCACCATGTGGTTGCTGGGAATTGAACTCAGGACCTTTGGAAGAGTAGTCGGTGCTCTTAACTGCTGAGCCATCTCTCCAGCCCCGAAGACTCTTATTTAAACACTCTTTAGCTCAGAATGTATAAGTTCATTGGGTGTGGTTAAAGAATCTGTAAAATCTGTAACAAAAAAGTTAGCTTAAAACTTGTAACAAAAGGTTGAATCTTAATTTCCAATATGTGATTCAACTCTTATTTAGAAAATAGATCTACTTACTGTATATGTTACTTGAATTCAACTCCTGTATAGGAAAATAGATGTTTTTAAATAGCAACCATGTGACTTGCCTCTATCTTGGCCGATGACCTCTTTAGGATGGAAGCAGACATGTGGCTGGCAGCCATCTTTACTAAGGTTAGAAGGTACCATGTCATTGAGTGTCACACTATCTCGGTTAAAATGAATACATGGTTTAAACCAACTAAACAGCAGTTATGAAACTTCTCAGTCCAACTGAACCCTCTGCTTATCATTGTCTCTATCTCCTTTTTGACTAAGGAGGTAATGACAGGTCTCCAAAACATTTTGGAATAGGATAGATTTTTGTATGATAAAAAAATTCCCAAGGTTATACAGGTGTTCCTAGGTTAACAGAAACTGACTTAGAGATGTATGCCTTTGCTAACTGTTCAACACCAGGCTTCAAAAAATTTTTGGATAAGAAAGAACATATGGCTGGGCAGTGGTGGTGGATGCCTTTAATCCCAGCACTCAGGAAGCAGAGGCAGGCAGATCTCTGGGTGGGCTACAGAGTGAGTTCCAGGACAAGCACCAAAACCATACAGAGAAACCCTGTCTCAAAAAAAAAAAAATAAAACAAAAGAAAAGAAAGAAAGAACGTATGTTTGATAAATAAGGTTTATAAATTCCTAAGGTCTACTGATGTTAATAGTAACTGACTTAAAGATAGATGTTTAGCTTCTTTGCTAACTTTGTTAATATTTGGATATTATTTGGATAAACTGAGTCTTACAAGAAACTGTGATATTCTGTAATGGTGCACTATGAAAAGATCAAAAAAGTTAAGTCCTTAGTCTCTCAATGGACTGTATTTATGGATTAAAGTTTTATTTTGATGATAAAGGATCTTCAATTAAATCTTCAATTCAAATATTTAGGGCTCAAAGTTAACATGGATAAAGCTGTAAAATCTTAGTCTTACATAAGCTACTAATTTGTTGTAATCTGCTAAAGATAATTAAGACCTGCAAGATAATGCTCAGTCATTCTATAAAAGACCAAATTCTTTTTTGCATTTTTTAAAAAGATTTATTTATTTACTATGTATACAGTGCTCTGCCAGCATGGCCAGAAGAGGGCACCAGATCTCATTACAGACGGTTGTGAGCCACCATGTGGTTGCTAGGAATTGAACTCAGGACCTCTGGAAGAGCAGCCAGTGCTCTTAACCTCTGAGACATTTCTCTAGCCCATAAAGAGCAAATTCTTTAATGTGCTCAGAACTATGCTCTTAGACGTGCCAAGTACAAATGTATTCCATTTACAACAACAAACTTTACTTAGCCTCCTATATATTGTTTACAAGGTTAAGCCTAAAACAAGTGACTAAAAACAAAGTTTGTTTAAAATCAGACATACTTAATAGATAATGGTCCTTAAACTCTTCTGAGATCTTCTGAATATGGCATTTAAAATGTTTAATGAAAAAGCTTCCTGTGACAGACAAAATTGCCGGCTCCTCACAGCAACCCTAAGGTCTCCAAAGAAGATGATGGGACACAGATGACTCCACCTGGACTGTGGTAATGCTGACCACTGGACCAAGACCCCATGCCTTGCCTATCACCAGGGTCCTGCTTGAACTGTGCACACTGTTGGGTTGCCTGCCCTCTTCTGCCTTGCTGAGGTGGGTCAGTTTTCCCAAGCACCTCCTCCACAGGAAAATCTCTGAGACCTTCTGGGTCTGGCAGCCAAAAGTTTAACGCTGTCTTGTGCAGCAGCTGACAATGTAATACTGTCCTGTGTGATGGCCCAAGACCTCTGTCTCCCACCCACTCCTTGAAGCCGTTGTGACCACGGGAGCCTAGGGTAACTGTCCACCACAGAAGCCTAGGTTAACTGTCCAGGCAGCGGTAGGTCTATGTCATTTTAGTGGGTACAGAAGCTATCTGGATTATACTTCCAGCTGTAAATTCCCCTTCTCGGATCGCTGATGGTTTTGACAGCTAACTGTAGCTTTGTCGGTTTAACTGTCGCTCCCAACTCCTTCCCTAAGGCTGCAGCCACACGCTCAGTTTATTTCAAATGTAAAACCAGGCCTCACTTTTCTAGGGCTACTAAGTCTCTTCCTAAGAAAAGCAGACAGTACAGTTCACCCTGCAGGGCCGACCTCTTCACGATAAAAGAGATAAACTCACAAACCAGGTTTCAATGTAACTTTTTACTAGTTCCTTTATTTAAAGTAACTTGCTTCACAATGCCTGCTCTCAGGAATCAACCACCCCTGTCTCATGGTAAGTAACTAGATGAAAGAAAAGGTTTAAAGTGTAACTTGTGAGGTCTAAGAAAGAAATGCACATTGTAAATGTCTAAGGAAGTGATTTAAGGTATGTAAAAAATGAGAAGTTTTTTTTATACTAAGACTTCAAAAGTTCAGAGTTTTGACATTAATCAACGCAGTGCTGTGAGGCTATTAATCTATTATATTAATCTGGGAAAGCACTGCTACTATTACCACAGTCACAAGCTCGAAAATTGAAATTTCCTTTGGTTGTCTTCTACGTATAGACTTAAAAAGTGCCTCTCAATTGTGCTAAAAACACCACTGTTCAATCTATATCTCCAACCCTCTGGATACATAAGGAAAGTGTTCATGCTTTTAACTCAGAATAATATTTTTTGGATCCCCAAGCTTTTTTTTTTTTTAAATGATTCAAAGTCATGATTTTACTGCTTTTTCTACAATTAAGATTTCAGTGCAGATTATAAACAGTGGTAATGCTAATATATATAACACTTTTTATCTCTTTTTGGAAACTTAAAAAATTTCTTGTAAGCTTCAGGGAGTTGAGACTTGGATCCATCTCTCAGTACTTCTCTGGGGTCCATTTGACCCCAGAGAAGTACTCGTCAATCAACAGCCTAAGTTTCCCCACCTGCCTCTTCTCAAGGGTAGGATTTCTCTCTTTCCTCTGGTCTTGGGACTCCCCTACTCCCTGCCCCCCAACTGCCAGACCATGGCCCTGGAAGTTTCAGATGTACACCCAAGATAAAAATATTCCACTAAGTCCCTTATCTCTACCTTCTGTCCTAGTCTCTATCTGTCCTAGCAGATTTCCAGTGAACTGCAGTCTGCAAACTGCCTATAATGTGCCAGCCTCAGCTGTTCCTTCAGAACCTGCACCCCAGACTTCCCCAAAGCAGCCTGCGCTTCACTAACCCCAGGTGGCTGCACAGAAGCTGGGCATCCAGGGAAACAGGTGTCTCCCAGCCTGTGTTCCTCTCTCTCTTCCTGGCTTTGACCAACATTCCAGCCTTCCCAGGCTCCCCCGGACAACAATGTCACAATTTCAGCTCAGAGGCAGTTATAGAAGAGACTACATGACCCCTTATCAACAAAAGGCTGGAATGTCTGATCCCAAAGAAACCTGTGTCAAATCTCACTCAGCACTTCTCACCCTGACCTCCATTCCAAACCTCTCCAGCCCAAGTGCTGGGCTTCCCTCCCCCAGCTTCTGATTCTTATATAACTTAGACATTTTGGTTACATACCATCTTTGGTTCTCTTGGCCTCTTGGTTCCTGGCTAGTCAGCCACTCTGGGCCTCTTGGTCTGCTTGGTTCCCCCCTCCCCCTCACTTGTTCCCCCCTTCTCTCTCTAGTCTCATGTCCCAGTCTATTCTGCTGGCCATGTCCAGTCTGGACTTTTCTAGATGCCTCTGGCTGTTCTCTTCCTCATATCTACAATAACATCTTTAATTAACCTCCTCAACTATACCTAAGAGGGGTCATGTCCTCATTTTCATTCAAGAGGCAAGCAGTTTTGCCCACTAAGCATTTTCCTTAGCCCCTTATGGTTTAATTTTTTTCCCCAAAAAACTTTCACTTCTTTGGTGAATTTCTTTTCCTTTTTCTTGTTTTTTGTTTTTCGAGACAGGGTTTCTCTGTGTAGTTTTGTGCCTTTCCTGGAACTCACTCTATAGACTAGACTGGCCTCGAACTCACAGAGATCCGCTTGGCTCTGCCTCCCGAGTGCTGGGATTGAAGGCATGCATCACCGCCGCCCGGCTCCTTGGTGAATTTCTTATCTAAGATTTGGACTGATGTCTTGATTTTATTCCTCTGTCTAGTTGTGTACTCTGTGTGGTAACTGATCATTACAAAAAGCAGGCTTTTGAATTCGTTGCCTGTCATTTCAATGATTTGGTTGTTGAAAAGTTACAAGCATTTGGGGAAGGTATTGTTAATATTCTGATCCTGCCTCAAACTCCGCCCATTTCTCTTCTCTCTTCTGCTTCTCTCTCCCTCCACTTCCACAAGGTGTGCATCCCTCGACCCCCCTCCCCCCCCCCCCCCCCGCTTCTCTCTCTCTCTCTCTGTCTCTCTTTCAGCCTCTTCATCTCTCTATTATAATAAATTCTCCATGTGGATGTAGCATCTGGGGTGTGAATGTCCACCAGCTGCCATGCTCGCATGGAGTGGGTTGCCCACCAGCCTGCATCTGCCCAGGATGCCAGCATGGTTTCCTGCACTCCCGGGATACCCACGGGGCGGGGGCGGGGGCGGGGGCCCGCGTAATAAATCATAACAGGTGTATCATCTCGCTTCTTTATATTACTTTATTTCTACATCCATAGTGTGTTTGCTGGGATGAGAATCCTCGAGTTTTATGAGGGCTCTGTTTAGTGGGTCATTGTCTTGAGTTCTCATTTTTCTTGACTTCTTAAAGGACAGAAAGCAGATTGCTACAACAAGAACTCATAAACAAACTGGGTATTTAGACTTTTAAGGAAGAAAAGCTCCAAACAGTTAAAAACATTTATACTCACAACATGGATAGAAAAGGAAACTAAGATCATTATAGAACAAACTGGGATTTTTTTTTTTTTTTTTTTTTTTTTTTTTGGTTTTTTCGAGACAGGGTTTCTCTGTGTTGCTTTGTGCCTTTCCTGGAACTCGTTTTGGAGACCAGGCTGGCCTCGAACTCACAGAGATTCGTCTGCCTCTGTCTACCGAGTGCTGGGATTAAAGGCGTGCGCCACCACCACCCGGCCGATTGTTTTTAATAATTAAGAAAAATGAAAGTACTGATTCAGCACTTAAAAAAAAAAAAAGAGCATGGGAATAAGCTAGACAGGAAGGGAAAGGTATGGGTGGAAGGTTCCCGGAGCTGTAGTTAGAGGAGGGCAGTGAAAGCAGTGTCAGACCAACAAAAATGACAGAGAGCGGTGAGGGAAGGAGAGAGAAGAGTTGAAGAGTTCGAAAGCAGGAAATCAGGGGGACAGGAGAGAGAGAGAGAGAGAGAGAGAGAGAGAGAGAGAGAGAGAGAGAGAGAGAGAGCAGCTTGTTTATTTAGGATATGGGGGGGAGGAACTGGGAGGTAGTAAGTAAGGTTCTCTCTGAAGCCCAAACAGGTCAGACCAGAAAGTGCCTTTTGCAGGCTGGGTCCTGCCTGATCTGCCCCTGATGTGCATGCCTCTGTAAGGGCTGCAGGATTGAACTGTTGTCAGGATTCTCCGTGTGTAGGTTCAGCGTGGGAGCATGCCCTTAAGCTGCTCCTACTAGCTAAGCCTGTGAACTGCCTGCTTGGCTGTCCCTACACCAGTGGCACTCTGGCAGTGGATGTGTGGGAAATATCTGCATGGTGCCTGTTTCCACCAAAAGTCTCCCAGAAAGCCATCAAACCAACGCAAAATGCTCAATGGGGAGGCGAAAGCACCCACTGAATGCTGACTTAGCTGCACCCACCCCAGCCTCTATTTAACGCACACACTGCAGGCCTGCCTCATTTCCTTCCTTCCCCCAGATGCCAGGTGGCAGTTCCCAAATGGAGGTAGCCTCTGCTTCCCCCAGCAGCCAGCTAACACCTCACTCCATGGCACCTGTGACCCAGGGTCTCTTTGCAAGTCATAACCAGTTTCCTGGGCTCACACTAATTCTCAGAGTGCTTGCTTAGTTAGCCAATGGAGAGGCTTAGAAATGTTTTTTAAAAAAAGCAAAGGCGCAGCACCGGAAGGTTGATGGTAAGACCTGTCTTAAGATGTTCCCACACCATAGCACCAGTGAGGAAGCTGTAAAGTACGGGGGTCTTCCTTAGGGTCTGTTTGCTGCTCAGATTAGAGATCTGTCTGCATTTTTGCAGGCTGCAAATTGTGCATCTGTGGAACTCCTCCAAGGCTTCCTTTTGTCCTTTGGCTCAAAGCCCCAGGGAGAGGAATTTTTGCCTTCTCTATTGTTGCCTAGAGTCTATGTTAGCCTCTCTCTCTCCCTCTCCCTCCCTCTTTCTCTCCCCCTCCTCTTTTGTCTTTGTTTCTCTGTGTAGCCCTGGCTGTCCTGGAACTCGCTCTGTGGAGTCTATGTTAGCCTCTCTCTCTCCCCTCCCCCTCTCTCTCCCTCTCCTTCTCTCCCTTTCCCTCTCCCTCCCTCTTCCTCTCTCTCCCTGCACCTCCCTCTCTCTCCCTCCCCCTCCTCTTTTTGTTTCTCTGTGTAGCCCTGGCTGTTCTGGATCTTGCTCTGTGGACCAGGCTGCCTTCGAACTCACAGAGATTCATCTGCCTCGCCTCCCTCCCTAGTGCTGGGATTAAAGGCATGTGCCACCACCTCACCTGGCAGTTTTTTGTTTCTTTTACAAATCTGAAGTTCGGGATTTCTGGCTTTCACTTGGTCACTGCCTATTGTTTACAGTTGTTCTCTGTGCCTTGACACACACACACACACACACACACACACACACACACACACACACATACCTGCAACTTTTCCAGCAGCCGCACACCTGATGGTTGCCCCGGGCTCAGGAAGATTTAGGAAAGTTCTGGGTGTCTTTAATTCAGCTGCTTTCTGAGTCGTCACAACTTCCTGCTCTGTAGTGCTTTCACCGATCTCTCGTAGCACATGTGTGCATGCATGAGTGTGTGTGTGTTACAGTGTGTGTGTATGCGGTGTGTATGTGTGTGTACGTGGTGTGTGTGTGTGTGGTGTGTTGTAGTGTGTATGTGTGTGTCTCTGGTGTGTGTATGTGTGTGTGTGGTGTGAGTGTATGTATGTGGTGTGTGTGTATGTGTGTTACAGTGTATGTGTATGTGGTGTGTGTGCATGGTGTATGTGTGTCTGTGGTGTGTGTTATAGTATGTGTGTCTGTGTGTGCTGTATGTGCACATGTGGATGTGGCCATGTGTCTGCCTATGTGCCTGTGTGTAGAGGAGGATGTCAGGTGTTCTTCCCTGTCATTCTTTACCTTATTCCCTTGAGACAGGGTTACTCAGCAGAACATAGGGCTAGGCTGGCAGTCAGGAAGCCCCGGTGATCCTCCTGTCTCCACTCCTCAGTGCTGGGGTGTGCTACTGGCATGCTTTTTGTACACGTGCCGGGGATTTGAACTCCAGACGTCATGCTTGCAGTGTGAGCACTCTTACCTGCCGAGCTGCCGATCTCCAGCCTCCTCCTATGCTTTATGGTATGCTGCGTTAATATCTTTTATTTCCCCAAAGCTACTTTTTCCTCCTTTCCTGTGGTTATAGGGACTGAACACAGTCCTTGTGCTTGTTAGTACTTAGTTAGTAGTGTTTGACTTCTTTAGCCCTCAAGATGCTTTAAAGTCTCTAGCACAGGAGAGATGGCTCAGCCATTAAGAGCACTCGCTGCTCTTCCAGAGGACAGTGGTTTGGCTAGCTCACTGACTTCAATGACGGTCATTTTTGAAATATCTTTGGGAACATGCCCAGCTCAGGACTACCTGTGGCTGAGTTTCTGTCTCAAATAACACAAAATACTGAGTAGAGAAAAACAGCATTCTTTAGATGATCCGTGGATGGCCAATCAGACGTCTCAAAGGGGTGTCCGTTGTTCCGGCGCCAAAGGCATTGCAGTACTGCCAGCAGACACCAGGTGGCGGTGTGGGTGGCTGCCGGGAAGAGCACAAGCAAAGCTCAGGGGAAAGTTACACACACAAGCCAGACCGGGCTAAGGGGCACACGGTCTCTCTCCAGGTTGGCTGATAATCTTCCCCTAAACTAAGCCAGGCCACGGAAACTGGGAGAAGCTGTTGTATTGTTGTTGCAGCTTGTCAAGTGCTCAGATTTCCACAAAAGAATACAAGGCGTTAAAGCACCAGAGAATGGCTCACTCAAGAGAGACAAGTTTCTAGACTGCTGTTTGCATTACTTGAGACAAAACTCATTCACAGGAAGCCCCCACATTGGGCAGGTTCCCACTTTTTCCCCTCCACACAGAAAAGACTGGAGAGTTCAGAGTTTGTCCAGCCAGGACATTTCCTCCTAATCAGTTTCCGGGGTTGGAGGGGAGGAGGGTTGGCTGCAGCCTCTGCCATGCTGGGACATTATACTCATTCCCAGAAGTCTCACAAAGGCAAGCTCATGTTATTGTTGAGCTCTTGTCTCTGCCACTGCACAGGGAAGGGCATGGGATTTCCTGTTTCAGCATCACACTGATAGTTCAGGTCCAACCGAGCTTTTGTCTCTCAGCTTGTTTGTGGCTTCACTTCCTAACTGAGTGTGCTGAGACTCTGTTGTTCCTGCCCTGGAGGCACTGCAGGGACCCAGCAGCAGCCATGCTCACTGGATCCACACAGAAGTGTGTCTGTGAGAAACATGACCTCCTCCAGGCCATCACTACTTCAGCATTGTGCACAGGCTGCCCAACAGTGTCAAACCCAACCAGAGCAGAAGAGTATAGAATATACTTCTTCTCCAACTGATGATGTAGAAAACCAAATCTGACCTGAGGTTAATGTGCAGGAGTTCCTGGAGTGATCATCCAAATGAGGGATTGCTCCCCTATAGCTCTGAGATCTGCACTGGGCACTGGAACCTACATCATAGTCCATCTGAAAATAAAAAAAAAAAAAAATTACCTAGGTTCTGTCCATAGTTCTGAAATTCTTGCTTATTTGTAGCTTTTCCTCCATCTACTAAAAAATCATAAAAAGTTATGCCAGGTCTGGTGGTACACACCCTGAATTCCAACACTTGGGAGGCACAGGCAGAGAGTTTGAAGCCAGCCTGGTTTACATAGAGAGTTCCAGAACAGTCGGGGCTACATAATGAGACCTTATCTTGAAACAAACAAACAAACAAACAACAACAACCCCCCCCAACCAAACCAACCAACCAACCAAACAAACAAACAAAAAACAAGCCCAAAAGGCAGGCCATGGTGACCTTTACTTTTATTCCCAGAACACAGGCTTTTGGATCTCTGTGAACTGGAGGCTAGCATCGTCTACATAATGAGTTCTGGGACAGCCAGAACAATATACAGAAACCCTGCCTCAAACAACAACAACAGCAACAACAACAACAACAACAACAAGACAGATACCAGAAAAGGCATAACACATGAACCCACATGAGAACAGGTTGTGAGCTTGTCTGAAAAGATATTATACTAAAGACATTAAAAACCTTTCTTGACTCAATGTACCCTTTAGTCCATACATCTTTACTTGTAAGTGTTCAATGCTATGAGTCATTGGTCTGGTTTGAGGTCTCTGGCTTCTGCTACACTATTGATAATCAGCCCTCATTGGGACTCTGCATGGATATCCTGTTGTTGTCCTGTGTCATGGAGATCCTGCAGTTTTGGATCTGTAGGCCCAGCCCCTTCGCATACTCTAGCAGTTCATCGATAAAGAGGATGTTGTGGTGGGCCAACTCATAGCCCTGGTTCTGGGCCTGGGTGGTAGCTGGGTTGGTCAGCTTACCAGCTTTCCCTCATCGTCATTACCAGGGCAAGCTCTCCAGCATTGCCCTAGCTAACTCCCTTGATGCAGCAGGCAGCAAGGAGCAGGGCCAGTCCCCCTGCTTTCAGGCCCTTGGGGTTGGCTCACCTGCATTGGTACTACCAGGGCCAGCTCTACTGTTTGGTTCAGGTGTGGTGCAGGGCCTGCTCTCCCAATTGCTGTAGGGGGAGTATGCGGGGGGGGGGGGTCAGCTTTCCTGCTCTCACACCCTTAGGGCTGGCTCACCTACATCCCCCCCACCAGGGTCAGCTCTAGTGTGCTGTCCAGCTTTTGTGAGGGACCTGCTCTCTTGAGTGTTTTAGCCAGTGAGGGACAGTGCCAGCTCTCCCACTCTTGTGACCTCAGGGCCACTCGACATGGGCAGTAAGGGGTGGGAGATGGAGGAGGTCTTCTCTCCTTCACCCACTCCATCTTATGGCAGATGAGGGTTGGGGCCAGACTGCCCTGTCAACAGGGTCAGCTCTATCGTGCTGCCTGGGTGAGGTGCAGGGCCTGCTCTCCCGAGTGCTGCAGCTGGTGAGGGGCAGGGTCAACTCTCCTACTCTTCTGACCCTGGGACTAGCTTTTGCCACCTTCATTAGGTGGCAAGGAGTGAGAGGTGAGGGGCAGGGGAATATCTCTCCCTCACCCACACCACCACATGACAGAGGTGGGGCTAGCTCTCCCACTTTTCTGCCTTCAGGGCTGGCTTGTTCACACCCCCACCAACAGAGTCAGCTCTATCATGCTGCCTGGGTGAGGTGCAGGGCCCGCTCTCCCGAGTGCTGCAGTTGGTAAGGGGCAGGGACATTCTCCAGTGAGGGGTGGGGTCAAAACTCTGTGCAGCTCTATCCTCACTGCCTTCAGTGGTAAGTAGCCATGGGGACATCAACACAGACTGTGGCTGTGGCAGGGCCACGGACCCAGACATGGCCCTTGGCAACAGCCCTGGCCCTCCAGAGGACACACGGCCCCAGTGGCTGTGCAGGCCACCAGACCTCTCTCTTAATTGCTAGGATTTGCAGGCAACCCTTCATACCTTGCCTTCTAGATCTACTGCCTTATCCCTGGCTTCATGTGCACAAGGCATATTCTCTAATTCATTCATTCACTCATTCATTCATTCATTCTCTCTTTCTCCTCTCTTCTCTCTCCCTCTGCCTTCATCTCCCCCTACCTCTCTCTATGTTCATTCATAAAGACACTCTTTTTTTTTTTTTTTTTTTTTTTTTGGTTTTTCAAGACAGGGTTTCTCTGTGTAGCTTTGCGCCTTTCCTGGATCTTGCTCAGTAGACCAGGCTGGCCTCGAACTCACAGAGATCCGCCTGCCTCTGCCTCCCGAGTGCTGGGATTAAAGGCATGCGCCACCACCGCCTGGCCATAAAGACACTCTTAATACCAGTTTAGGCACATGCCTTGCTCTTAGACTTCAGTGTGACCTCAACTTGCTGGTCTCTATGAAACCCTATTTAGAAATAAAGCTGACCCCCCCTTTACTGGATAGGGCTTGTAATAACTATTTTTAGTTGTCAACTTTATTACATCTGAAATTAACCACAGTTCAGAACTGGAATGCACACCTGTAAGAGATTTTTTTGTCTGGTTTAAAGTAGGTGGATTCACTTCCAGTCTGGAGCTTTGAGGTAGCAAGACACATACTTTTGATCTGGATCTTGAGACATGAAGACACACACCTTTAATTAGATATTGAGGCAGAAAGACACATGCCTTGATATACCTTTAATCTGGGCCACGCCTTCTGTTGGGAGCCTGTATAAGGACATGGAAGGAGGAAGCTCCTGCTCTTCACCTGCTTGCCCTTGCCTTGCTAGCAGGTCCATTCCTTCACTGTTGTTAAAGTCAACTTATTTGGGATTCCAGCATCTACTGAAGGCTGGCTGAGATACCCAGCTTTGTGGACTGAGCAAATACTGGATCCTTGGACTTTCCATTTACAGCCAGCCATTGTTGGATTAGTTGGACCACAGCCTGTAAGTCATTCTAGTAAATTCCCTTTATATATACATACATACATATATCTACATATATACATACATACACGCACACACACACACACACACATATATATGATTAATTCTGTAAGTTCTGTTACTCTAGAGAACCCTGGATAATACAAGGTTTCAACATCTGAAAACACACAGATCATCAACAGCCTTCATCAGACCTAGGGTCCAAGGAACATGCTTTGGAGGAAAATGTTCAGAGGTCTGGAGAACGTTCATTCCAGGCTGACCAGGGCCTGGTTCCTCTTTACAGGGACTGTCAGGATAAGTAGAAAGGTGAGGTGGAGCTTTAAATAAAGCTGTATGGTATAAGAACCCTGAGTGGCTCCTCTTGCCCACCCTTCTCATGTTCTTATAATGGATGTTGTGTCCAAAGCTAGGACTGCTACCTGTTTCAAGAGCATGTGAATTGTCACAGACGACTTTAGACCAAAGAATTTGGCTTTTGTTCACTGATTGAAGTGCTATAGCAGTGATCTACCATGTTTTAACCTGTGACTGTGCGCTGTGTGCTGGCTTTTGTGTGTGTGCGCGCGTATGTGTGCATGTGTGTGCATTCGTGTGTATGTGTGTGTTTTCCTACTCATGATGCCTCTCCATAGCCGAGGCTGCCCTCTTACTTGCCGTACTCTTTCCTCAGCTTCCTGATTCCAGGTTTGGTCCATCATATGCTTTCTCAGAATGTTTCCTTTAATGTCTGAGGGCCTATCTCTGCTGACCCCATGCTCAGGTGTCTCCAGCCTGACCTGCGAACAGCTCACCACATGAGCTTCATTAACAGCTCATGGCTGGAGTCAGTTCTGCTGAGGTTCTGGGGGACATTTTCATCACTACATATGGGATCCCTCTCCCTCTCTCTCTTTTATTTTGACCTCCACACTGTAATAATCCAAGGATCTTCCCTAAGTACTCGTTCACTTCAGGGGACTCACCTTTGTTTCCTCCTCCCCATCATCCTGACCTAGTTCCTCAGCATCCTTTATTTCTCATCTTAGAGTATGGATCTTAGGGAGGGGAAGAGCCATTCTTGGGCAGTGTTTGGAAGTGAGCCCTCAACTCCCCACAGATAAAAAGTTTCTACTGAAGCAGAGAGCTAATTTCTGGCTTTGGAAGGAAGAGGTGCTGAAGGGCTTCCCTGTGACCCTGGAAAGGCTCCTGGAAAGGGCAGCCTGGCTTCAGGTCAGTCTTGGATGAGCTTGTTAGCAGGAAAGCAAGGACTGTACAATGTGACACCAGCGGTCCCTTCCCTGGTCATTCTATTGTATCCTGGAGAGCCCTGGCATCTCTTGTGATGTCACCAGTGTTGTGGTGACATCAACTGCCCATGGAGCATTCATTCAGTGCTTTTATGGTTCACCCATGAACATGTTGGGAAGACTGAGGAGTATACTTGGGAGAGATACTGAATGGTATAGAGAGACCAGAGAGAGGCAGAAGGAAGCTGGCCTTCGGTCTCAGTGTAAAACATGGAGAAATAAATGGTTCTGGTGAAGGCATAGTGGGTCCTGGGCAGGGGATGGGGAACTACTGGGAAGAGATGAGGCTTCAGATTCGCCTTCCAGTAGTGGAGCTCAGCAGCTGGGAGCTTCTGGAGAGCAATGGGCCTATCCTGTTTCTCTGGGTTCCTAAAGAGCAGACCGAGAGTCAAGGATCTCTGATGGTTGGTTTGGGAGAGTCAAAAATTGTTCAGGCTGCAGCTGCTTTTCTGGGAGCACCTCAATTTCATCCTGAGTGGCAAAGAAGGGAAGCAAGAGGCACAGACTGACTAGAGCTGTCCCTCTCTGGGTAGGGTGTCGCTGCACTTCATTCTAGTAGATTTCTTCAGGTTCCATGGGAATCTGATGCTAAGAAGGGAGGGAAACTCCCCTGGCCATCTACCACAACCCCAGACAATCAGATGCTTTGGTCCTGGGGAAGTGTGATCAGGATTTGGTGCTGCTAAGCTCTAGGGACAACTGGACTTAGCTGCACCACATCAGATATGAGCTGACACTGTCCTCTAAATCTACATGGCTGGGCTAGCTGATGCCTTCCAGGGCCAGGGGACTGCAACAGGGAGGGAGGCACAAGCCTGGCCATGCTGGTTGAAGACAGAGACATAGCTCATGGGCCCCAGTTTGAGGATAGCTGCCCTGCTCTTCGGTGGCTTCACTGGGTCCCTACCATTTCCTCTTCCTCAGGCTTCTTCTTGGGACTCAGCATGGACTCCCCTGTCCCTATGCCATTCTACTATATAAGCTCACCTGGGTTTATCTACCCGCAGGGACTACTGTGGAGGCACTAACCCAATTCTCCATCTTCACTGAGAAGAATCAGGAGATGAACAAGGTGGAGAAACTGACCATTCAGCTACAGATGATGACCTGTGAGAGGAATGAACTGCATGGTAGCCTGACCCATTATACCAACAATGATTTGAACAGCAGGTAGTCATTATGCCCAGTTCTCTTGACTGTCTTGATACCACTGTGTCAAGCCCAGGTTTCCTGAGGAACAGGAGGCTGAAACTCTAGGTTGTCCTGGTGCCTAAACTAATTTTCCTGAGTGCAGTTGAGATGTACAACTTGGAACCTGTGTAGGAGTGAGATGGGGACCCAGGCTGTTCTGCTTCCTCCAAATGGAATGCAGAGCCTGTGGCCTGAATCACAGTCTGGGGTAGGGACAGTAGTGTGTGAGTTCTCAACATGCCTTTCTTTCTTTCTTTCTTTCTTTCTTTCTTTCTTTCTTTCTTTCTTTCTTTCTTTCTTTCTTTCTTTCTTTCTTTCTTTCTTTCGTGTGCATTTTTATTAAGAAATTTTTTTCATTCATTTTACACATCAATCAAAGATCCCCTCTTCCCTCCTCCCACCCCCAGTCTCCCCTTCCCTCCCTCCCCCCTCCCCCCACAAGAAAGCAAGGGTCTCCCATGGGGAGGCACATCCAGTAGAGGCAAGTCCAAGCCCTTCCTCAACACGCATTTCAAGAAGCCTTGACAAGTGTTGGCTTGTGGGTGATGCTGGGTGCTGTGAGTTCAAGGTAAGTCTTTGTACTTAGCCAGCAGGTTCTTGGGTTCTGGTTGCTACTGGCAGCAGCTGGAGGGGCCTGGTTCCATTTGGTTCATCTCAGTGTGTGACTAGAAGGCCTAGAGCTCATCACTGCTCCTTTCTGGTCTTGTTCCTTATACTCTGAGACAATGCCACCTTCCTGTACTTCTTTGGCAGCATAATTTTGTGTGTATGTGTGTCCCCATCTCTCCAGATCTTGAGAGTAGGTGAATCTGTGGTGGGGTCTGAGGAGCTGCCTGTCTCACAGCTTCCAGGTGATGCCTGAGCTAGCCTCATAACCTTGCTCAGGTTGCACAGCTGTATTATGTCTATGTATCTAATATGAGGTGGTGGATCACTTACTCATCATGAACAATGTGTGTATCTCTCCTATGCTATTGACTATGGTGTTAATATGCTGTTACTTTTTACAAAATGATGTCCCTAGAGTGTAGGAGAAAGTCTTGTTCTTTATAGTAGAGCAGAGAACATACAGTACTCAGATCAAAATCTGACACTTAGGACTAGCTACTCTGCGATCCTTATTCCTTAGTCAAAAGTTCAGTGTTGACTTATCAGCACAGTTGAGTCAATGGGAGGTAGCAGCTTAAGAGCTCAAATGGCAGGTCTCCACTGGGCCTGTGTCTTAACTACCTTCCTCTCTCAGGTCTGAAAAACTCCAGCCTGAGCTGGAACAGGCCACAGCCCATGATGGGAGCCTTCTGCTAAACCAGGAGCCACCTGCTGAGCCCTATCCCCCCCCCCCCCCCGCCCCAGCAACCAGGGAATTCCTGGGATGGATTTTCTTTCTTAAATTTGGTTTCCTATGTGTGAATAGGTCCTGATTCTACCTAGCCAGTGACCTAGGGAGGCTGCTTCTGAGTCTGATTCCCTTTCTTTTTTGACAACACCACTTGAGAGAACGGAAGAAGCCAATGGAAGCTACAGACAACTTGAACCCATGACATTCTCTACTCCAGGATCAAAGCCGTCTCATAAAACAAAACAAAACAAAACAAAACAAACAAACAAAAAACACTCCTTGTAGCTGTGAACTCACCAGTGAGGAAAATAACAACTGACCTCCAGGTGACCCATGCCCAATGTGATCCATGTGTCTGTTGGCTCAGTACACTTACTCCTGAAGAAAAGAAAGTATCAAAAATAAGCTTGAGATACAGAAAACCAGAGACAAAAATTACTCAGGACCCTGACATCCGCCAGCAAGTGGCCCCAGTGAGGGGTACTACAACATGGAGGGAGGAGATGTTGGTGAGCAAGACTTACTCTGTTAGTTTACCATTGAAACCTTTGGCAAATTTGAGTCTCCAGCCCCCCAGATATGGTGGGAAATCTGTCATGGAAGACTGTGTTGATGTCAAGCTGTTATCCAGACAAACCACACCCAAAAGCATAGGATTCTCTCTCCAGTGCAGTGCTAAATCAGACCAACTCCATGACATGCAGAAGCACTGCTGAGGATAGTCCCCACAGATGTGACCACAGTCCCTCTTTCCATGTAGTAGTTATTTGATCTTCCATTAGGAGGACCAATAGGGATTCTCAGTTTTACATCTGGACTGAAGGGATCAGACCTGAAAAGAATCTGTAGAGTGTGTCAGAGTCACCTTTGACCTTTGTAGACAGCAGATGATCCTCATGGATTTGTGGGTCTTGAATAATCACACAGGCAAATGTTGAGTGAAAAAAATCTCATAGTGGCCAACACATTGCAGAATCATCCTGCTGTAGAACTTCTTCAGAGGTCAGCTGGCCAAGTCTGTGTATATTATGCCAGCAGAGAGCGGTAATTCATCAGAAAACATCCCTTAGTGTCTCAAGAGTGTTCTATGAATTACCAGGCAGTGATAGGCCTGTGTTGGATAGGGTCTAGCAGTCATTTGACTGGGAAATTTCAGATAACATTACGACACTCAAGAGCTATGTCTGGTGTTGCTGGATCATGTGAATGTCAGCTCAAAGACATGTATATAGAAGGCACCATTCCAAAACGATCTGGAGGCATGTCACTCTACTTTCAGTGCAATGAGGTCAATTCGCAGTTCTTTGTTTATGATGAGATCTTGCTGAGTATAAAGGAAAGGAGTATGGGAATCACCTGTGCATCATGTGACAGTAGACCAACTAGACAGTACAGCATCATGACCTGCAGGGAGCTCGGCCTGAGTGTGCTGCCAGTGTTGTGCCTGCAGCTGATGAGATCCAGGCATGACCCCAGATATTGAGGCCAATGATAAGTTTGAGTTTTTAGGACAATTACTACTTGCTGGGTTTTGGGGAAAATCAGAACCCAAGGACCCTACAAATTAGTTACCACATAGTCCTGATACCCAGGACAGAGAATCATGATGGATTACAAGGTTAATCTTAATCCCAAAGGAGACTGCAAATGAGCTGATTTGGGCATGATGAGGTGTGCAAAATAAATGTGTTTGATGGAGGGGACCTGATGTTACTTTTGAAGGTGTATGTTCCTAAAAGCTGGAGCATGAGTTACTGTGAACCAATATAGACACCCACATAGATCTGATAAATGTGTGACTTGTTGTCTGTTGAGAGAGGCAGAGCAGGATTTGCCCAGGATGTGAGTGGTATTTTCTGTGATTAAGTTAAACCCAGTGTCTCAGAGAGGATTCAGGATTCCATTTTCTCTCTTGACAAAGCTCTCAGTTTAAAGGAGGATGGTGGCATGTTAGAGTCACAGAGGGATGTGACCTGAAGACAGCAGCAGTGATTCCTACTGCAAAATAAAAGAGCATTCCAGAGACTTCTATTGGCTCAACACAGACCCCATCTGGCTGCAGCTTTCCAAGGCTCAAGGTTGTAGGTCTGGACCAGGTTTTTATTTGGCGATTATCCAATTGTGTAGGGACAGCAAGAGCTTTTACAATTCTTCAGGCAGAGGACCTAAGAAACTTTACTATTAGCAGCTTAAGTGAAAAGCGTTGTGAATGGACAGCTTGTGAACAGACAAAGCGCTAAGTGCATGAGGCTCAGCAGCCAGTTCAGAGCTGAGGAAGGAACACTATATCCAGACATGCACGACTACGTGCAGGATGCCTAAGAAAAATTAAAAAAAAAAAAGCTGTGGGGTTCAGGAACAAAGCACCAGAGAGACTCAGGCTGCTAGAAACTGTGTGCTACAAAAGTATTGGTGCACCTTAGGAAGGTGAACTTTCAGAAGATTTATCTCTTTGGGATGGAAAGATTGCAGCTGAGGAAAAGCCTTGGCCCAGGTAGATCTTTTGGTGTGTTTGCACATAGAGGTGTTTGGGATTCCACTCTTGTTAAGGATGAACAGGGGAGGGCTTCAGAAAAGTACCGAAGCATATCCAGAGCTGCTGGGCATCCAGGAGGAGTCCGGGTGTATAAATCTGTGCTCGTCCTGATGGACCATCAAGGATACTGTAGTGGAGATGACTCAAGTGATTCAACAGTCTTTGAGCCCAAGCCTGTAACATGTTCCATTCTTTTCTTTTCTTTTTATGTTTTTGACATAACAATATTTTATTTTATTTTACTTATTTTTTTTCCCTTTTACATACCAACCACAGTTCCCCCTCCCTCCCTTTCTCCCACTTCCTTCCACCTCCCCCACCCCCATATCCCATCCATTCCCATGGGAGTCAACAAGGTCTGGCTTATCAGGTTGAGGCGGGACCAAGCCCCTCCCCACTTCATCAAGGCTGAGCAAGGTATCCCACCATAGGCTCCAAAAAGCCAGTTTGTGCACTAGGGAAAAATCCTGGTCCCACTGCCAGGGGCTCTGCCAACTGCCCAAGCCACACAACTGTCACCAACATTCAGAAGGCCTAGTTTGGTCGCATGCAGGTTCCCGAGCTGTCAGTCCAGAGTCCATGAGCTCCACTAGCTCGGGTTGTCTCTGTGGGTTTCCCCATTATGATCTTTACCACCCCCCACCCCCACCTGCTTATATCATCCCTCCCTCTCTCTGACTGGACTCCAGGAGCTTGGCCCAGTGCTTAGCTGTGGATCTCTGCATCTGCTTCCATCAGTTACTGGATGCAGGTTCTATGATGACAATTAGGGTAGTCATCAATCTGATTACAGGGGAAGGCCAGTTCAGGCACCCTCTCCACTATTGCTTAGAGTCTTAGCTGAGATCATTTTTGTGGATTCCTGGGAATTTCTCTAGTATTAGGTTTTTCCCTAACCCTCATAATGCTCCTTCTATCAAGATATCTCTTTCATTGCTCTCCCTCTCCGTCCCTCCCCCAACTGGACCATCCTGTTCCCTCATGTTCTCATATCTGCCTCTCCCCACATGTGTGAGCTCCCAGTTTACCTAGGAGATCTTATCTATTTCACCTTCCTAGGGCGATCCATGTATGTCCCTCTTAGGGTCTTCTTTGTTACCTAGCTTCTCTGGGTTTGTGATTTGTAGTCTGGTTATCCTTTACTTTACATCTAATATCTAATTTCTGGGTCTAGGTTACCTCACTCAGGATTTTTTTTCTAGTTCCATCTAGTTCTATTTGCCTCCAAATTTCACAATGTCATTTTTTAAAAACCGTTGAGTAATACTCCATTGTGTAAATGTACCACATGTTCTTAATCCATTCTTTGGTTGAGAGGCATCTAGATTATTTCCAGATTCTGGCTATTATGAATAATACTGCTATGAACATAGTTGAGCATCGTGGTATGATTGTGCATCCTTTGAGTATATGCCCAAGAATGATATTGCACGGTCTCGAGGTAGATTGATTACTAATTTTCTAAGAAACTGCCATACTGATTTCCAAAGTGGCTGTACAAGTGTACACTCCCACCCACAGTGGAGGAGTGTTCCCCTTGTTCACACCCTCTCCAATATAAGCTGTCTTCAGTGTTTTTGATTTTAGCCATTCCGACAGGTGTAAGATGATATCTCAGAGTCATTTTGATTTGCATTTCCCCATGACTAAGGGTGTTGGGCAATTCCTTAAATGTCTTTTGTCTATTTGAGATTCTTCGGTTGAGAATTCTCTGTTTAGATCTATACCCCATTTTTAAATTGGATTATTGGTATTTTGACGTCTAGTTTCTTGAGTTCTTTATATATTTTGGAGATCAGCCCTCTGTCAGGGTTGGTGAAGATCTTTTCCCAATCCTTAGGCTGTCATTTTGTCTTATTGACTGTGTCCTTTGCTTTACAGAAGCTTCTCAGTTTCAGGAGGTCCCATTATTAATTGTCACTCTCAGTGTCTGTGCTACTGGTGTTACATTTAGGAAGTGGTCTCCTGTATCAATGCATTCAAGGCTACTTCCCACTTCCTCTTCTATCAGATTCAGAGTAACTGGATTTATGTTGTGGTCTTTGATCTACTTGGACCTGAGTTTGTGCATGGTGACAGATATGGATCTATATGCAATCTTCTACATGTTGACATCCAGTAATGCCAGCACCATTTGTTGAAGATGCTTTCTTTTTTCCATTGTACAGTTTTGGCTTCTTTGTCAAAAATCAGTTGTTAATAGGTGTGCATATTAATGTCAGAGTCTTTAATTCGATCCCAT
This sequence comes from Peromyscus eremicus, assembly GCF_949786415.1. Classification (NCBI taxonomy): domain Eukaryota; kingdom Metazoa; phylum Chordata; class Mammalia; order Rodentia; family Cricetidae; genus Peromyscus; species Peromyscus eremicus. The sequence continues at coordinate 83,260,646 of NC_081425.1, forward strand.
TGATCTATGTGTCTGTTTTTATGCCAATACCATACTACAGTTCTATAGTAGAGCTTGAGGTCCAGGATGGTGATGCCTCCAGAGGTTCCTTTATTGTACAGGATTGTTTTGGCTATCCTAGGTTTTTTTTGTTTTTCCATATGAAGTTGAGTATTGCTCTTTAAGGTTTGTGAAGAATTGTGTTGGGATTTTGATGGAGATTGCATTGAATCTATAGATTGCTTTTGGTAAGATTGCCATTTTTACTTTGTTGATCCTACCTATCCAAGAGCATGGGGGATCTTTCCATTTTCTGATATTTTCTTCAATTTCTTTCTTCAAAGACTTAAAAGTTCTTGTCATATAGGTCTTTTACTTGTCTGATTAGTTACCTCCAGGTATTTTATGTTATTTGTGGCTATTGTAAAGGATGATGTTTCCCTGATTTCTTTCTCAGCTCATTTATCATTTGTATATAGGAGGGCTTGTAGCCAGGGGTTTCTCCAGTCCTGCCTGGCCCCGCGGTTGGGACAAATCTCTCCCACCTATGTCCTGCAGCTGCTTGGTCCCAAGTAAACACACAGAGATTTATATTACTTACAAACTGTATGGCCTATGAGTCAAGCTTCTTGCTAGCTAGCTCTTATAACTTAACCCATTTCTATTAATCTATATGCTGCTACATTGCTGTGGCACTACCGGTCTGCAGGCATTTTGTTGTTCCTTGGGCAGTGGGCTGGTGTCTCCTTGACTCCACTCTTCTTTGTCTTATCTTTAGTTTGAATGTACTGCCTAACCTTTTCCTGCCCTACTATAGACCAATGAAGCTTTATTTACCAACCAATCAGAGCAATACATATTCACAGCATACAGAAAGACATCCCACAGCAAGGGCTACTGATTTTTTTGAGTTGATCTTGTATCCTGCCACATTACTGAAGGTATTTATCAACTATAGGAGTTCTCTGGTAGAATTTTTTTTTTCGAGACAGGGTTTCTCTGTGTAGCTTTGTGCCTTTCCTGGAACTCACTCTGTAGCCCAGGTTGGCCTCAAACCCACAGAGATTCACTTGCTTTTGCCTCCTGAGTGCTGGGATTAAAGATGTGTGCCACCACCACCCGGCCCCTGGTAGAATTTTTTGAGTAACTTATGTATACAATCATATCATCTGCTAATAGCAGAAGTTTGACTTCTTCCTTTCTAATTTGTATCCCTTTAATCTCCTTTTGTTGTCTTATTGCTCTAGCTAGAACTCCAAGTACTATATTGAATAGATATGGAGTGGACAGCCTTGTCTTGTTCCTGATTTTAGTGGAATTGCTCTGAGTTTCTCTCCATTTAGTTTGATGTTGGCTGTTGGCTTGCTGTATATTGCCTTTTTTATGTTTAGGTATGTTCCTTGTATCTCTGATCTCTCCAAGATCTTTATCATGGAGGGGTGTTGGATTTTGTCAAAGGCTTTTCAGCATCTAATGAGATGATCATGTGGTTTATTTCTTTCAGTTTGTTTATATGGTGAACTACATTGACAGATTTTCATATGTTGAACCATCCCTGCATCTCTGTGATGAAGCCTACTTGATCATGGTGGATGATTTTCTTTTTTAATTAAGAGATTTTCTATTCATTTTACATACCAACCACAGATTCCCCTGTCCTCCTTCCTCCCGCCCCCCAGGCTTTCCCCTCAACCCACCCCCCATCCCCACCTCCTGCAAGGCAAGGTATCCCATGGGGAGTTAGTAGAGCCTGACACATTCAGCTGAGGCAGGTCCAAGCCCCTCCTCCCTGCACCAAGGTTGCACAAGGTGTCCCACCATAGGTACTAGGCTCCAAAAAGCCAGCTCATACACTAGGGACAAGTCTCAATCCCACTGCCTGGAGGCCCCCTAAACAGTTCAAGCTAAACAACTGTCTTGCTTATCCAGAGGGCCTAGTCCAGTACCATGGGGCTCCTCAGCTATTGGTCCACAGTTCATGTGTTTCCACTAGTTTGGCTAGTTGTCTCTGTACTTTTTCCAGTCATGGTCTCGATATCCCTTGCTCGTAGAATCCCTCCTCTCTCTCATCGATTCGACTTCTGGAGCTCCACCTGGGACCCAGCTGTGGATCTCTGCATCTACTATTACAAATAATGCTGCTATGAACATAGTTGAGCATGTGTCCTTGTGGTATGATTGAGCATTCCTTGGGTTTATGCCCAAGAGTGGTTTATCTGGGTCTTGAGGAAGATTGATTCCCAATTTTCTGAGAAACCGCCATACTGATTTCCAAAGTGGCTGTACAATCTTGCATTCCCACCAACAGTGGAGGAGTGTTTCCCTTGATCCACATCCTCTCCAACATAAGCTGTCTTCAGTGTTTTTGATCTTAGCCATTCTGACAGGTGTAAGATGGTATCTCGGAGTTGTTTTGATTTTTGTCTCCCTGATAATTAAGGATGCTGAACAATTCCTTAAATGTCTTTTGGCCATTTGAAATTCTTCCTTTGAGAATTCTCTGTTGCCAGGTGGTGGTGGCGCACACCTTTAATCCCAGCACTCGGGAGGCAGAGCCAGGCGGATCTCTGTGAGTTCGAGGCCAGCCTGGGCTACCAAGTGAGTCCCAGGAAAGGTGCAAAGCTACACAGAGAAACCCTGTCTCGAAAAACCAAAAAAAAAAAAAAAGACAGTTATGGGCCTGGAGAGATGGCTCAGAGGTTAAGAGCACCAACTGTTCTTCCAGAGGTCCTGAGTTCAATTCCCAGCACCCACATGGTGGCTCACAACCATCTGTAATGAGATCTGGCACCATCTTCTGTATACATAATAAATAAATAAATCTAAAAAAAAAAGAGAGAGAGAATTCTCTGTTTAGTTCTATAGCCCATTTTAAAAATTGGATTGTTTGTTATTTTGATGTCCAGTTTCTTGAGTTCTTTATATATTTTGGAGATCAGCCCTCTGTCAGATATGGGGTTGGTGAAGATCTTTTCCCATTCTGTAGGCTATTATTTTGTCTTATTGACTGTGTTCTTTGCCTTACAGAAGATTCTCAGTTTCAGGAGGTCCCATTTATTAATTGTTCTCAGTCAGGTGGGTGACTGTTACTGTTGCTGCTGGCTTTGTTTGTATGGCCCTGCTTTTTTATGCCAGCAGTTTTTCCCAGGTCCTGCACCTCCTCTATCTTGGCTTCACACTGTTTGACAACTGCAGGAACCCTGGTATCTCCAGAACACACTCAAACTCCCTTGCTTGCTCTCTTTGCTAATTGATTCCAGACCACTGGTTAGAAACAAAGAAAAAGTGCTGAAAGAAAGAATTAGCAACGCTTCAGGGGATTTTTCTTCTGTACGAGGGCAGTTACAAGTGATTCTCCCATTCAGACAGATGTTTCTTCCAGGTGAATTTAATTTTTTGCCCCTACAGAAAGAGAAAGAAGTCTGAGAAAGAAAGGTCTGAAAAGCTTTTAGATTTTTAGAGAGAGATTTGATTAAGTTTTTCCAAGGAAAGCTTTCAGTTCTTGAGAGAAAGATTATTAAGTTTTCTCCAAAACTTCTGTTCTCTAAACTTTGATTTCATGGTCAAATGGAAACTAATTTTGATTGTACTGTGTTGCCAGTGGAGCAGAGAATTTTGTTTAGTTTGCATCCGCCTCAGGGAAAATTCCCCCCTGCTTCTCAAGTCTTGATTTTAAGTTGTCTCTAGGCAAAAATCTTTCATAGGAATCTTTTTCTGCCCATTTTTTCTCATCTTTGATATATTTTTTCTGACTCTTCTCCTGGATTTTGCATACATAGCCCCATATTGGAAGCAAGGTTCCTCTGTCTTGTTGCTTATTTTGGCCTAAATTTTTTCTTAAACTATATTTCTAACCCAATATTTCTATTTTCTAACTTATTTAATTTTTTTCCTACACTATTTTCCTATAGATAGAAATTAAGAGAGAGAGAGAAAAAGAAACTTGATAGAAAGAAATATACATGTTTTTTTCAATTTCAGGATTTCACTGCCTAACTTGACTCCTGAGAATAAAATATCATTGTCTTTATCAAATCCTTATTGGCATGCCGTGTATATACCCCAACACTTCCTTTCACCAAGTCCCTGGGTTCCTGTTCAGGGTACCATCTGTGGGTGCCCACATTGTTATTTATTAAGATCAACCCATGTGAGTCTATTTAATGGGTAATAGGGATTTATTAAAATATAAATTGAAGAGATACACTCATGAATCCAGAACAGAGTAGACAGCTGAAGTTGCCCTCTGATCTGACCAGGAATGAATCCACCTCGTAGGCAGCAGGGAGAAGGGGTCCCTTTCCTTTTAAGTGGTCATATACAATGGCAAGAAGCACCACCTCCTTTGGGCCCTATAGCCCAAGGTCATGAGTGGAGCAAATGCCACTACTGTTGTTGGTAGTGTGTGTTTCCCTTCTTTGGGATTTGCTGGTGTGAGGTTATTTATTGCCTGTGTTTTTGTAGGTGCAGCTTACTTTCTTGGGTTGGAGTTTTCCTTCTAGTACTTTCTGTAGGGCTGGATTTATGGATAGGTATTGTTTAAATCTGGTTTTGTCATGGAATATCTTGTTTTTTTCCGTCTATGGTGATTGAAAGTTTTTCTGGGCATAGTGGTCTGGACTGGCATCCATGGTGTCTTAGTGTTTGCAAAATGTCTGTCCAGGACCTTATGGCTTTCAGAGTCTCCATTGAGAAGCTGGGTGTAATTCTGATGGGTCTGCCTTTATATGTTATTTGGCCTTTTTCTTTTGCAACTATTAATATTCTTTCCTTATTCTGTATGTTTAGTGTTTTGGTTATTATGTTGTGAGGGGACTTTTTTTCAGTCCAGTCTATTTGGTGTTCTATAAGCTTCTTGTATCTTCACAGGCATGTCCTTCTTTAGGTTGGGAAAATTTTCTTCTATGGTTTTGTTGAATATGCTTTCTGTGCCTTTGAGCTGGAATTCTTCTCCATCTTCTATCCCTATTATCCTTAGGTTTGGTGTTTTCATTGTGTCTCAGATTTCCTGGATGTTTTTGTTAAGAATTTGTTGGATTTGAGCCTAGCAGTGGTGGTGCATGCATTTAATCCCAGCACTTGGGAGGCAGAGACAGGTGGATCTCTGTGAGTTCAAGGCCAGCCTAGTTGACAGAGCAAGTTCCAGGAAAGGCTCCAAAGCTACATAGAAACCTGTCTTGAAAAACAAACACACAAACAAACAAAAGAATGTTTGATTTGACATTTTCTTTGACTGATGAATCTATTTCCTCTATCGTATCTTCAATGCCTGAGAGTCTCTCTTCCATCATTTTACTCTGTTGGTTTTGCTTGAATCTGTAGTTCCTGTTCGTTTACCCAGATTTTCCATTTCTAAAATTCGCCCCCCCCCCCGTTTGTGTTTTCTTTATTGTCTCTATTTTAATTTTCAAGTCTTGAACTGTTTCCATCACCTGTTTGATTGTTTCCTTTTGGTTTTCTTGGTTTTCCTTAAGAGATTTATTGATTTCTTCCAATTTTTTGTTTTTCTTTCCCTCCATTTCTTTAAGGGAATTTTTTGTTTTTTAAGGACCTCTATCATCTTCATAAAGTTATTGCTAAGGTCATTTTCTTCTGCTCCATCTGCGTTGGGATATTCAGGTCTTGCTGTTGTAGAACCACTAGGTTCTTCTGGTGCCATATTGCCCTTTATGTTGTTGAATGTGTTCTTACACTGCTGTTTACCCATCTGGGGTTGGGGTAATTGTAGGTACAGCTGTTGACTCTTCCTCCAATCAGTGTGTGTGGTGCTTGTGCCTCCAGGGACCTCTGATGCTGCTGGGGAGGGTGGTGGAGCAGCCTGGCTATAGGAGTCTTGCCTGTTGACTGGCTTCTGGGACTCTTCCTCCAATTGGTGCAGATGAAGGCTGTGCATTCATGGGGCCTCTGATGCCGCTGGGGATGGTGGTGGAGCAGCCTCTACATGTTTCATTCTTGATCTTGGTGAGAACATGACATATAAAGCCCCAAAGAGGCATGGCTATACTTGTTTTCAAAGGCTGTTACAATCAGTGACTGCCTTGCTGCCTTATGTCCAAGAACAAGCATAGGTTCTGCATCTGAGCTGCTATCCACACCCAAGGCACCAATCCCCTGTGTTTCCTGGGCTGGCTGGGAACTCACTATGTAAACCATGAAGCCTGGAGCTTGCAGAGATCCATCTGTGCCTGTGAGTTCTGGGGTTACAGGAGTGTGACACCACAGCAGACTAAAGAAGTCGGGCTTAAGTGTGAAGAGTTAGAAATTGCTTTTTTATTCATAAAAAATAAATTTTCCTCAAAAGGGGCTCTAAAAGAGCAGTCAGTATAAACAGGGAATAGCCTTAGCAAATTATGAAAAACAAGAAGAGCAAATAACATCAAAATAACAAAACCAAAGCCAAAACAAGGAAAAGCAAAAACCTAAACCAAAACCCAAATAAAATTAAGCAGCATTCTCTCACTGCAGAGTGAACAGCACAGATCTACCACCTGTGGCTGGCCTTGGAGACACGGTAGGAAGACAGTCACCAATTATAACAGCATTTTCAAGAGGAGTATAGCCATTCCTCTTTGGGGCTTTATATGCCATGTTCTCCCCAAGGGTAAGGGATTTTCCTCCTTCTGAGTTCACAGCTACAAAGGGTGTCGTTTTCTGAGGAGGCCTAGATCCAAGGGTGGTGAATGCCATGCTCTCTGGTTGTCTGTGGCTTCCTTTTTCTTCCTCAGTTCTCACAAAAGGTGTTGTCAAGAGGGAAAGGGAGTCAAGACTCAGAAGCAGCCATGCTGGGTCACTGGCTAGGCACAATCAAGGCCTATTCCACAATGGAAACCAAATCTGAAGAAGAAACTTCATTCCCACATTTCAGCAGTTGCTGGGAATGGGGCTCAGCAGGTGGCTCTTGCTGTAGAGCCTCCCTCTGCAAGGGGCCCTCATCCTGGGCTGTGGCCTGTTCCAGCTCAGGCTAAAGCTTTCTGGACCTGGGAGAGAAAAGCAGTTAAGACACAGGTCAGGAGGGGACCTGCCATGTCAACTGTCTAGCTACTAACCCCCACCACCTCAGCTGTGCTGGACAGTCAACATTGATCCTTTGACTGAGGTCATTGTTTGAACCCCCAAGGATCAAGGCTCACAGAGTGGCAGGGTCTAGAACTTTTCTTATCCCTAAACGCATCATAACTTAAACTGAGTACTGTGTGATGTCCTCTTTACTAAAAAAATAAGGTATTCTCCTACAGTTCAGGGACATCATTTTGTAAATAGCAAGAGGATGTTAATACCATAGCTAACAGTATATGATCAATACACATGGTACTGATGATGAGTTACTGATCAACCACATCATTTTATTGATAGCCATAATACCGTCTTGTCATCTGGGCACCTGAACAATGTCACGAGGCTAGCTCAGTCCTCATGCCCAGGAGATACCTTGAACATGAGCAACATGCAAGATAGAGTCAGTCAGTAATCCTAGAGCAGAGATGTGTGCCTGAGAACACTGGCCCTGCATGGGCTCTGGGACCAAACAGAAACTTGTGATTTCCTTAGGAATATGCTGGGAATCTGCATCCTGACTTTCTTTGGGAGTATGTTACAGAACATTCCCAAGAAGGTTCTGATCTTCCCTGGAGCTGAGGCATCTGCCTGGGTTCATTCTGGAAAGTCCTTAACCTATTCTATCCAGAGAACACTTTACACAGTAAATGGGCAAAAGATGCAGAGAGCAGTGTTCAAAGGTGGGAATCTCTTCTCTACAGGGGATGTTCCTCAATAAAAATGGAATTTTAGCCAGGTGTGGTACTCTACACATTTAAATCCAATCACTTGGGATGCTGAAGCAGGTAGATCTCTGTCAATTCAAGAAAATCCTGTTCAGAACACAGAGAGTTCAGAAGAGAGGAAGGGGGACTCAATTCTATAGACATACTGAGTATCAAATGTATTGTTTTCTGGACAAAAGTTATTGTTGATGGGACCATCATATTTATGTGAGGTCTTCTTTCCCTGGTAGCTGGGAAACATGCATGTGAACAGAGGCCCATAAAAGACAGAGATCTCAAGTACAGGAGACCCACTTGGCTCTACCTCCTCTCCCAAGCCTAGGATCCTAATTCATCTGGAAGAATTCAAAGTGATGCTGCAGTTTTTCTGCCAAGTCCTTTTCCTGGGTGACCATCTCCTTCTGCTTCAGCAGGAACTGAAGTCTTTCCTCCAAACTTTGGAGCTCCAGTTCATTAGAAGATTGGGTTCTTAGTGGAGGGTTACACACTGTCATACATAAGCAAGCACATACACAGAATCCCAGTAGCTTGCTGGTCAGCCAGGCAGGCAAAATAGTAAGCATCCAGGGACATAAGAAACCCTGATTCAAGGTAGACAGTGACAAGAAACCCAGTGGTCTCCTCTAGGCAATGCACACATGCATGATGCACCACAACACCCACATGCATACACTACACACACACACACACACACACACACACAGAGAGAGAGAGAGAGAGAGAGAGAGAGAGAGAGAGAGAGAGAGAGAGAGAGAGAGAGAGAGGAGAAATGGAGATAGCAGAAAGAAACATTATGGCATGTGAGCAGTTGAGTTTAGACTAACCATATCAGCCTTTTAGAAGAGTCTCACAACTTAGCCATCACTCCTTGGGGGACTAAGACTGCTGGGGGAAACATGATTGGCTTGCCTAGACTATGTTCAGTTGCTCAGAGAAATTTTGCCCCCAAATATCCCACTCTCCACCACTAGCTTGTCAAAAATCCCCAGGTGATCATCCAATGAACCCCAGATATATTCTGTTGGAGTGGAGAACTGTCCCACTCAGAAAACAGGGCTCACAAGCCACTACTCAGGCTTCTGTAACTGTGACCAAGAGCTGGGCAAAGTGAAGCGAACACATCCGGATGCAGGAAGAAAGGAGAAGGCCACATGCCACCCTAATCCATGAAATGAGAAGCACTCATTTGGCATGTGCACACAGATCTCCTCCTTACAAACTGCTTCCAACAGGTGATCTCACATGAGCTTTGCCAAGCACATGAGCCTCACAACCCACAATTCACTCATTCAAAGCTCTGTGCATAGCATCCTACCTATCATAATGACATTTAGGTGTGATATGTTACTGACCCATTTCCCTCATTGGACCGCAGTTTCAAGCAGAGCAGCAGGCATGGCTTGCCAATAATTTGGTTTCTCAGAAGAGGCTAACTTCCCAGAAGTACTTGTACATGGACACTGAAGTGAACACCTCAGATGGCATGAGGTGGGTGGCTGGATGGGAGCATGGATGAGTAAGGTGATGGGTGAAAGCACAGGAGGGTGGATGGGCAGACGAGAATCCAATGGGCAAACGGTGCCAGGGCTTAGCCTGACCCACCTACCTGCCCCTACCTGTTATTGCTGGGTTTGGAGGTCACTGGTCTCTTCCTCTTGGTCCTTACAGATCAATTTCAAGTCCTTCGAATGGTGCTTCAGCAGGATCCAATCCTCCATTAGTTTCTTGTTCTCCTGCCTCAGCATGCCCACCTTCTTCTCCAGCTGAGTCTGTTCCATCAGGAGCCAGATGTGCAGACCACTGGAGACACGCACGGCATAATAAGGCCCTGCCAGCCTCCTCCTGCCACCCCAGACTCCAGGAACCAGCAGCCCAAAAGGTGTCAGGTTTCCAAGAAGACAAAGCCTAGATCCCATACAGACGTGACAGCTGCACTCAGAAGGCCAAAATGAGAGAACAGCGGATAGCAGAAAGAATCAATCTACCACAGAAAACCCCAACACCAAAAGGGATCCACTTCCCTTCAATATAAAGAGGAGTCCCCCAATTATTCTTAATCTCCGAGGTAATGGGGAAACATCAGCAAGTAGTGGGCAAGTACCCTCTGAGGGAGGGCAGGAGACCCCAGGGGAGTTTATTCTATCTACAGGCTCCACAGCAACTAGATCTGTAAAGCCTGCGTATGAGCTACAGATGCCCAGGACTGCCTGACAATCCTATCATGGTGGAAATTGCTTGTCTAGATGCTCCTGAGGCTCCAGGACAATGGTGGCAGGGGCTAACAGTCTCTTTTACACTTAGCAAAACTGAGTCCAAGAGACACAAATCCAAGAGCTGCTTGCTAAGTCTGCTTACTAAGAAGAAGAACGGCTAGAGTCAGAGTTGGGGAAACTCCAGTTCAGAGAAAAAGACAGGCAGAGATGGCCACTCCACAACTAATGGAGTTCCTGTCAAGACGGGCACTTACCGACAGAAGACTCTCCTTGGTCAGATCACTGAACTTCTCTGAGGACTCAGTGTTCTCATTCTGCAAGCTCTTTAATTTTGACATGATCTCTTTATGCTCCAACTTCAGTTTCTTACAGAATTTGGCTTGTGGTAGAGACTAGAGACAGAAGGAAGGAAGCCCGAGAACACAGGCCTCAAGGCTCACGGGAACTCAAGTTGTATCCTGGTCCACCACTGCACAGTGGATACCACACTCTGGCTCAAATGTACTGGGACTTCCTGGTGCTTTTAAACTTGTTATCCTGGCCCCGGGTCAGCAGAGGCTGGGGGTTCAGATGGAGGCTGCCCTGGCTGCATGAGCTTACTCAGCAGGCCTGAGGGTCAGTCTAGCTTTCTATGTTACCAGGAGTCTATGCCACAGGACTTGGCACACCAGATATTGCAGTGACATTTCTCCTGTTTCACAAGAGTGATTCTAGGTCCTCGGTGACTATTACTGAACAGTTAGACAGAGCACGTAATTCTGGGGTTGAGACCCAACATCAGGACAGCTATAAAAACTCCCCAAGGGATTCCTAGGTGCCACCAAGCTGAGCACATTGGGCAAGAGCAGTGCTGCTTAAAGTGGGGCTCCCAGACCTCAGCACTGGCATCACCTGGAAACTGAGACAGGAAAATCCTCAGGTTCTACCACAGTTCCCTGGCTCCCAAGAGTCTGGAGGGACACACAAACCTGCAAATACACACACACACACACACACACACACACACACATACACACACACACAGAGAGAGAGAGAGAGAGAGAGAGAGAGAGAGAGAGAGAGAGAGAGAGAGAGAGAGAGAGAGACAGATAGCACACACAATCAGATGCTCGAGAAATGCATGGAGCAAGAGTATAAGGCACACAACTAGAGAGAAACAGTAATGAGCCCCAGTCACACATTGAGATGGACCAAGTTGGACCAGGCCCCTGTAGCTGCTACCAGGAGCTTCCAGCACACAATCACCTGCCAGGCAAGTTCAAAGACTCACCACTGACTCACAGCAGCTAGTATCTCACACAAGCCAACATCTGTCAGGTTCTTTCAAAATGCATCCTGGGAACTCACACATTAGTGTCTCAATCCTTGAGTGGTGTAACTCAGACCACAGGCTTGGGTTTTCATTTGGAGAAAGCAGAATAGTTAAGAGTCCCCATCTCACTCCCTCCAAAGCTTCAGGTCTGCCTCTCCTTTGAGAAGAATTTAAGACATGAGTTTGGGAACAGAATCACTCTGGAAGTGCAGCCTCCTAGAACCCAAGACCTTGAAAGGAAGAAGGTAAGGGTGACATTGAGGACATGCCCTGGAGTCTGAAACAATGGATACCTATTGTCCATGGTTCCTTCAGTGACAAAGATCAGGTGATCCCGTAGCTCATTTCTTTGACTGGTCATTAGCTTCAGCTCCGTGGTCAGCCTCTCCATTTCCTTCCTCACCTCTTTCTTGGTGAGGAGGGTTGGGTGGGATGAGGGCTCCATAGCAGCCTCTGTGGGTAGATGAACATAGTGAACTTGCATAGTGACAAGGCATAGAGGATGGACAGACCACCCTGAGGCCCAAACAGACAGATCATGTCTGGAACTCAGTGACACCCCAAACATTTTGGGGCAGGCTGAGATGCCCCCGCTGTGGATCTCAGCTCTCATCACTCTGTAGAGATGTGGCTGTGTAAGCAATCAAGGGTTTCCTCTGCCTCCCTACATATACTTCAGGGGAACAAAGACCATCTCTTCAGGCATATTCACAGCAGCACAGGATGCAACATAGTCCAGAGCTCTGAAGTCTGCCTGTGTTTTCAGAAGCCAGGAGAAAAATGGCACAGTGCATAAGCACTCAGATGTTGCGAAGAGCCCAGATCTCCTGCCTGGTCACTCCAGGACCACAGCTATGGATTGAAGTTATGCAGGGACACAACATGGTCTAAAGACTCAACAAGTTCCTGTACTGACAGCCCAGAATATGGACTGGCATGAAGGAGCCAATCTCTGCCCTGATCCCACACCTCTACAGTTGTTTGACTACTATAGAGAACTGCCTGCCACCCTTAACTGCTGATCAGAACCCTAAAGGGGCCGCTGTCAGGGAGAGGTGATCAGAGGAGTCTGCTGGACAGCCTGCCGACATGATGTCTTGACCAGAAGCACTTTTCTCTCCATGTGACTAGTGTCGACAGCCGCTGCACCTAAAGGAAACTACTGGGCGTGAAGTGCACTGATGCCTGCCCTAATCTGGGGACACATTAGTCCCTCTCTGCCTCCTGCTGGTCTTCTTCTGTTCCCATATTACACCCCCAAATCCTAGTAATGGTGAAAGTTGTGTTTCCCTAGAACGACAGCCTTGGCCTTGCCAGCTCCTGGCTTAGGAGATGAACAAACTAATGTTCTGGAATCCCTGACTTTAAGGAATTATGATAAGCTGGGAAGTCCATTTGCTTCTCAGAGGCTCCAGCTCCTCTGCCCCATTACTGGAAGGCCCAGCTCAAGCCCACCTCCTCCAGGAAGCTCCCCATCTCCTGCCCAGCACTTACTGTGCCTTTGCCAGAACCACTTACTTGTTCCTGTTTTCCTCTGAGCCTGGACGGCACCTTCCTTGTGCCTCTCTCTGGTCTCTCCATGCTGTCCATTCCCTCTCCCAAACAGACCTCTGAGTCTGGACAGCATGTCTAGAGGCCAAGCTTGTGGTCACTGAACAAATGTCCTCAAGGCAGTCAGTGTTGCTACAACACTGGTGACATCACAGGGGATGCCAAGAGCTCTCCAGGATACAATAGAATGCCCAGAGAAGGGACTGCTGATGTCATGGGGAACAGCCTTTGCCACCCTGCTAATTGGTTCTCCTTTAACTGACCAGAAGCCCAGATTCCCTTTCCAGGATCCTCCATTGGGACATAGGGGAAGCCATTCAGCACCTCTTTCCAAATCCAGAGTTTCCTTGGCTTGATTGGAAGCCCCATTGTACTTTCCTTGGTGAGAACTGAGCTATACTTTCCAACCAGGAATGTCTCATTCTTTCCTCAAAATTCCTCTATTAAATAATACTGAGAGGCCACCTTAGGATGGAAATAGCCAGGGGTTTCCTCCACCTTCCCACACATGCTTCAGCTGAACACAGAAATAGTCTCTTCAGGCATATTTACAGCTGCACAGGATGCAACGTGGGGAAGAGCCTTGAAGTCTGCCCGTGCTTTCAGAAGCCAGGAGAAAAATAACACAGTGCACAAGCACTCAGGTGTTGTGGACAGTCCAGATCTGTCTGGTCACGATGGCTGGGATTGAAAAGTCATGCAGGGGCACAACATGGTCTAAAGACTCAACAAGTCACCACACTGACAGCCCAGAATATGGAACATGGAAGCTGGCACAAAGAAAGCCAATCTATGCCCTGGTCCCATGACTCTGACAGATGTTTGGCTACACTAGAGAACTACCTGCCATCCTCAACTGCTGATTCAGGACCCCAAGGGACCACTGTCAGGGAGAGGTGGTCAGAGGAGTCTGCTGGACAGCCTGCCGACATGATGTCTTGGCCAGAAGCACTTTTCTCTCCAGGTAACTAGTGTCGACAGCCACTGCACCTAAAGGAAACTCTCGAAGCTTAAGTGCAGTGAGGCCTGGCCTCAGCTGGGGACACATTAGTCCCTCTGCCTCCTGCTCATCTCCTTCTGTCACCACATTACACCCCCAAGACCCAGGAAAGGTAAAAGATAGGCGCTCCCAGAACGACAGCCTTGGCCTTGCCAGCTCCTGACTTAGGGGATGAATAAACTAATGTTCTGGAATCCTTGACTTTAAGGAATTATAGGCAGGGATGCCCATTTGCGTCTCAGAGGCTCCAGCTCTTCTGCCTCATTACTGGAAGGCCCAGCTCAAGCCCACCTCCTCCAGGAAGCCCCCCATCTCCTGCCCAGCACTCACTGTGCCTTCGCCAGAACCACTTATCCTCTGAGCCTGGACGGCACCTTCCTTCTGCCTCTCTCTGGTCTCTGGATGTTCTCCATTCTCTCTCCCAAGTAGACTCCTCAGTCTTGACAACATGTCTATGGTGTACCCTACAGACACTGAAGGAATGCCCTAAGCGATGTTGGTGTCGCTACAACACTGGTGACATCACAGGGGATGCCAAGAGCTCTCCAGGATACAATAGAATGTCCAGAGAAGGGACTGCTGATGTCATGGGGAACAGCCTTTGCCACCCTGCTAATTGGTTCTCCCATAACTGACCAGAAGCCCAGATTCCCTTTCCAGGATCCTCCATTGGGACATAGGGGAAGTCATTCAGCACCTCTTCCTTCCAAAGCAAGAGTTAGAAGGCCCAATATTACTTTTCCTTGTTGAGAACTGAGCTATACTTTCCAAACACTGTCCAGGAATGTGTCATTCCTTCCTCAAAATCCCTCTATCAATATGAGCAATTAAATATTAGTGAGAAGCCACGTTAGGATGAATGTAGACAAGGAAAGATCACCTTCCTCAAGTACAGGTGATTGAAAACACATTCAGGAAGAACCTGCTGGGCTGGTTACAGTGTGGGGTTTGGGTTAAGGGTACAGTCATGGAAGCCACGTGCTTAGCTTTAGGGAATTGCCCCAGGAGTCCTTAGCAGATAGGGAATGCAGCCATTAGGGAGCTGATAAAAGTGTGATGATCCATTGGCAGAGGAAACAGAAGTAGTGGATCAAAACAAAAGGTCTCAGGATGAGTATGGTGCTCTCCACTCTGCACCAAAGACACCAAAGCAGGATTAATTACAATCGTCTGAGTTACAGTGAGATTCTGCCTCTTGGGGAAAATAAAGGATAGTGGGAAAATAAGGACAACACCTGAGACACATCTCAGTTGGGAGAGTGACTTCCTAGCATGTAGCAAGTCCTGGGTCAATGCCTAGTGCTGTCCCCACCGGCCAGGCAGCCCCACCTGTAATCTTAGAAATTGTGAAGTGAAAGCAGGATGATTTAAGCTAAAAGTGAACCTGAAAAGCCAGTGTGAGGACAGCTTGGGGCACGTGAGACCCTGTCTCAACACACAAAACAGAAACATACCCTACCTCCAAGACCTCACCTACCAAGCCTTTCTAATGAAAAGAACTTACCATTCTCCCTACCAGTCTTTCATCTTAGGGAGATGGAGGGAAAGGTGAAGTGATGTTTTATATCTGAGGACCTTGTTCATGCCTTTCCTTAGGTCCACATAGAGACCAAATGAAAGTGGGTATGACCATGTGAACTACTAATACCCAATGCTGCTAGCATAGAACTGTGCCTATGACAATCTCTGCCTTTCCCTGAGGGATGCTGCCCCAGCAGGTAAGTATCAGGGTCTGAGACCAGACTGAACTGATCCCTTCAAGGGACTAGACAGAAGCCATCAGAGACACCCCACTTCCTTCACCAGAAATTAAATCAAGCTGATCCATTCCAAACCTGGTTGTCTATTGAACCGCAGATGATACCCCCACTCCATTCAGAGTTCAGTTTAGGGTGGAGTTCAGACACTTACATTCCTGACCAGTATCTTTGTATACTGCCCAATGCCCAGATTTGTTATAGGACTGGGTGTAGACAAGCAATGTGTTTCTGTCAGTAAGAGGTCCTGCCCAGACCTCTGTCCATAAGAGACTTTAGAGGAACCACTCCTCTTCTTCCTCAGGACTGCTAATGATGGACAGTCTTCAACTGGGAGCCACAGGCTACACAGCCCTTCAAAAGTGACATTACGAGGAAATTCAAAATTTCTATTTCCTTTGCTTTTAAGGCAGTTAAATTCAAAGGGACAGTTCCTAGCCAGGGACTAGCCATCCCACCCTGGACCTCACATCCTAAGTACTTTTCCAGGAATGCTTTGAAGGTAGTTTTCTTGGTTTACAGCTTCCAATTTCAATGTAAAATAGACATGGTATATGTTTCATACAGAACAAATAACAGTGATGTATTTATAATGAGTACATCAGTGGAAAATCCAGCCTAACTGAATGGGAAGCAGGACTGTGTCCTGGCCCCTGTGTATCTAGATCTGGCTCACAGGCAGGAGTGGGCACACCTTAGGTCCTCTGCAGGGACAAAGTGAGGTAGAATGGGCACTGATTAGGCTGAACAGCTGTCTCAAACCCCCGACAAGTTAGGTTACAAGCAGACTCCCAGTTAACCTTCCAAGGAGTTCCTGCTGGGGCCATGGTCTCTGATTCTGTGCACCATAAAAGGTCATGAAGGTGTCTGTCAAAGGGATCCAAAGTCCTTCCATTCAGCACCCTACAGGACAAGGAGCCAATGTCAGGAATGGTGACCTGTCATAAACTATGTGACAAGAGGGATGTGGAATTCATTTGTGTCGAAGATCAGAGGCCTCCTGGGTGGTTTTGGGTCCCTGTTGGCCTTGTGTGACAGCTTGAAGAGCCCAGTTCCTATATTCATTGGATTTATGATGATGATGCACTTGGAAATGCCTGCAACCATCTTGAACAGAGGTCAGAGAGCTGGATTCACAGAGTGGAGGGAACATGACTGAATCAGGATTGCAGACTTGGGATCTGAGGTCCAGCTCTACCACATACCACCTGGCTGAACCTGGCTCATCATTTTCCCTCCCATGTATATACCCTAGGGGGATGGCCAAGGAGCACTGTCTCTGAAATGACAGTGCCTGCCTCAGACCAGCAGGTCACTAGAAGTCAATTCAGCTCAAGCCAGTTCTCTGCAACAGGAGTAAAGAGTAGGAGATAGACAGCCTTTGAGAGAGTGCTTAGGCAGCAGGATCCCTGCACATGATCTTAGCTTAGTGCCCAGAAGAAAAGATGCCAGTGGGGTTGCAAATACAGGGCCAGGGGTAGCGTGTCCTTATCAGAACCCTGGAAGGCAGGCTGCTATTGACTTCCAGAAGAACAGCCATTTCCTCCGCTCCTGGCTTCACTTCACCTCTCTTTTGATTTTTGGAGACAGGGTTTCTCTATATAGTACTGGCTGCTCTGGAACAACTGCAGACCAGGCTAGGCTCCCCTGAAACTCAGAAATCTGTCCATCTGACTCCAATGTGTGGGGATTAAATGCATGGATATACACCACCCGATTCAGTTCAAATTTTAAAAGCTCCAAGAGTCTATGCTAGGACTCTGATTTTAAAGGAAGTTGAAGGTAGATGCATTCTATGTTGATACCAAAGACAACTCCAGGACAGAGAGGCAAACAGCCAAACTAACCCCATCACACAGTGAAAGCTAATGTTGGGGTGGAGTACTCCACGCAGAGAGATGGGACATTTCCTGTAGTGTGGGGGACAGAGGCTGTGCCAAGGCTGCAAAGGTGTGGGTGGTGGGTGCTGGGTTTCAGTCCTGGTGTCCAACAGATATACTCTGGCTTGTGCACGGGCTTCTCCCATTCTAACCCTCCTCACTTTTCTTTCACTTCGTCTTGATGTTTTGAAGACAGGGTCTCATGGTGTGTAGCCTTAATTGGCCTGGAACTTGTTATGTAGAACAAGCTGGCCTTCAACTCAACAGAGAACTGCTTGCTTCTGACTCTTGAGTGCTGGGATAAAATGCATCAACCACCAGGCCTGGATTTCTCATTACCTTCTGTCTCTTCATCTTTAACCTGTGTCTCCCCATTTTCTGTGCTTCTTGGCTCTTAAAATGATGTTCAGTGCCTCACTAGAGGCAGGACCACAGACTACCCTACTGCTACACCTGGAGGCTCTTCCACTAGCTACCTTCTGTCAATCCTGGACAACATGTAGGCTGTTAGTCAATG
Source organism: Peromyscus eremicus (assembly GCF_949786415.1). Classification (NCBI taxonomy): domain Eukaryota; kingdom Metazoa; phylum Chordata; class Mammalia; order Rodentia; family Cricetidae; genus Peromyscus; species Peromyscus eremicus. The sequence continues at coordinate 83,278,636 of NC_081425.1, forward strand.
TGGCCAAGTACAGTGTCAAGGACTAAAATTAGGTCCCCACTGGCTCAGGGTCCATATTTTCTTTTTTGCAACTCAAAAACTGTCTGCACTGAAAGTGGCTCTCATAATGGAGAGAGGGAGGGTAGGGTGCCTTAGTTGGGCTCTGGAGACAAATGATCTGTTGTTTCTGTAAGCAATAGGTCTGGACATAGGAAACCTACCGCATACAGAGTCTTTTCAAAGGAGGCCAGCATCAACACCCTCTCCTTCATCTTGGCAAGGCATGTTGGCCCTCGTAAGGCCCAGGCGTGAGGCCCAGTGTAAGTTCCTGAGCCTAGCTTGAGTTTGGTGACCTGTCTTCGGACATGACTTCCGCATATGAGTGACTCAGCTCAACCCGATCTAGAATTGCCTCTGCCTAGTAACTGCTGAGATGGCATCATCTCATTGGCCTGCTACCCTCACTCCATCCCTCATCACCCCGACCTATGTAAGTCCACTCCTGATGCAATAAAATGAGTTCCTGCTTTGACAAGACTCCTGGCTCAGTGTGCTTCTCTCCAGTGGACAGGGGAGGTCTGGGCCATTGACACTCACCATCCCGCTCAGCCCTGGGGAGAGACCAGTTGGACTGGTCCTGCCTCTACCCTACCTGTCGGTCAGACCGACAGACTGGTGCCCTGTGTGTGGAACGATTTCTTCGACAGAAGAACTGGGCCAATCGGTCTGTGGGTGAGTGTACCTCCACAAGATATGGGGCAGTCTTCTTCTAAGATAAATCCTTCCTTGGAGTTCCTATGAGTATTACTAAAGAGCAAGGGTCTCAACCTCTCTGATAGTCAGGCACTCCAGACATGGACTTACCTCATTAAGATTGCCCCATGGTTGCCTGATGGCAGTCTTTTTAACTGGAACACCTGGGATAGAACAGAAACCCTGATTCACAGGGCCCAGGCTGACAGAAGAGAGACTGAATGATAATCGTCACTGGTGGAGGTGCTGATTGTGGTGTGAAAAGGTCACGGTCATGACAGAACCCAGTGTTAGTTTTTAGTGCTTTATTAGGAGGGAAAGGGGGGAGGAGAAAGAGGAGAGCCAGGCCTGGAGAGAGAGAAAGATGGTGGTGGTGGGGGAGCAGAGAGAGAGAGAGAGAGAAAGAGAGAGAGAGAGAGAGAGAGAGAGAGAGAGAGAGAGAGAGAGAGAGAGAGAAAGAGAGAGAGAGAGAGAGAGAGACAGAGAGAGAGAGCATGGGGTCTGCATCCGGCTTTTAAGGCGCAGGTTTCGTGACCATGCCACTCGTACATAGTCACCAGTGCTCCCAATGATGTAAGACACAAGACCCTGAGCTGCGCATGTGCAGGAGTGAGGGCAGGATCCTAACATTACAGACTTTTTGCTTATTATAAAAAAGTGAGTGGCTGGGCGGTGGTGGCGCACGCCTTTAATCCCAGCACTCGGAGGCAGAGCCAGGTGGATCTCTGTGAGTTCAAGGCCAGCCTGGGCTACCAAGTGAGTTCCAGGAAAGGCGCAAAGCTACACAGAGAAACCCTGTCCCGAAAAACAAAAAACAAAAAACAAAAAACAAACAAACAAAAAAAAACCCCCAAAAAATAAATAAATAAAAGTGAGTGAATAGGAATAGGGGCGTCGTTTCTCCCGTTAAAAACTGCTTCCATCTGACTTGGTGGGCGTTGGTTGGCTCTTAGGGGGGGTAGGGAAGGGGTCCTTCCGAGGTAGACAGGTATCCTGGGACAGTGGGCTGTTCTGCTGCCCCGGAGCCATCCATCCCTCTTGGCTTTTCACTCGGGCCGCTTTTGTGTCTGACAGGATGCTGGTGAGACAGAAAAAGTCTGAAGTAGATCCCACCTGTCCAGATGGATTTAAGCTGTATTCTGGAGCTTGGGAAAATTTTTGAACATGTTAAGAAGCAGCCATGAGAAAATTAGTGACCATTGTAGTGTTTAGTACTCTGCTCATATTGGTTAGTGTTAATGAGAGAGACAGAGAGATTGGAACATGTTTTTAAGCTTTATCAGAGACATTATTTAAGGCACCTGTTTCCTTTACTAGTTTAGCATCCAGGAGACACAGGTGAAGAATTGTTGAAAGCATTGAACAGTAACAGATGGTTATATTAAAGTCTGTTTTTGCAGAGCCCAGACACTTTTGGGTCTGAGGGTATAAATACCTTTTAGCTGTTACAGTTTCTTACTTGATGATTCCTGGACTCCAGTTCTGTGGTGGTCTGAAGCAGCCATTAGCTGAGCAGTGAGTTAGGAGAGGGAACTGGGAAGAGAAAAGCTTGTAGTGCATGAGAACTTATTTCTTTGGAATTAGGGCAGAGATCAGGACCCTGTCTGTGTACATGAGGAGAAGCGCTTCTGACAGGTCTGGCACATGGATGGAGCAATGAAATGAAAGCTCCTACCTTAGCTGGAAAATCTTTCTCATTAAGTAACCCTGAAAATACAATTAAATCTGGTGAAGTGGGTAAGGCTGCCCTCCCTACCCCGACAATAGGGAAATGAGGAGAGGTGAGACCCCAAAACTCCCAGGACTGGGTTAGTGGCTCTGGTGTCCAGAAGGAAAGAAATGGATCGCTTCCATGCTGCATTCTGGGTTCCCTGCGAACGAGCCTGTGGCCGAGCCTAGGTCTGCTGGAGGTCTTAGCTTGATGTTCCTTTGCCCCTTGGTGCCTGGGTGTAGTCAGCTCAATTGATGGCCTGGCAGGGCACACACTAGCCCACGTGGCCTTTTTTTTTTTTTTCTTCACACCCAACGGTTTTCGGGAGCCAGCTGGACACTCGGGTGTTTTTATCTCTCCCCGGTACACCTTAAATGCCACAGATGAAACTTCCGCCTGTGGGGTCCGGAGCCTTGCTCTCCAGATGCTTAAGTTTTAGTCCTATGTCGGGGAGGTCTGGGGGACAAGAGATGGATTTTACTCTGCGTCTTGAATTTTTTTTTTTTGATGTCTGTTGGCTTGGGGACAGCTTTAGGAAGACCTGCCAGGAGGCAGGATATAAACCGATCTATGGCTAAAGAGCCAACCTGATTACTGTCAACTTATTTGCGTGGATCCTAGCCTGCTTCCAGACCCATCCGTGCTTCTCACAACAGCTTGGGAAGGAGTGGGAGGAGTTAAGGTGAGTTAAGGTGAGAGACAGGGTTGGGCAGGAGCAGCCCAACCAATACTGGAGAGTGGAGAGCAGAAGTCAGACAGACAGTAGTGGTTCACATGGCAGAGAAAGAATCAGAAATAGAGGCGAAGTGTATAGCTGGAGTTTTCTCCAGTCCTGCCTGGCCCACAGTCAGGACAAATCTCTCTCACCTGCCAGTCCCTCAGCTGCTCAGACCCAACCAAGTAAACACACAGAGACTTATATTGCTTACAAACTGTATGGCCGTGGCAGGCTTCTTGTTATCTAGTTCTTACATCTTAAATTAACCCATTTCTATTAATCTATAAGTTGCCACGCGGCTCGTGGCTTACCGGTATCTTAACATCTTCTCATGGTGGCAGCTGGCAGTGTCTCTCTGACCCAGCCTTCCTGTTCCCAGAATTCTCTTCTCTGCTTGTCCCACCTATACTTCCTGCCTGGCTACTGGCCAATCAGCATTTTATCTATACAGAGTGATATCCACAGCAGAAGGGTTCAGAGCTTCGGTAGAAAGCTTGGGGATAAGGTAACTCTTTATTTGCTCGTTTGCTGGAAGAAGTTAAATAATTCCTGTGAAATATCAGGGTTGAAACAGCCAAATCTACTGGTATTCCCCCCATATGTCCCATGGCTGCAGTGCCAAGAGAGAAAAATAAAAAATTAACAAATGGGATCCCAGGCTCCTATTTCAAGTGTCCTTGAGAATAGGCAGTCTCTGGACTGGCATTAACAGCACAAATTACCCAAACTGTCATCACAATAAGGGTAAGGGCTGGAGTGTACGCACCGGAGGACCCCCCAGGGGCCTGAACAGTACCCTATATTTCGTCGTACTCAGCTGAGGACCCCCCAGGGGTCTGGCGTGAGTAATGTAGCTCAGGCTGCAGCTGTGGGAAATGGCAGGGGACTCACCAATCTTGGCAGCACAGGTGGTGGGGGAGACGTGTCGGCAGTGGTCGTGGTGGCGGTGGCAGCGGTGGCTGGGCAGTCGCAGGTCCTCAGTATAGGTTTCTGACAACAACACTCAGCCCTGGACGCTGAGTGAGTGGAATCTCCTATGCGAGTCCACGGCACCAATGAAAGGATGATTAATCAGCACTGGAGGTGGCGCTGGTTGCGGCGTGGAAATGTCATGGTCACGACAGAACCCAGTGTTAGTTTTTAGAGCTTTATTAGGAGGGAAAGGGGGGAGGGGAGAGAGGAGAGCCAGGCCTGGAGAGAGAGAAAGATGGTGGGGTGTGTGTGGGGGAGCAGAGCAGAGCAGAAAGACAACGTGGGGTCTGCATCCGGCTTCTAAAGCACAGGTTGCGTGACCACACCTCGAGTAGTAGTTGCCAGCACCCCGATGATGTAAGACACAAGACCCTGAGCTGCTCGTGTGCAGGAGTGAGGGCAGGATCCTAACAGCTATCCCCATTGTTACCGCCTTGAAGGGCTGCTTTCTACCAAGTCCCATTAAGGAGAAACGGCCCGTGGAAAACTCTAAGAGGGAGACATAAGTCCGGAGCCCTACAAGGAGAAGGGGCCTGTAGGGAGACCTCAAGGAGAGGAAACGGAGCCCAGGGGTAAAAAGGGACATAAAAACTGAGGCCACACCCAAACCAAAACCCCTGAGTCAGCCTGGCTCATTGTTTCCATCTCTTGATCCCTTTGATGCTGCCCCCGGCCTTCAAAGGGCTCCTCAATGTCTGCTCTCCCTACCAATTCATTCCCCCCCCCCCAATCTGTCTGCTCCTCCACCCTACTCTGGGTGGGACACGGCCCCAAGGGATGTGACTGGCCTCTTTCCTGTTAGTATTAACCCCAGCAGAAATTGCTCCCTTGCCTGGTACCCTGGGAGGCTCAGGATCTTAAGGACATTGAAAAGGCTGTTTCAGAGGATGGGCCACATTCCCCTTGGGCTGAGACTATCCTTGTCTGGCTCATCAAGCCTTGACCACTCTGGATCGGAAGACCCTCACCAAAGCAGTCCTCTCTGGACCCCTCTGCTTGAAATGGGATGCCTTCTATCTAGAGGAGTGCACGGTCCAGGCAGAGAGAAATCAAGTGGCCAACCCTCAAATCTCTATCACCTTTGGGATGCTGTCTGGTACCTCCAACCAGTACTCCACTGGCCTCCAGCAGGACGTCATCCCTGCCCCCTATCAAGATCAAGTTAGGGCACTTGGGATAGCTGCTTGGAAAAAATTGGATGAAGGCCCCATGGAGGCTCCTGTACCCGGGGTCCATCAGAGATCAGGCGAGGACTTAGTGACGTTTGTTGAAAGGATCAATAAGAGTCTCCAGAGAAAGTTTCCTCCCGGAGAGCTGAGGGATAAATTTGTTAAAATGTTGGTGTGGGACAGCATGAACACTGATCATAAGCTTGCCTATGCTGGATTGAGAGATCAGGGCATTAGCAAATGGATTGTGGCCTCCCGAGATGTTGGCTCCACTTCTCACCAGGCCCAAACCATGGCCGTAGCCATGCAGGCAGCTAATAGGGAACAGATGACAACCTTAGTCAGTGCCCTCCAGCAAGTCTCCATGGGAGGAAAACGGTCCTGCTTTGGTTGTGGGGAGGAAGGCCATTTTAAAAGAGTGTCCTAACCATGCTAAGGGCGCCTCTATGGCTCCTCCCCAATCAGGCCTGCCCTGCACCCCATGCCCCAGGTGTAAGAAGGGGTTCCACTGGGCAAAAGACTGTAGATCTAAATTCAACCTCCAAGAGGTGCCTTTAAACTCCCCCAGGGGCAATTCCTAGTCCCGTTAAATAAGAGGAAAGAGGTGGTCAAAACCCACTGGACCGTACCCTTGGTGCCCAGATTGAGGCCCAAGATGACCCTAACTATTAAAGGAAAAACCTTTAATTTTCTCATAGACACTGGGGCTGACCTCACGGTCACCCGAAAGAAGGAAGTCACCTCCTCCTGGCAGTTGGTCCCTGGACCCCACGTGCTTGGCATTGGGGGGCATTCTATGTCATGGGAGACAGCTAATTGGTTGTCCTGGACCGAACCTGACAGTAATCACAGGAAGGTTCATCCCCTTGTGGTTCCTGGTGTAACTGACAACCTTCTTGGCCAGGACATCCTTGGGGAAGCTGAGGCCTTTATCACCATAGACCATAAGGCCCCTTATCAGGACGTGCTTGACACTGAGGAGTACCAACAGCAGTTTGAGGAGGGGTGGGAAATGCACCCCAATTACAGGGATGGTCCCTATTTTGAGAAGCTCGGACGAGACTTTTCCCAGGTTCACCCCCAATCCTAAGGGCCACTGCTTGCCCCCTGGTGCCAAACATTCAGTGGACACCTGGGGAACCTGTATGGGTTGAGCAGTGGCCTCTACCATCCTTTAAATTCCAATAGCTTGATGCTCTGGTTAAACAATTGTCCTTGGGGCATATTTAGCCATCCACCAGCCCCTGGAACTCTCCTGTTTTTGTTATTAAAAAAAAAAAGGCTAATGGTTCCTGGAGATTCCTACATGACTTAAGAAAAATCAATGAAAGAATGGTCCCCAAAGGGGACTTCCCTGGATACCTGCCATCCCTAATACCTATTATCTGACTATTATTGATATTAAGGATTGTTTTTTTCTCCATTCCATTATATCTAAATGATATGGAGAAGTTTGCATTCTCCCTGCCCTCTACCAATTTCAGGGGCCTGGACTTAAGGTTCCAGTGGACCGTTTTGCCCCAGGGGATGGCTAACAGCCCCCCTATCTGTCAGTACTTTATGTCACATATTTTTTCCTCCCTGATGAGATGCCTGACTTTTTTTTTTTTTTTTTCGAGACAGGGTTTCTCTGTGTAGCTTTGCGCCTTTCCTGGAACTCACTTGGTAGCCCAGGCTGTCCTCGAACTCACAGAGATCCGCCTGGCTCTGCCTCCCGAGTGCTGAGATTAAAGGTGTGCGCCACCACCGCCCGGCGATGCCTGACATTTTATTTTATATTTACATGGATGATATTATTCTAGGAAGCCCCACTTTGATGGGCCGTCAGGACCTCACCACTAATTGCCTTACCATCTTGAAAGATCATAATTTTGGGGTGGTTCCAGATAAAATACAGTTCATCCCCCCTTTAAAATTCTGGGCTCTCTAATGTCTCTTGATACAGTTTCCCCAGCTATACCCCAGTTGCTTATTCAAGAGACCTATACCTTAACTCAGCTTCAAAAGAGGCTGGGAGAAATAAATTGGCTGAAGCCATGGATCTCTGTGCCCAAAGTGCAGTTAACCCCTTTATTTAAACTCCTTAAGGGCCTTAACCTTTCATCCCAGATTACCTTATCCTTCCACCATCTGCAAATCTTGCAAGAGGTTCAACAAGCCATTGATACAGCGGCCCTAAGGAGAGTCGACCCTGACCTGCCTGTTTCCCTGTGGATCTCTGTGAGTTCGAGGCCAGCCTGGGCTACCAAGTGAGTTTCAGGAAAGGCACAAAGCTACACAGAGAAACCCTGTCTCGAAAAACCAAAAAAAAAACAAAAAACAAAAACAAAAACAAAACAAAACAAAACAAAAGAGTAGCATCAACCATCCCTCTCCCTTTCAAGCCTTGCAGAGATACACTCTCCACCAGAGGCATGTGGCTTTTGCTGTAGATACCATCCACCCAGACAAACGTGAAGTTTCCACTTAACACTGCTTAGCTGGTGCATCACAGGTATATCTTACCCCATCTCCATCCCCAGGAGGGTTGCAAAGTGCACTTCATCTGATGGGCCTACTCTGCACTGTCACCCAGACGAGAGGTGACATAACTGTTCCAACTCTGACAATAAGAGATGCTGAGTGATGATCCTGAGCCCAGGACGACTCTGCTTGAATGCCTGGAATCCCAAGCAGTCTCCCAAGCCTTCCTCATGGTCCTGTCCCTACAATTCTCCAGAAAAAAAATCCTCTTTGGTTGGGTGTGATGCAGAACCCTCCCTAGCCACCCAGCAGAACCAAGGCCCTGGAGACAATTGCTGGGCCTCTGGACATGAAAGCCTTAGGTATAAGTCAGGGATGCTCTCCTAGCTTACATGCAGTCATAAGCATCTTGGATAGTTCCTAGAGGGGATTCATGGGGTCCTGGTTCACTGGAGTCTTACTGATAAATTGAACAGTATGCAGAGAGGGTTTATTATACTATTGGAAGGCTGGAAGGACAAAAGTCATGTGCAGGGGCTGGAGAGATCACTCATTCTTTAAGAGGATGTGTAGCTCTCCCAGAGAACCCAGAGATCAGTTAACAATCTTCTGTGACTCCAGTTCCATGTGGAATTCATTGCCCTTTCTGGCTTCAGTGCAAACTGATTGCTTGTGGTGCATAGAAAGAAGGCAAAATACCCCTATACATAAATACAAGTAAATGAATCTCAAAAAAAATCCATGCAAAATGAATAGTCAAGGCAACAGCATATTAAAAGACCACATCTCAATATGTCTTAGAAGGTTACTACCCCTGCATTGCCACTGTCACTGGTGCTGTATTTCAGGAAAAGAAAGGCAGACAGCTATAGGTTTCCCCATTTCCTTTATACTCCTATAACAAATGTTCTCACTTCCTGAGATGCATTAGAAAACATAGGTGTATTTCTGAAAAATCTGATATGAATGATCATGTCATGAACATGTATATATCTATTCTCCGCTTTTCAGAGTAGCTAGACATGTAAAGTCAGGTGTTTAACATGGATCTTTTTCCATCATGAAGTGGATATACATGGAGTAGGCCATGCGATTCACACCCAAGACACCATCTTGGTTTGTAACCCTGTCTGACTGGGAACTCACAGTGTAGCCTAAGCCTCCTGGAACTTGCAGAGATCCACCTCTGTCTGTTGAGTTCTAAGGTTACAGGAGTGTGACACCATACCTGACTACAAAAGCTACTTTCAGAATGAAGAGAATGTACCAGGCTTAGCTGCCCACCATGGGAGAACTTACCCTGTTGGAGGAGGGCAGGAGGGGTGGAGGGGAAGGTGGGAGGCGGGAGAGGGAGGAGGGATGAGAGGTGGATCTTTGGTTGGTAAGTAAATTCAATAAAAAATTTAAAGGAAAGAATGAAGAGTTGGAAAATACTTTTTTATTTGTGAAATTACAGAAATTTGACTGAATAGGGGCTTAAAAGGGCACTTGGTATATCCAGTGTACAGCCTTAGCAATATATAAAATCAAAGAAAGAACAAAGAACCAAAAAATAACAAAACAGCAAAACAAAACAAAGAACAACAAAACCTAAATTCATGCAAATCCAAAAACAAACCAAAACTATTTACACCAAGAAGCATTCTCATCGTGCAGATATAGTGCACTGTCCTACACTCTGTGGCTGGCTTTGGACACAAGTTGGAAGACAACCCTGAATTGAAATACCCTCTTCAAGACAAGTGTGGTCATGCCACTTTGGGGCTTCTAGGTTAAGCCCTTGCCAAAGTTGATCTTATGCTATGTTGGCCACTATATGATTCTGTCTGCCAACATGTGTCTGTGTGCCCATTCAAGAGCAAAAAAGGACATGGGGAGCATTTGCTGCCCAAAGACATAAAAGTTCATGGTGACATCCTTCCTAAATCATTTTCCAGAACAATTGACTTCACCATCACATGTGCATGAAATTGAGTAGTTCCCGCACTGGACTGGAGTGAGAATATGATGCTTCCTTTGTGTGGTCTGTCTGGATAGCAGCATGACAACAACACAGTCTCCGTTGACATATCTCCCTCCACATATGAAGGGCTGAAGACTCAGTCAGCTACCAAAAGTTTGTAGCAATAAACTTTCAGAGTAACTACGAGCAGAATCATACTCTTTCTCCATGTTGTTGTGGCCCTCACTGGGAACACTTGCTGGTAGATGTCAGCTTTTTCTGCATAATTCTTTGTGTTTATTTTTTTGAATCTCAAGTATCTTCTTGATGGTTTCTTTATTTGGTAACTAGTGAGTCAACAGACACATGGATCAGATTATGGATGGACCACAGCAGGGCAGATGATATTTGCCTCACTGGTGATTTCACAACTAGTAGTACACATCTTGTTCTGAGGAGGCCTTGATGGTAGAGTGGAGAATGTCAGGGATTCTAGTTGACTATGGATTCCTTCAGCCTCCTCAGTTCTCATAAAGGGTGCTGTGAGAGAAGAAAAGGCAATCAGATCCAACAACAGCCTTGCTGGGTTTCTGGTTAGACAAATTCAGGGCTTATTCACACATAGCAAACCAGAATCAAGGAAGAACTCCACCCCACAAATGCCATGTTGCTGGGGATGGGGTGTCATGGTGGCTCACTTGCTTATGACACTTGGTGCTCCTGCTGCAGCAGCTCTGTCGGCAGGAGGCTGTCATCCTGAGCTGTGGACTGTTTCAGCTCATGTTGGAGATTTTCTGACCTAGAGGAGGAAGTCAGTAAGGGCAGAGTCCTGGTGGGGATCCACCATGTCACCAGTCAGTCAGTGATATCACAAGAACTCAATTGTGCTGGACAGTTAACACTGATCTTTCACAGCAGTCATTGTTTGTACCCTTAAGGAATAAGTGTCACAGAATAGCTGGGCCTTGAATTATTTTCTGCCCTTAACAAGTATTAGATGTTGATCTGAGTACTGTATGTACTGTGCTTTATGAGAAAGAACAGGACTTTTTTCTACAGCCTAGGGACATCATTTAAACAAAAAGAGTAGCATATTGCCGGGCGGTGGTGGCCCACGCCTTTAATCCCAGCACTCGGGAGGCAGAGCCAGGTGGATCTCTGTGAGTTCGAGGCCAGCCTGGCCTACCAAGTGAGTTCCAGGAAAAGGCGCAAAGCTACACAGAGAAACCCTGTCTGGAAAAACCAAAAAAAAAAAAAAAAAAAAAAAAAAGAGTAGTATATTAAAGTCATACATAACAGCACAGGGAGATACACAGACTGTTCATGATGAGTTTCTCATCGACCCCCTCATTTTTTTTCCTTGTCCAATTTCTGTTTATTTCTTTCTAGGCAGGGTTACAATATGCATCTCTGGCTCACTTGATACATGTTCTAGGATGGCTACAAGAGTCCAGAGATTTCCTGCCTGTGCTCCCAAATAGCTTGGATTAAAGACATGGGCCATCACACACACCTGTCATTATTCCTGATTTTAATTGGTATTATTTTATTTTTCTCTCCATATTGTACAATGCTGTCACAGGTTGATATAGAAAATCTAAAATTTCAAGCTGTGTTCCTTCTATTCTTTTTTTAGAGGGATTACATGAGCAAGTGTGGTAAAGATCTTGATGGGGAAATCTACAGAAACAACTGAACCAAGCTCAAAGGAATTCAGGAAATTTAGACTGACAGCTGTGGAACCTGCATGGGACTGGACTAGACCCTCTACACATGGGAGACCCTCGTATAGCTAGGTCTGTTTGAGGGGCCCCTGGAAGTGCGATCAGGATCTATCCTGGTGCATGAGCTGTCTTTCTGGATCCCATTACCTATGATCGGACACCTTGCTCTCACTTGATAAAACAGGGAGGGGCTTGGTTCTGCCTCAACAGAATGTACCAGGCTTAGCTGTCCCACCATGGGAGAACTTACTCTGTTGGACGAGGGAATGAAGGGTCAGGGAAGAAGGTGAGTGGGAAGTGGGAGGAGGGAAGAAAGGGGGATCTGTGGTTAGTATGAAAAATGAATAAAAAATAATTTAAAAAAGGCCATCTCATTTTTATACATAGACTTGATACAACTTTGCAACCAGACAGCTGAATAAGGTCATGTGAAATGATCAGGCCTCCTGCTTAGAAGGCCCCTTACACCCAGGTAATATGCAAGATGGAGCCTGTCATGCTAGAGCAGCATTTCTTGAGTCATGTGTCTGAGAATATTGTCACTTCATGGTCTCTGGCAATAAACAAAACCAGCTGTGTTATCCTTAGGCGTACAGCTGGGAATCTACATCCTGGTACTCTAGAGGAGTCTGTTCCACAACACTCTGTGAAGGTTCTGAATAATCCTCAGCAGAGACATCTGCCTTGGTTCATCCTGCCAATGACTAAACTTACTATATCCCCAGTACACTTTACATGGGAAATGCTCAAACAATGAAGAAAGCCAGTGTGACATCAAATAGTGACAAGGGTGTGAATCTCATCCCTACAGGTGATATTCCTGAATAAATATGTAATTTCAGATATGGTGAGGCACACCTTTAAATCCCATCACTTGGGAGGCATAAGCAGTCGGAGCTCTGTGAGTTCAAGGAAAGCCTGCTGAGAACATTCCAGAGAGATCAGAAGGGAGGAATGGGACACAAGTGTACAGACCCAGGGAGTATCAAACATACTGTTTGCTGGACAGGAGTTCTTGTTGACAGACCCGAATAATACTCTGAGTTCTGAGTTGATCTACCCCTGCTTGGAACAGGGAGTCTTGCTGATAAGCAAAAGCCCACAAATGATCCAGAGCCCTGGTACAGGGGACTCAATTGGATCCATACTCCAACTTCAGCCTGGGTTCCTACCTCATCTGGGAGACAGTCAAATGATGCTGCAGCTTTTTTGCCAAGTGTATTTGCTGTGTGACCAGCTCCCTCTGCTTCAGCAAGCTCTGAAGTCTCTCCTCCATTCTTTGCTGCTCCTGTTCATTAGAAGATTGTGTCCTTAGTGGATGGTTGAGTATAGTATAGTTAATACATTTCACAAAAGTTCAAGCACACACAGAGGATCCCAAGAGCTTGCTGGTCAGTCAGTCTCACCAAATTTCAAGCTCCTGGGGACATGAGAAAGCCTGCTTCAAGTTCATAAGACAGAGACTGACAAAGAGAGAAACCCAGTGGTCTCCTCTAGCTGTCATCCACACGCAATATGCACTGCACTCCCACATGCCTCTGTTACACACACACACACACACACACACACACACACACACACACACACACACACCACAGAGAGACAGAGCGAGATAGAGAAAGGGGTGAGACGAAAACAACAAAGTGATAGAGGAGCAGTTATCTTTAGAATAAGCACACCAACTTTTAGGAAAAGTCCCAAAACTCAGCTTTCCATCCTTGGGAACTAAAACGGCCTAGGGGAGCATACTCGGCTTGGTCAGTCTGTGTGGAGGTGGTTAGAGAACTTTTTACTCTTGAACTCAAGTCTGTGTATAGCAATCCTCCCATCACAATGACAGGTAGCTGTGTGATGAGTGGTTGGCCTGTTTCCTCCCTTTGACTACCAGTTCAAGAAGAGTATCAGGGATTGCATGCCAATGACCTAGATTCTCAGAGGAGACTCACTTCCCAGAAATACTAATGCACAGACACAGAATGAACAATTTTATGTCATGAAGTGGGTGGATAGATGGGTGTATGGATGAGGAGAGTGATGAGATAAAGCACAGGTGTCTGGATGGGTAGACTTGGTAAGTTTACATAAGTAAATGGTGCTGGACCTAACTGTGACCTAACTGCCTGTCCCTAGCTGCCTGTCCCTACCTGCTGTTGCTGGTTCTGGAGGTCACTGGTCTCTTCTTGGTCCTTACAGAGCACTTTCAATTCACCCAAGTGGTGCTTCAGCAGGACCCATTCCTCCAGTAATTTCTCCTTCTCTAGCCTCAGCATGTCCAACTTCTTCATCTGCTGACTCTGCTCCATCAGGAGCCGGCTCTCCAGATCGCTGGAAACATACTCCAAATAGTAAGACTTTGCCAGCTGCCTCTGGTCACCCAAGACTCCATGCCTCAACAACCCAACCCTATCCCAGGTTCACAGGAAGATGTAAAGAAGCACCTTCAACAATAATGAGAGTGGCACTCAAGGCCAAAAGTAGAGAACAGTTATTTCCTGCAAGAATAAAACTATTTCTGAACCCCCCCCCAAATAACAGAAATTCATGCACTTCCATAAACAAGAGGAGTATCCCATCTGTCCTAATCAGTCCACAGTCATGAGGAAACACCAGCAGGTAATGTGCAAGTACACTTGGGGAAGTAGGAGACCCAGAGTGTGTACAGGTCCCATAGCAGTCAGCTCCTGCCTGACACCCCTCTGGTGATGCCAATTGCTCTTCTATGTAACCAGTGGTTCTCAGAATGTGGGGTGTGAACCCTTTGGGATCTAAGGAGCTTTTCACAAGGGACACTTATTAGATGTCCTATGTAGACATTTACATTAAAATTCATAACAGTAGCACAATAAAGTTAAGATATCACTACAATATAATTTTATGGTTTGGGGTCATCAAAACAATAAAGGAATGTATTGAAGTGTCACAGCATTAGGAAGGTTGATAACCACTGATCTGGAGTCTACTGAGTATGACAATATGGTGCTAGAGGAGCTAACAGTCTCTTTAACCCTCAGCAAAACAGAGTAAAGAGGCCTAAGTCCAAAAGCTGCTTGCTAATGCTCTTGGTTAAGAAGCAGAAAACCTAGAAGCAGATCTGCAGACCCTGCAGTCCAGAGACAAAGAAAATCAGAGTTGGCCATTGTACAACAGTTGGGGTCCCTGCCAAGACGAGCACTTACCAAAGGAAGACTTTCTCCTTGGTCAGCTCACTGAGCTTCTGTGAGGCCTCCATATTCTCATTCTTGAAATTCTGCAGGTCTGACATGACCTGCTGATGTTGCATCTTGAGACGTTCATAGAAAGGATTTGGCCTGTGATAGGGCCTGGACCCAGAAGCAAAGAATTCCATGAATACAGGCCTCAAGGATCACATAAATTCAGTATGTGTTCTATATTACTGGATTTAATGAGATGCCACAGCCTGGCTCCTATGTACTGGGACCTCTGGCTGCTTATGACACTTGCTCTTCTGGTCCCAGGCCAGCAGAGGCAGGGTGTTAAGAGGGATGCAGCTGGGACTGAATGAGCTCCCTCAGGAGTACTGCACAGCTTGCTATGGAGTTCCCACAAGTCTATCACAGGTCTGGGCCCACCAGAAACTGTGATGTTTCTGCTGTCTTCAAATAAGCGATACTCATTCCAGGGTGCTTATATTGACATAGCGGCTAAAATCACATCATGAGCATTTCAGAGGATGGGACTCAATATTATGACAGCTTCATAAATTCCCCCAGGGCATTCCCAGTTGACACCAACGTGAACACACTGCAAAGTGCTATGCTGCTCAAAATGGGGCTCCCAGTACACCATGTAGACAACACCTAGATACTGAGACAAGCAACACTTCATGTGCAACCATAGACCCTTGATTGCAGGGTGAAGAGGGACACATATGCACAAACACACAGACACAGATACAGAAAGATGGAGGAGAGGGAGAGAGGGGGAGACAGAAAGAGAGAGTCAGAGAGAGAAACTGAGAGAGGGAAAGGTGATAGAGTGCTCTCATTGAGATGCCAAATTAATACATGTGATTGTGTCATCTCAGAGAGGACCAAGAGCAGCAGACATCGGTAACAGGCCTTGCTGCCATATATTAAGATGTGGAACCAGGCCTCTCCAGCTGCTACTGAAAAAACCTAGCAGATGCCATAACAGGCTGCTCAGTCTTCTCTCGGAGATCAGACCTCAATTTCAGTTTCCTGAGACTTGAACAAGCAGTCTCTGGAAGGGCCATGAACAAAAGACACAGTCCTTGCAGTAGCTCCCTTTCTGCACGTACTCTGACTGCTCACAGTTCAGTCAGTTGTTTAATGTCTGGGACCCTCACCAACTTAGAGCTATGTGCATGGGTCAATGTGAATGTGTGAGGCCAGCCAGCCTCCGTTGGCAGCTCAAGGACAGAGCCTGAGCCACTGAGTCAGGTCCCAGAGTCAGTACATGCAAGGCCAGCCAGCCTCCATGGCAGCTCAAGGACAAAGCCTGGGACCTGTCCAAGCTGCCTCCAAATGATAACTGTAACCCCCAACCAGTAAGTTCAAAGGTTACACACCCTCAACCAATCATATGACACCAAGGCTTGTACCACCCTGCTTGTGGTTTTTCTCTTTAAAAACCCCTCACCATGAGATCTCAGGTCTGTCCTCCTTCACCTGACTAGCCAGTGCATTAGACGCGGACTAAGCCTGGGTTTCTTTGTTATCCATAAATCCTTGTGTGTTTTGCATTGGTTATCGGCTCTGTGATGATCTTGATGAGGGGGGTGTCGTGACACAGCCACAACACTACTAGAAACATCCAGCACACAATGTCTTGTCAGGCAAGTAAAAAAAATCACAGCATTCTCACACTAGCCACCACTTGACAGGATCTCTCCAAATGTATGCTGGGAATTCACACACTACTGCCTCAATCCCTGAGTTATGTGATTCAGGCCACAGGCTCTGGTTTTCATTTGGAGGAAGCAGAACAGTCTATGTCCCCATCTCACTCCTGCCCATGTGTCAGGTTTTGCTTCAGGGAAGCATTTAGAGAAATGGTGTTGGGCAAAGGGACACCCAGCCTCCCAGAAGCCCATTTCTTAGACAAAATAAACTAAGGGTGAAATTGTGGAACCGAGACAGTCACCATGGATTTTGAAACAGTAAATACCTGTTGTCCAAGGATCCTTCGGTAACTAAGATGAGGCGATCTCTCAGATCATTCCGTTGGGCAGTCATCTCCCGAAGCTGAGTGGTCAGGCTCTCCACCTTCTGCTTCACTTGTCTCTTTGTGAGGCGGGTTGGAGTGGATGGTGGCTCCTTGGAGGCCCCTGTGGGTAGATGAACACAAGTGAACTTGCATTGTGACAAGACATGAACAGGTCACCCTGAGACCTAAGAAGGTGTTTGAGAAAGGATGTAAGCAAGCAATTCAGTGATACCCCAAAGAATTTTGCCCTGGATTGAGATGCCCCCACTGGGCATTTCAGGTCTCCCATCTCTCTGACAGGAGATAGGTGTCTCAGCCAGCTGACTTCCTCTGCTCCTTTAGCACATGCTTCAGGTAACTAAGGAGAGAGCTTCCTCAGGCTTATTAACAGCCCTGGACTCTGCATTCAACTTGGCTGCAGGGTTCACTAGTCTTGGCTTTAAAGCCAAGATAAAATTGACACAGTCCACAAGCACTCAGGTCATTAAAGATGCATAACTATCCTGACAGGTCACTCTAGGCACATGGCAAAAATGGAGAAGCCACACAGGGGCAGAACATGGTCACCATCCTCAGCAAGGCTCCACAGTGATATCAGCGGATACACAGGGCTGGTGGGCAGTAAATAAATGAAGCCACTGAGGTTGAAGTATATTGATGACCTGCCTTTTGCTGGGCACACCACCTCCTACCCTAATACTGGCTCTTTTGTCCCCTTTCAACCCCTGCCATCCTGTAGGATGGAAAGGCAAGAGCTCCCAGCACAACAGCTTTGGCCTTACTCGCTCCTGACTTCTGAGACAGACAAATTACTCTTCTGGAATCTTTGAATTTCAGGAGCCATGACAAGCAGGGAAGTCCTGTTGGTTCCCAGAGACTCCTACCTCCTGTGTCCCATCACTGGAAAATTCTGCTCAAGCCCAAGTCCTGCAGGAAGATCCCAATTTCCTGCCCAGAACTTACTGAACCATCTTCTGGACCATTTCTTTCTTGATCTTTTACATGGAGGCTGATGTGTCTGCCTCTCTCTGGTCTCTCTTCCCTCTCCATTCTCTCTACCCAATAGGCTCCTGAGTCGTGCCAACATGTTCATGGCTGAACTGTAAGGGCACTGAACCAACTGTCCAAAGGCAGTTGGTGTTGCTACAACACAGGTGACATCAGAAAACATTCTAAGGTCTCCAGGACACAATAGAATGTCTTGGCATGAGACCCCCTGATGTCATGGGGAACTGACATTGCCTCCCTGCTAATCAGATGTCTTCATAACTTGCCAGAAGTCAGGTTTCTCATTCTAGGAATCTCTCCTGGGACTCAAGAGAAATGCTTCAGCACCCTTTTATTCCATAGCCAGAGATTGCTCTCTGATTGTTTGGAAATGCCTCAGTATTTCCATGTGGGAAAGAAAGTGAGTGTTCATCTCCCACTGAAAGTATATGTCCAGAAGGTGACAGTAGTATAGACATTTATGTGAGGTGTGATTCTCCACAAGTACCTGCATCTCCTTATTATCAAGAAATGATAGACTTAATGATAATGGAAAGGACACTTTTTAAACAACTTCCTGGTATGGAGCCTACAGAAATTACTGCCAGTAGATAATATGCAGTTTATTTGGTTTAAATTGATAACGTGTGGTGGTGGTGCACGCCTTTAATCCCGGCACTCGGGAGGCAGAGGTTGGTGGATCTCTGTGAGTTCGAGGCCAGCCTGGGCTACCAAGTGAGTTCCAGGAAAGACATAAAGCTACACAGGGAAACCCTGTCTTGAAAACAAACAAATGACCACTGGCAGATTGCATTATCATGTTACACAGGATCTATAGATAATCCCTACCCAGTACATCAACTTTTAAGAGTTTTTGAAAATTGTAGAGTTTGCTCTTAGTGATTTTACAGATTGTTCTTCAAAAGACCAGGAGCATATATTTTATACACAAATTCTTCACACTCCTCAAAATGGATAGTACCTTCCCCTGACTGTACAGCTCAACAGTCAAACCTTACTATATTCCATCAGTTTTTATTAGACATTGCTCAGTCATAAGTTATTTTTAACTCACTTCATGTATATATTTGCACATAAAGGATAGAGTTATACTAAAAATGGAAACTGGCTTAACCTGATAGAAATGAATTGTTACAAAAGTGTTATAAATTTTAAAAAAGTGTAATGAAGAAATGAAAATCTCTGAGCTCTATCTACCTTGTACTCTAACACATTTTATCTCTTAATTTCTTTGCCCCCTACCTCAAAAAAATAGTATCTTAAGACATATAGTTTCTTTAACTTTGGATTTATAAATTCCTGGGGCGTGGTTAAAATTTGTAAAATGTGTAACAAAAATGAGCTGAAAACTTGTAACAAAAGGTTATCACTTTAAAAATCTATACATAGGCAGCATGTATAAAAGTTATTATTCCTACTGTCCCCTTTGGTTATTATTATATCTCCTTTATAGACTAAATAGGCAATCACAGTTCCTCAAAATATTTTGCAGAAAGATGGAATTTAATATCATGAGATATCCCTAAGGAAATATAAATCTACTCAGGATAGAAGAACCTGACTCAAAAGATGCATGTCTAACCACTTATGTATTTGCTAACTGTTGAACACCAGGATTCTGGAAAAATTAAAAAAGAATCAAATATGTGATTGATAAATTTGGTATATTTGATAAGTAAGGCTCTTAAATACCTAAGGTCTATTTAGGCTAGCAGAAATGCACTTGAAGATAATACGTCTAGCCTCTTTGTCTTTCCCAACTTTTTAAGCTTTAGCTCTTTACATAAACTGAGTCATACAAGAAACTGTGATATTCTATAATGGTACACCCTGACAGAGTAAATAAGCCGGGCGGTGGTGGCGCACGCCTTTAATCCCAGCACTCGGGAGGCAGAGGCAGGCGGATCTTTGTGAGTTCGAGGCCAGCCTGGTCTCCAAAGCGAGTTCCAGGAAAGGCACAAAGCTACACAGAGAAACCCTGTCTCGAAAAACCAAAATAAAATAAAATAAAATAAAATAAATAAAGGAAAGTTCAATTCTATGAACTGTTTTTATTTAAGTTTTATATTTGAGGCTAAAGGACCTTAAGTTAAATCTTCAATCCAAATTTTTAAAACTCAAACTCAGCAGGGATAAAAATTGTAAAATGCTAATCAGAAAAAGCTTCCTCCTCCTTGTAAACTCTTAAACACAATTAGGTCATACAAGTTAATGATGATCACCTCATAAATAATAAAATTCTTTAAAGTCTTCTAAAACTATGCTTGTAGTCATACTAATTACAAATCTATTTCATTTTACAGGGAAAAGCTTCAGTTAGAATGCTGTTCATATTTTCAAGGTTAGGCCAAAAGCAATGATTAAAAATGAATGAAGTTTGTTTACACAGACAGTTTACCTTGCTGAAAGACTTTACACTGAAAGAAATAACCCTCATGATGTGTTTCAGTGGAACTTCTCACTATTCCTTTATTTCAGGGAACTTGCTATGCAATCAGGTAAATAAACAAAAAATAAATTCAATTCTATTAAAACATGACAGTAATAGTGAACTGCTCAATCATTTGTCACAGAGAACACAGAACAAAGAGCTTGCCTAGGAGAAAAGCTAGAAGCAGCCTTGACTCAGGTTGCTGGCAGGAGGCTTAACCAAAGGCTTGGTGCCATGAGCTGTCTGTTACTGAGACTGTAGGAGCTTTCCCTGCTTATGCCTGGTCCAGTAATGCACACATCCAATGTGCACAGTGCTAGCAAAAGAAATTTGGTCTTGTCTTTTACATAAACAGTGGAGACATTTTCATTGTATGTCTTTCAAAAATTGAATGCCAAAACACCACCCATATTTCTTGTATTTGTGATTACTAAAACTAAATTCTTTTAAATTTATATTGTTGTATATCATAAGAAGTTAAAACAATGTAAACAGGCTTAGCTGGGTTTAAGAGTAAGAGTGAATTTTAAAAAAGGGTTTTAAAAATATTTCTACTAGATAATATAAATATAGTGGCCAACAATAATAAAATAATTTCATGTTGCTCTAATTCCCTTGGAGGCCAAAATGGGTTAAACAAAAATTCAATCAGTAGAAGTTAGAGTGTTTGGTAGTTTTCATCTAAAATTATTCTTTCTCGGCCATCAAGTATCTAGATGTGTGTGCTCAGAATAGGCTCACTACAGGCATGCATGATGCCTCTTTCTAGCTAGTCAGTTGCAGAGCACAACCCATGTTTAGCATGGGTCACTGGCACCTCCACAAAAATACAGTTGTGTCTTATCTAAAACTTGACTTTGTCAAATAGCTCTTTATGGGTGTCCTTTCTAGGACTCCCATTACAACTTAAAACTGGAAATGGTCTTCCTTGTACTAGCCAACACCTTCAAGAAGTTTATACTTCACGGGATATTAATAATGTTACTAAAATCCCTTACTATCCACAAGATCCAGCTATTGTAAAACACTGTCAAATAATTAAATGGCAAGTTTCAAAAATAAAAGAGCAATATTTAGGAACCTTGGTAAATCTGCACACAATATTACATTTATCCAAGTTAACTATTAATTTTTCCAATTTAAAGGATAATCCTTTTCTGCTTCCCTTAAAGCATTTTGCCTTAAAGTAGACACAGCCTAAAGAATATGTTAAGTCAAAAAGATATAAAAACTTATCAAATATAACCTTGAGGCTATGATATGTTTACATTTTTCCAGGAAATTCATGAAGTCGTAGATGGCTTTCAATCTGACCAGGATAGCATCCCTGAGACCACCTAATAATGAAACAACTGAATGTAGACAACAAACCCATGAATGTGAGATGGACAGTAAACCTATCTTTAACTTGGAGCATGAGACATCACGATGTTTCCTGATCACTGAGATTTTGGGGTGAAAACAAGGTCACTTATATTTCTGAATCAAGAATGATGCTGTTTTATTTCCCGACTGTATTACATGTTAACTCTAACCTTCTCAATGCATAATCTATTTTTGATAAGAGGGATGAAAGGCACACCCATAATTGGAGGCAGTGTGATGTTGTCTTGCCATGCTAAGGATCGTTTGTGAGCTTTTATACCCAGTCCCAGGAATGGTTACTGGAGTATAAAGAGAGGTCTCAAATATGGCCTCTATGATTAGTAAAATTACTACTATTACAGTAAAATTTTAGCAGATACGAATCAAGAGATGGATGAAATGATTAGTACCTAAGCAAGGGACTAGGACTGCTAGAGTACACTACTTTATTAAATCTGACTACTACTCACAGTCACGAACACTATACTAGACCTCACTTTGGAAGGCCTATATCAAAGGATTTTGCAGAGCTCTCACTGAGGCTAATTCATTTCAGGAGACACCAGGTGAACATTCCATCATTGAGAAGACTTTAAGAAAACTTTTCCTGATAGAAGGAGCCCTACCTCTTCCTGTCTGGACCTGAGAAAACAGTAGCTGACATTCTGCTCAGCAGGGAACTGACTTCTTGCACATTTTACCTTGCTCTGCCCCTCTGGAGTAATAACCCTGCTCCTCTGACCAGCAATATTATCTTTGTCTACACAGGGGACAAGATTACCTCAATACAGGATTTGGGAAGGATTTAATCAGTCTGGAGGAGGCAGGAAGATCCCGAACACCCTGGATATCTACCTTTGCTGGTCTACAACCAGGAACAGTGATTTTTTTCATTTGATGTCTTTCTTCCACAAGACTTAGAAAACAGCTCAAATGATTTTTACCTGTGAAGCACTGTGGCATATCTTTAGTTCTTCTAGTATCAGGTCTCTTGAATAGCTGGGTGAATCACTAGGGGCCTACAGAAATCAGCTACAAAGCAAGCAAGAGAAATAGAAATCAGAGTTATTTGGGTTTGTAGGAAGGACACCAAATGGCTGAAATGTCTACTGAGGTTGTTCAATGTTGCTAGTTCATTTAAAATTTTCTCTTTCATGTTACCTATACCCACGAAGCCTAACAATGATGCTGGGCAGTGTGAGTATTAGTCTTTTATTACTCATATAATTACTCAAACTAGAATCACCTGGGAAGAGAGAGGCTCAATGAGGAATTCTTTAGATTAAGTTGACTTTGAGTACATCTGTTGGAGATTTATAGATTGTTAATCAGATGGAGATCTCACCCTAAAGTGTGCAGAACCACTTCATTGCTGGGACCTGAACTGTGTCACAGTGAAGAAGCTGGAGCATATGCAGAGACAAGCAGGCAGCGTGGCTGCATTTCCATCTCTCCGCTCTTGACAGTGGATGTGATGTGACTGAGTTCCTGCCTTCATATCCCCAAAATGGACTATTACCTGGACCTGTGGGCTAAAATCTATTCTTGCCCTGCTGTGCTTGGGAAACTAATGTAAAGAAATGCTAATAAACTACTGTGTGACACAGGGGTTTGCACAAGTCAGGGAGATTCAAAAGTAATTCATGACATGCTCAACAGCAGCATATCTGTCCCAGAGCAGGAGATCCTGTTTTTTTCCTGAACCCAACATGTGTTTCCCTATCACAGATTTAAAAAGACACAGAGACACCCATTGACTCAAACACCATCAACTTGTCAACCAAAGGCTCTGCATAGTGTCTTGCCCTCTCAAGTGCTGTTCTAAATTCTTCTCATCTATAAAATAAAGCAACATTAACTTCAATGTAATGTACTGTTCTATGGGTTTACTGACTATTAAAATTTGGGGATATGGGGAAATGGATCTGAAATCACAATCCTAGAGATGAATATCAACCTTATGCTATTTCCTTCTTTGGAGGTCAGGATAAGCTAAAGGACAGACCAGAGAAGCACCTTAACTACCAGGTATTGGGGGACGTTAGATATGAGTGGTAATGTCCACTAGTTACCTTAGGCCAGAGATTAACCCTAGGGTTGATGCACACACACCACTGTGAAGACCTCTGGTTGCCCTCTAATTCTGTGCTTCTTCAGCAAGATTTCTGGAAACAGATCTTTGACAAACTTCCTTCTTCAGAAATAAAGAGAACTAATTGTAAGGGAAAAGTCATTTTGATTTTGTCCTTCTCCTCCTAGGACATGTGACAGCCCCTTCTGAGCAACTTCAAAGGGCTATAGAAGGAGGCTAAGGTCTCGGCCCAGGAACTGCAATAACCACAGCTACTGGGACAGAGTGTAGATCTGAGGAACAGAGTGCAAAAGCCAGAAGTCCAAGGAGGAGACAGCAGGGACACTCCTGAAATGCTCTGTTATGTGGTTGGCAGTTTAGCCTCTCTGTATGTGAATGTCTTCCACCTAGAGAAAGGAGGATGGAGATGGAGATAGGTGCTGCAACCAGGAACAGCTTGTAAAATAACGTCCTTCATTATGGGGACTTTTAATGGCCACAGAAACAGGTCTTTTTAAACTATGGCCCACAAATTGCTAAAGGATTTTGTTTTGTTTTGTTTTAGTTTTTTGCTTTTTGTTCTTTTTTCCAGCTCTTTTCATCCTCTTTCCTTACCAGCTTATGGCTATTGGTTTTATTATGTGGATTAATTCACAATTAACAAAGGCAGGACCCACAGAAGACTCACTTGAATGTTCTTTCGAGAATTGCATGTGTGAAATTAAATTAAACTAAATTAAAAAACACACGATAATTAAAATCTTGGCATTAGATCCTTCTTGAGCAATTTAACCACAGCAGCCATAGTTTACTATTTTGTTAGAATATAAATAATAGATAGAGCACATACAAATAATGGCATTTCGACGTGATAAGACAAAGTTCCTGCAAGGATACACACCATGAGTGGGAGCTCTCCTCCTTCCTCTGCTCTATGCCTTCCACTCTCAGCTCAGTCAGGACAAGCCTATCATCAGGAACAAACTCCCAGAAGAATCCCTCACTGGATATGCACTCATGAATCAGTCACTTCTACATCAAGAACACAGTTCCAAAGGACAGCACTCACAGGAATCAGTCACCATCTCTTTTCCAATGGGAACTCAGCCCTCAGGGAGGGAACTGAGTCTCATCAAACATTATACGATATTCACATCCTAGCATGTAACTTCCTGAACTTCTGGGCCATTACTTCATAAAGAGTTCTGCTGGGAGTTTGTTCCTGATGATAGGCTTCTGGGGAAGAAGCAGAAAGAGGGTTGAGACAGGGATCTATCTGTAGTTGGTAAGTTAAATGAATTTTTTAAAAAAAACAGTCTTTTAAAAAAACTTTGAAAAAAAGAAAAGAAAAGCCAGACAAAAAAGATTCAAGAACAGGAAGATGCTGGAGTGTTCAGTGTCACTTCCTGCAGGGACAGAGACAGAAAAATCCAAGTTCAAGTCAGAGACGAAACAGGAGCCAGATCTATCTGTGTCCGGAGACACTGGCAGGTACTGTGAGTGGAACTGGAGGCAAGTGGGTTCTTGGTGAGGAACAGCAGTCTGACTTCTGTGTGGATGAATTCATCTAACCACAGGACAGGCAATGGGCTTCCCTCACACTTGCCAGCTCTGATGATTGCGTTTATACAACAGTGCTTTCCATGTAAGTGGAAATGGGATCCAACTGTGTAAATGATTGTGATACTGAGAAATATCTGACTATGGCCTTGAGTATAAACCCATCACAATAAAATATGTTCATCATGAATGTCAGCCCAAAAGAGAATTTGTTTTGTAAGTAAAAAATGATTATCTATTTTCAACATATGTCATGGTCTTACTTATCCTTTTCTCCTATCTTCTTAATAACAGAATCCTAGCTGTTAGTATTCCCACTGTGCCTTTGTAGAGTGGGTTCATTTTCTTTGTGCTACAGAAGCATTAACAACAGCTATAAACACATGCAGCAGAAGCAGCTGTAGTAGAGCCTGGAGCCTCTGGAGAGGAAGCAGAAGCATGAGAAGCAGAAACAGCAGAAGCAGGAGTAACAGCAACAGATGTGGAAGTGGAAGCAGAGGCAGAAGCAACACTTCAAGCGTTTCTGTGATCAGAGTTCTCCAGTGTGACCTCTGGTTCCTGGAGTCAGTACTTACTCTTTTCTTTAGCCTTTAAGGAAAATTTGAGAGGTGTTATTTTTCATAAAAAGGGAATGTTATACTTTCATTCATTTTGTCACTTGTCAATGCCATAGTCTTGATTTTAGTCCACAAATATCTGTGTATTCATTTCAATTTTATCATTAGAGACCACTGACATTTTTTAACCTCTGCTTCATTTCTACTCGAGTAAAAGACCCATGGTTTCATAAATCTCAAAAGCAGATATGACTACCTGGCTTTTAAAAATATGCACTTTGTTACCTAACACAGTCACAGTTCACAGGTCTGTAGAGGTGCCCCAACTCCACAACTTCCCACAATAGTTCAGGCTGCAGCTTCTCTGCTGTCTAGATGATATGGCAGCCTGGACCAGAGGGCAAGAGGTGATCTGTGGAAGGTGTAGCACAACTCGGGTCTTATACTTGGAAGCCGAGTGAGCCTGCACAGCTGGTGGAACCCCCCGGGAACTGGCACTTCTGGTCTTACTTGCACGTGCTGCTCTTCTTGAATGCTTGGCACAGCCTGGTCTTGTAGTGCATGGAGGTGATCTGGGAGCCATTGCTCAGCTGCTGCTGCCACTGCAGGTAAAGAGGAGGGAGTGCTGGATGTGATCTGTGTCCTTGCTGAACAAGCAGTTGAGGGATTTGCTCTCCTTGTTGACCAGTGCCATGCCACTGCCCCCTGAAGCCTCCTTGAGCTGGCAGCAGGGGGCCTGGCCACTGGTACCTGCTGTGTCTCTGCTGCCCCATTAGGGGTGATTGGGAACATGGGTGAGCAGCTACCTCAACTTGGAGCTGGGTGGGTGAGCACATGTAGGTTGCTGGACATGGCTCAGCAGTTAAGAGCACTAGCTGTTCTTCCAGAGGACCTCTGTGTGAATACCAAACTCCAAATAACAGCTCAAAAATACCTGTAAATCTAGCTGCAGGGAGTCTGTTACTCTCTTATGACCTCTGTGGATACCAAAGGCACACGGTACACAGACATACAAGAAGGCAAGAACCTAATAAAATTGAAATAATAAAAATTAAAACTTGATTAATGTTTTTCTCATTCTGGTTTGTTGTAGTCATAGAATAATTTATGTTTACCTTAAAAAAACTGGAAAGATATAATAAACAAGAAAATATACTAGAGAAATTGTTTCCTTAGAAAGAATGTAGTAAAATCGAAAACTTACAGTATAAATAGGCCAAATAGAGAAAAGTTGGTTGAGGTTGGGGAAATGTAGACTTAAGCAAAGAAATGCAGTCTGTAATGATCTGTTATGGACAGGCTATTAAGAACTCTGCATAATGGAACTCCTACGGGAATCAATGCAGTGAGGACATTGTGGCTAAATTCTGAAATATAAACCTTGGCTGAAGTCCAGAAATGACATGATAGGATTATAGTTGGGGGAATGACCTTCTCTGTAATCCCTGTCTGCGTTTTGTAAAGAATGCAAAAGAATATATAGGTATGCTATTATATTGAATGGGAATCAGTCACTTATCTTTAATAAACCATTGGTCTATGATTGTAACTTTGAGAGCAATTGCCTAGAATGACTTGGTCAGATGAAGCAGAGTAGCTCTTGAAAACATCACCAGAACCTTTAGAACAGGTGCCCCTTGTTGTTGTAATTCCCATCCATCCTGTTTTCTTTAGAAATGGACTCCTCATGTTAAGGGATACTATTATATTTGTGAGTTTCAGACTGATTCTTGACTCTGCACTAAGGTAAGCCTCCAGCTGTCATGTGTAATGTGACCTTTTCTTAGTTAAACCCCACTATGTCCCTGTTCACAATGCAGGCCAGATCTAACCCTCAGCATAAGCATCTAGGCACAGCTGGGTATCTCACAACGCCCTGGAACCTTCTGACTTCAGTTCAACTGCCATATAACTCACTTCATCTTACTCTGAGCATTTGTGAGGTCTGCTTCCTTTCTTTGTTATTTGTGCATGGAGCCTGGAAGGAAACAGCTTTTCTTATTACAGGTGGGCTTCTCCGGAGGTCTCTAAGCAACCAGACTTGGTCCTGACTTTCCTCTCTGCTGATTGGCCAGAAGGGGAAGATGATGAGCATTATGGGAAATCCTACATGTGTCAGTGTAGTCCTGTGGTGAGAAGTAAGGTTGCTCAGAGCAGACACACAACAGAAATGTGTGTGTACAGGTGCTTCCCAACACAAAAATGCCAACAGTTGCTTTGGAAAAGAGCACTCTCCTTGCCTGTCAGGTTTCAGGGGTGATGAACTGTATGTACCTGGCTTCTGAGCTTCTCAAATTCAGTCAGGCAGCTTCTCCCTCCCTGGAATGACTTCTACCTCAGACTGTCACAGCATTAGGAAGGTTGAGAAACACTGCCCGAGGGGGTCTTGTTTACTCAAGGATTCTTTACTTCGAACCCAGGCCCAAAGAGGGCCATCTCAACTCTGAATTTCATCAGATGTGCCTAATCTACATTGTCATCCTAGATGAGAGGTGACAGATCTGCTCCAACCTTAACTATAAGTAACACTGGAGCATGATCCTGAACACACAGAGATCAGTGGGGACACCAGAGCCCTGCATAGGTGCCAGGCTGCCTCAGACAATTAGCATGCCTACCTCGTGTACCCGTCCCTACAGGTCTCCAGAGACTTCTTTCTTTGATCGGAGGTGATCCAGTTCAACCTATACAGCACATAGGGCTGGAAGGTCAAAAGCCAACTGCAGGAGCTGGAGAGAGAGCTCAAAGGTTAAGACCATTTGGTGCTCTCCCACATGGTGTCTAACAACCAGGTATAATGGGATCTGTTGCCCTTGTCTGTCCTCTTCAGGAACTGCAATCATGTCTAGCACAGATGTACATTGGGAAAAACACCCATTCACATAAAACAAAAATAAATCTAAATAGAAAAAAAGTACACCAAATGCATGGTCAAGGCCAACAGCGTCTACAAAAAGCTATTTCCCAAAGTGACTCGAAAGGTCCTTATCTTTGTTGTGTGGTTATCACTGAGGCTGTATTGAAAAAAAAAAAAAACAGAGGCAGATAGCTCTGGGTTTCCTGATTTCTTTTAGACTCTCTTAATGAATGATTTTATTTCCTGAGAGTCTTTAGAGCAGGAAAGGTGCATTTCTCAATACTTCAGTCCTTATGACCAATTCATGAAAGTGTGTCTATAGAATACCATATTTTAGGGACAGCTAAATGCATGACAGCATGGATGCAATATGGATACTGATTCCACCATAAAGTGTGCATCCAGGGAGCAAACCTGGCAATCCACCCCCAAGACACAGGCAATCCCCTGTGTCACCCTGGTGGGCTGGGAGGTCATTATGTAGCACAGGCTGCCTGGAACATGCAGAGAATCATCTCTAAGAGTGAGTACTAGGGTTACAGGAGTATGACAGCACACACGACAAAACAAACTGCTCCATGTGTGAAGAGTTAGAAATTACTTTTTATTTTAATAATAAAGAATATGTTTTTAATGGGTCTTTAAATGGGGGAATCAATGGTAGCCTCAGCAAATTTTGAAAATCAATAACAAGAACAAATAACAACAAAATAACAAATCCATAACCAAATCAATTAAGATAAAGAACCTAAACCAAAAATCAAACACAAAATTAAGCTATGTAGAATTCTCTCACTGCAGACTGAGCAGCACAGACCTGGAGCCTGTGCCTGGCCTTGGACAGATGGTAGGTAGCAAGGCAGTCAACGATTGCAACAGCCTTTTCAAGAAGAGCATAGCCATGCCTCTTTGGGGCTTTGTAAGTCAGTTTATACCAAGTTCAAGGATAAAAACATTACAGGTTTGGGCTCAAACACTGTTGAATTCACTTGAGTCATCTTCACTAAAGTATCCTTGATGGTCCATCAGGACAAGCACTGATTTATACCCGCACTCCTCCTGGATGCCCAGCAGCTCTGGATATGCTTCAGCACTTCTTCAAAGCCCTCTCCTGTAGCTAGAGTTTTCCTGCCTGGCCCACAGTCAGGGCAAGTCTTTGTCACCCACCAGTCCCACAGCCACTCAGACCAGACCAAGTCAACACAGAGACTTATATTGCTTACAAACTGTATGGCCGTGGCAGGCTTCTTGCTAACTGTTCTTACAGCTTAAATTAATCCATTTCTATAAATCTATACCTTGCCACGTGGCTCGTGGCTTATCGGCATCTTCACATGCTGTTTGCCATCTTGGCGGCTGGCAGTGTCTGACTCAGCCTTCCACTTCCCAGCTTTATTCTCCTCCTTGTCCTGCCTATACTTCCTCCTGCCTGACTACTGGCCAATCAGTGTTGTATTTACCAACCAATCAGAGCAACACATTTGCCATACAGAACATCCCACAGCACTCTCCTGTTCATCCTTAGCAAGAGTGGGATCCCAAACACCTCTATGTGCAAACACACCTTAAAGATCTACCTGGGCCAAGGCTTTACCTCAGCTGCAATCTTTCCATTCCAAAGAGATAAATCTTCTGAAAGTTCATCTTCCTAATATGCACTAATACTTTTGTAGCACACAGTTTCTAGCAGCCTGAGTCTCCCTGGTGTTTTGTTCCTGGACACCACAGCGTTTTCATTTTTCTTAGGCATCCTGCACAGAGTCATGCATGTCTGGATATAGTGTCACGTCCTCAGCTCTGAACTGCATGCTGATCCTCATGCACTTAATGCTTTGTCCATTCACAATTCTCTACATTTTGGTTTATACTAACTCCTGTTCCATGTATTAGAAACATACACCTTCAAAGATAGCATCAGGTCCTCTCTTTATGAAACATGCTTGCATGCACACCTCCTCATCCCCAAATTATATCATTTCCAGTCACCTTTAGGCTTAAGATAAGCCCAGTAATCCATTATGATTCTCTCTGTTGGGAATCAGGGCTACATGGTGAATAAATTGTAGGTCCTGAGATCTATCTTCATCCAATATTCAGAAAGTGAGAATTGTTCCAAAAATTCAGGCTTATGATAGATGCAGTTATGATAAATATAGGTCATCTGGGGTCATGCCTGAATCTCATCAGCTGCAGGCACAACACTGGCAGCACACTCAGGCCATGCTCCCTGCAGGTCATGATGCTGTACTGTCTAGTTTTTCTACTGTCACATGATTGCACTTGTGATTCCCATACATCTTTCCTTTATACTCAAAGGATCTCATCCTAAAGCAGGGGCTGGAAGTCCACCTCCCTGAACTGGATATAGGGTGCCATTCCGTCTTTGGAATGGCACGTTCTATACACATGCCATTCAGATGATGTTCACATGATCCATGAACACCTGACACAGCTCTTGAGCATCAGAACATTATCTGAGCTTTCTCAACCAAATGACTGCTAGGCCCTATCAATGATAAGGGCTTATTCAGAGTACTCTCTGAGACACTAAGGGATGTTTTCTGATGAATTACCGCCCTCTGCTGGTATAATATACACAGACTTGGCTAGCTGATCTGTGAACAAGTTCTACAGAAGGATGTACCTGCAATGTGTTGGCTACTATGAGATTGTTTCAATCAACATTTGCCTGTGTGATTATTCAAGACCCACAACTCCATAAGGGTCATTGAGTGTCCACAAAGGTCAAAGGTGACTCTGACACCTTCTACAGAACCTTTTCAGGTCTGATCCCTTCAGTCCAGATGTGAAACTGAGAATCCCCATTGGTCCTCCTAATGGGAGATCAAATAACTACTACATGGAAAGAGGGACTGTGGTCACATCTGTGGGGACTATCTCCAGCAGTGCTTCAGCATGTCATGGAGTTGGTCTGATTCAGCACTGCACTGGAGGGAGAATACTATGCTTTTGGGTGTGGTCTGTCTGGATAACAGCATGACATCAATAAAGTCTTCCAAGATGATTTCCTGCCACAAATGGAGAGCTGAGAAATCAGTCAGCTTGTCAAAGTCCTTGACCATAAACTGACATAGTGAGTTTTGTATTCCAACATCTCCTCCCTCCATGGTGTTGTATTCCTCACTGGGGCCACTTGCTGGTGGATGTCAGGGTTCTGAGTAATTATTTTGTCAGGTTTTCTGTGTCTCAGTCTTATTTTGATGCTTTCCTTTCTTCAGGAGTACTGAGCCAACAGACACATGGATCAGACTGGGTCTGGATGACCTGCAGGTCAGGTGGTTTTTGCTTCATGGTAAGTTCAGAGCTATGATGGGTTCTTCTTTTGAGGAGGCCTTGATCCTAGGGTGAACAATGCCATGCTTCAAGGTGTGTGCCTTCCTTTGGATTTCTTAGTTTCTCAAACAGTACTGTCAATAAGGAAAGGGAGTCAAGGCCTAGAAGCAGCCATCCAGGGTAAATGGCTGGGCACAATCAAGGCCTATTCACACACAGGAAATAAAATAATAAGGAGAAAGTGCATCATAATCCAGAATTTCCCAGAGATTGGGCTCAGCAGGTGGCTCCTGGTTTAACAGCTCCTTCTGAAGCAGGCTATCATCCTGGGCTGTGGCCTGTTCCAGCTCATGTGTCAGTTTCTCTGACCTAGGAGAGAAAGGCAGTTAGGACACAATCCTGCTGGGGACCTGCCATTGTCAGATATTAAACTGCTGCCTCCCACCACCTCAACTGTGCTGGAGAGTCAACAGGGATCTTTTGACTGAAGTCAGTGTTTGTACGCCCAAGGAATAAGAGTCACAGAGTAGCTGGGCCTAGAACTTTCCTCAGCCCTAAACCCCTGTCAGAATTTGACTGAGTAATGTTTGTTCTCTGTTCGACTAGAAAGAAAGGGTCTTTCTCCTACAGTCTGGGGACATCATTTTGTAAAAGTAACAACGTATTAATAACATACTCAACAGCACAGGAGTGATACTCATTATTCATGATGAATTACTGATACCACATCATTTTATTGATAGCCATATTGCAGCCTTGCAATCTGGACACTCAAACAAGGTCATGAAGATAGCTCAGGACTCATGCTCATGAGGCACCTTGAACATGACCAACATGCAAGACAGGATCAGTCAGTAATCCTAGAGCAGCATTTCCTGAGATGTGTGCCTGAGAACACTGGCCATGCATGGGCTCTGTGATCAAACAGAAACTTGTGGTTTTCTTAGGACCAGAGCTAGGAATCTGCATCCTGACTCTTTGACAGTCTGTTACAGAACACTCCCAAAAAGGTTCTGATCTTCCCTGCAGCTGAAGCAGTTGCCTGGGTTCATTCTGGAAAGTCCTTAACCTATTCAATCCAGAGAACACTTGTCCCAGCAAATGGGAAAATGCTGCACAGAGCAGTATTCAAAGGTAGGAATCTCTTTTCTACAGGGGATGTTCCTAAGTGAAAATGTAATTTCAGCAAGGCCTGGTGATGCACAACTTTGAATTCCATCATGCGGAGGCAGAAGCAGGCAGATTCTCTGAGTATAAGGAAAGCCTCCTCAGACCATACCAGAGCAAACAGGGGGAAGAAAGGACACAATTGCTCAGACACACTGAGTATTAAACATATTGATTCCTGGACAGAATTGTTTGTTAACTCCACCTGAACAATACTCTGAAGTGTTCTTGCCCTGCTTGTAGCTGGGAGCCATGCATGTGAGCAGGAGCCCATAAATGACAGTGATCCCAGGTATAAGGAACCCACTTGGCTCCACCTGCTTCCCCCAGCCTGGGTTCCTACCTTATTTGGGAGACCTCAAAGTGATGCTGCAGCTTTTCTGCCAAGTCCTTTTCCTGGGTGATCATCTCTTTCCGCTTCAGCAGGACCTGCAGGCTTCCCTCCAATCTTTCAAATTCCTGTTCAGTAGAACATCATGTTCTTAGTGGAGAGTTGTCTACAGGCATGCACACAGTGTCATACACATGAAGCACATGCAAAGGATCAAAACAGCTTACTGGTAGGTGAGGCGAGCCAAAAGAGCTTATACTACACTCATAGAAAAAAGAAGTGAGCAGAATACAACATCATGCAAGATGAACAGATGAGCAGACGAAGCACACCAGCACTTTCAGAAGAGTCTCACAACTCTGACATCATTCCTTGAGGATTAATACTACTGTGGGGAGTGTGCTCTGTTTGGCCAGATTCTGTTGAGATGGCTAGAGAATTTTACTTCACAAGCAGCAAAGCACCCACCCCGGCACTCAGCTTGTCAAAAGCCCCCATCTGTTCAGCCAATCAAATCCAGATTGTATGCTCCACAATGGTAGAGCTCTCAAGGAGCACTCACAGAAAGTAGGGTTCATGAGCTGCTACTCGGGCTTATGCCAGTGTGAACCAATAGTCGGTCAAAGGGAAGAGAACACATTGGGATTCATGAAGAAAGGAGAAGGCCACATGCCACCCAAATCTATGACTGTGAGGAGGACTCATTTGGCATTTACATGGGATACTCCTCCTTGTAAGCTGCTTCCCCTCTGTGATCTCACATGACCCCTGCCAAGCACATGAGACTCAGGACCCACAATTCACTCATTCAAAGCTCTGTGCATAGCATCCTACCTATCATAATGACATTTAGGTGTGATATGTTATTGGCCCATTTCCCTCATTGGACCACAGTTTCAAGCAGAGCAGCAGCCATGGCTTGCCAATAATTTAGTTTCTCAGAAGAGGCTAACTTCCCAGAAGTACTTGTGCATGGACACTGAAGTGAACACCTCAGATGGCATGAGGTGGGTGGCTGGATGGGAGCATGGATGAGTAAGGTGATGGGTGAAAGCACAGGAGGGTGGATGGGCAGACAGAGAATCCAATGGGCAAACGGTGCCAGACCTTAGCCTGACCCACCTACCTGCACCTACCTGTTGTTGCTGGTCTCTTCCTCTTGGTCCTCACACATCGATTTCAATGCCTCCAAGTGGTGCTTCAGCAGGACCCAATCCTCTGTCCGATTCTTCTTCTCCTGCCTCAGCATGGCTACCTGCTCCTTTAGCTGAGTATGTTCCATTAGGACCTGGCTGTGCAGACCACTGGAA
Organism: Peromyscus eremicus; assembly: GCF_949786415.1. Lineage (NCBI taxonomy): Eukaryota > Metazoa > Chordata > Mammalia > Rodentia > Cricetidae > Peromyscus > Peromyscus eremicus. The sequence goes on from NC_081425.1 coordinate 83,313,205, forward strand.
AAGACCCTCTGTGTAGTAACGCCCTGCCAGTCTCCTCCTGCCACCCCTGCCTCCAGGAATCATCACAACAAATGAACCCAGGTTCTCAGGAAGATGTAGCCAAGAGCCCAAAATAGCCATGACAGCTACACTCAAAAGGCCAAATAAGAGAGCAGCTAATTTAAAAAAAAAATCGAAATACTTCAGAAAACCCCCACACCAATAGGGATCCATGTCCTTTCAAAGGAAAGAGGAGTCCCTCAACTGTCCTGAACATCAGCAAGTAGTGGACAAATACCCTCTGAGGGAGGACAGGAGACCTAAGGGGAATTTATTCTATCTACAGGTTCCACAGGAACCAGATCTGTAAAGCCTGGGCCTGAGCTCCAGATGCCCAGGGCTGCCTGACATTCCCCTCATGGTGCAAATTGCTTTTCTTTCTTTTTTTTCTTTTTACTTTCCTTTTCCTTTCTTCCTTCCTCTCTTTTTTTCGTTTTGTTTGTTTGTTTTTTGAGACAGGGTTTCTCTGTATAATAGTCCTCTTTGTCCTGGAACCCTCTGTAGACCAGACTGGCCTTGAGATCACAGAGATCTGTCTACTCTGCCTCCAGAGTACTGGAATGGCACCACCACAGCTCAGTTTGCTCCTCTACCTAGAGGCGCCCGAGGCTCCAAGACAATGGTGGGAGGAGTGAATAGTCTCTTTCATACTTAGCAAAACTAAGTGCAAGAGACACAAGTCAAAGAGATGCTTGCTAAGGTGCAAAAACGTTAGAACCAGAGCTGTGGACTCTCCAGTCTAGAGACAAAGAAAGGCAGAGATGGCCACTCAACAACTATTAGGGTCCATGCCAACAGGCGTTTACCGATAGAAGACTGTCAGATTGGCAAGCTCATCCACCTTCTCTGAAGCCTCGGTGTTCTCATTCTGCAATCTCTGTGGGTCAGTCATGACCTCCTCGTGCTCCAACTTCAGATCTTCATACCAAGTATTTGGCCTGTGACAGGGCATGGCACCAGGAACAAAGAACTTTATGAATATAGGCCTCAAGGATCATGTGAACACAAGCTGTTGTCCTGATCTACCACAACACAGTGGAGGTCTCAGTCTGGCTACTATGTACTGAAACTCCCTGGTGCTTAATTAACTTGTAAACCTGGCCCAGGCCAACAGAGACTGGGTGTTCAGGTGGAGGGTGTCCTTGCTGCATGAGCCCACTCAGTAGGCCTGGAGAGGCAGTCTAGCTCTCTGTTCCCAGGAGTCTATCCTACAGGTCGTGGCCCACAAGAAACCTACAATGATGTTTCTCTTGTTTCAGGACAAGGATTCTTGATCAGGGGTCATTACTACCACACAGACGGACAGAGCACATAATTCTGGAGATGAGACCCAACATCAGGACAGCTATAAAAACTCCCCAAGGAATTCCTATTTGTCATCAAGGTAAGCACATAGGACAAGAGCAGAACTGCTTAAAGTGAGGCTCACAAATCTCTTATCAGCACTGGCATCACCTGGAAAGTGTGAGACAGGCAAATCATCAGGCCCACCACAGACGCCTGGTTCCCAGAGTCTGGAGGGACACACAAACACGCAAATGCATGTAAACACACAGACACAGACACAGACACAGACAGACAGACAGACAGACACACACACGTGCATGCTCACACAATGCAGCCATGCTTATAGGAGAGAGAGAGACAGAGAGAGACAGAGACAGAGAGAGAGAGAGAGAGAGAGAGAGAGAGAGAGAGAGAGAGAGATGCAGAGGCAGAGAGTTCGAGAAGGAGTGAAAGAGAGGAGAGCACACAGTGGGATACTGAAGAAATGCTTGGAGCAATACTGTCTAAGAGTATAACTTACAAGAAAACAGAGAAACAGTGATGAGCTCCAGACTTAAAGTCACTCATTGAAATGGACCAAGTTGGACCAGGTTGGTCCAGCTGCTGCCAGGATTTTCCAACATACAGTCACCTGCCAGACAAGTTCAAAGATTCACACAAACTCACAGCAGCTAGTATCTCAAATAAGCCATGTCATGGTCTTTTCAAATGCATTCTGGGAACTTACACATTACTGCCTCAATCCCTGAGTTGTGTGACTCAGACCACAGGCTTGGGTTTTCATTGGAGGAAGCAGAATATTTAGTATCCCCATCTCCCCCCCACCCAGGTTTCAGGTTCTCCCCCTATTTTGAGAGCCATTTAGGGACATGAAGTTGGGCACAGGGAAACCCTGAGGGCTCAAGCTCCTAGAATCCAAGATGTTAAAATGAAGATGAAGGTGATTTGCAGATGCAAGATTGACACCAGGAAGTTTGAAACAAGAGATACCTATTGTGCACGGGTCCTTTCCTGATGAAGAATAGTTGATCACGCAGCTCATTTCTCTCCCTTATCATCAGCTGCAGCTCCATGTTCAGCCTCTGCATCTCCTTCCTCATCCCTTTCTTGGTGAGGAGGGTTGGGTGGGATGAGGGCTCCATAGCAGCCTCTGTGGGTAGATGAACACAAGTGAACTTGCATAGTGACAAGGCATAGAGGATGGACAGACCACCCTGAGGCCCAAACAGAAAGATCACGTCTGCAACTCAGTGATAACCCAAATATTTTAGGCCAGGTGAAGATGTACCCTTTGTGGATCTCAGCTTTCCCATCACTCTGCAGAGATGTGGCTATGTAAGCAGCCAGGGGTTTCCTCTGTCTTCCTACACATGCTTCAGGGAACACAGAGATGGCTTCTTAGGGCCAATTCACAGCAGCACAGGATGCAACATGCATGGTAACACAGAGCCCTGAAGTCTGCCTGTGCTTTCAGAAGCCAGGAGAAGAATAACACTGCACAAGCACTCAGGTGCTGTGGACAGTCCAGATCTCCTGCCTGGTCACTCCAGGACCATGGCTGGGATTGAAATGTCATGCACAGACACAACATGCTTAACAGACTCACCAAGTCATCCCACTGCCAGCCCAGAATATGCAGAGCTTGTACAAAGGAGCCAATCGCTGTCCTGGTCCCACATCTCTACAGTTGTTTGACTGCACTAGAGAACTACCTGCCATCCTCAACTGCTGATTCAGGACCCTAAGGGACCACTGTCAGGGAGAGGTGGTCAGAGGAGTCTGCTGGACAGCCTGCCGACATGATGTCTTGGCCAGAAGCACTTTTCTCTCCAGGCAACTAGTGTCGACAGCCACTGCACCTAAAGGAAACTCTCGAAGCTGAAGTGCAGTGAGGCCTGGCCTCAGCTGGGGACACATTAGTCCCTCTGACTCCTGCTTGTCTCCTTCTGTCCCCACATTACAACCCCAAGACCCAGGAAAGGTAAAAGATAGGCATGCCCAGCACAACAACCTTGGCCTTGCTAGATCCTGGCTTAGAGGAGGCACACACTAATGTTCTGGACCCTGGACTTTCAGGAATTATGAGAAGCAGGGATGCCCATTTGCTTCTCAGAGGCTCCAGCTCCTCTGTCCCATTACTGGAAGGCCCATTTCCAGCCCACCTCCTCCAGGAACCTCCCATCTCCTGCCCAGCACTCACTGTGCCCTCCCCAGAAACCTTTTTTGGTTCTTGTTTTCCTCTGAGACTCAAGGTCAGCTTCCTTCTACCTCTCTCTGTTCTCTGGATGTTCTCCATTCTCTCTCTCAAGGAGACTCCTCAGTCTTACCAGCAGCATGTCTATGCTCTACCCTGTAGGCTGAAGAAATGCCCTGAGGCAGTTTGATGTCGCTACAACACTGGTGACATCACAGGGGATGCCAAGAGCTCTCCAGGATACAACAGAATGCCCAGAGAAGGGACTGCTGATGTCATGGGGAACAGCCTTTGCCACCCTGCTAATTGGTTCTCCCTTAACTGACCAGAAGCCCTGGTTCACTTTCTAGGAGCCTCTCTTGGAACATAGAAGAAGCCATTCAGCATCTCCTCCTTCCAAAGCCAGAGTTAGTTCTCTTAGCTTCATTGGAAGTCCCAAAGTACATCCCATGTTGGGAACTTAGCTATACTATCCAAACACTGCCCAGGAGTGTCTCATTCCTTCTTCAATATCCCTCTATTCATCAATATGAGCAATTAAATACTATTGAACCACAGATGATACCCCAACTCTTTTCATTCAGAGTTCAAATTAGGATGGAATTCAGACACTTATGTTCCTATGAGTACCTTAGTATACTGCCCAATGCCCAGATTTGTTACAAGACTGGGTGTAGACAAGCAATGTGTTGCTGTCACTAAGAGGTCCTGCCCAGGACCTCTGTTCATAAGAGACTTTAGAGGAACCACCCCTCTTCTTCCTCAAGACTGCTAATGATGGTGTACAGTTCAAGAGTCTAAGGCTCTATGCCGGGACTCTGATTCGACAGGAAGGAAGCAGGATGTAGATGCATTCTAGTTTGATGCCAAAGACAACTCCAGAACAGAGAGGCAAAGTGCCAAACTAACCCCAACACACAGTGAGATCTAACCCTGGACTAGAGTGCTCCACACAGAGACAGGGGACATTTCCTAGTAGAGTGGCGGACAGAGGCTGTACCCAGGCTGCAAAGGTGTCATTGGTGGATGCCAGGTTTCAGTCCTGGTGTCTGACATGTATACTCTGGCTTGTGCATGGGCTTCTCCCATTCTAACCCTCCTCACTTTTCTTTCACTTCACTTTGATGATGTTTTGAAGACAGGGTCTCACGGTGTAGACTTGTCTGACCTGGAACTTGCTACGTAGAAGAGGCTGCCCTGAGCTCACAGAAATCTGCATGCCTCTGCCTCCTGAGTCCTGGGATAAAAGGCATCCATCACAAGGCCTGGATTTCCCATTACCTTCTCTCTCTCTCCATCTTCCACCTTTGTCCCCCCATTTTCTGTCCTACTTGGCTCTTAAAATGATGTTCAGTGCCTCACTAGGAAGCAGGACCACAGAACACCCTACTGCTACATCTGGAGGCTCTTCCACTGTCTACCTTCTGTCAATCTTGGACAACATGTAGGTTGTTAGTCAATGTGGCCAAGTACAGTTTCAAGGACTAAAAGATCTCCACTGGCTCAGGGTCCATATTTTCTTTTTGGAACTGAAGAACTGTCTGCACTGAAAGGAGCTCACAGAATGGGGAGAGGGAGGGCAGGATGCCTTAGCTGGGCTCTGAAGACAAATAATCCATTCATCCTTTAAGCTATAGGTCATCTACACTGCAAACCTACCACATACTCAGTCTTTCTTGCCCAAAGTAAGCAGCATCAAAGAGATGGTCAGTTATCTTCTCAAAGGAGGCCAGCATCAACACACTCTCCTTCATCTTGGCCAGGCCAAACCTGGTAATACCCAGGACTTCACCCTGTGCCAGGGAAGATCGTCAGATGAGTCTCAAGCCACTCCAGGAAGTTCAAAACAAAGCAGAAGACATTATCCCAACACCAGAAAAAACAGGAACAGCCAGGCAGCTTTTCATGGCACCACTAAAGGCAGATGGTTCTCAGTGCAACTTCATAGCCATTGGGGCTTGATGATCCCAAGGACAAGGAGCCTGTCACTTGTCAGTTGTACCCAGATGCTGTGCCACACAGAATTAAAAACCTGAGTTTTAAAAGGGGGGTTGCTTCTCCTTTCCTATGATCATTAAGCTGATACTAGAAACAATTTAGCTAATTCCAGTCAAGGAAATGAGCCAAAAGTGCAACAGACCCACACAGGACCGCCACTGTCAATATCTTAATCACGTGAGGGAGGACTTCGTGAAGCCTCCCCTGAGGATTTATAGTCAGGTAGTGGTTATTTTTTGGGGAGTGGAGACAGACATATTCTTCAATGGTGTAAACACTGGTGAGGTATCCATGGTCCAGTAAAGAACCTGTCTCTAACATCTGCTGTTGTAATCAGCCCTAATGACATTCATTGGGTCATTTAAAAAAGGCATGAAGATAGAAGGACTAGGAGGAAGAAGAAGGGGAAAAGGGGGCGTGGGAAGTGCACAAGAGAGGGTAACAGGGGTGAATATGACCAAAGTATGTCAGGATATACATGCACAAAAGGCTATAATGGAATCCATGTTATGCACAATTAATATATGCTAACAGAAGCATTTGAGAAAACAAAATCAATGGCTCATGAGGAAATAAGGTTGACCTCTGGCCTCCACATAAATGGAGGGGCACCCACATGATTATGTACCCACATGTACATACAACAAATAGATATAAACCTGAATTGCAGATCCAGTGAAATACCATATAACCTTAAAAAAAAAGTCAAAGTAGAAGACATACTTGCAGACACCGTCTCCTTCAGGTCTGCCATGGCCTCACTTGGTGTAGTTTATTTTTGGTGCTGGAAATGAGCCCAGGGACTTAGGGATATTTACCATGACCTTGCTCTACATCTGAGCTACATTTCTGGTTTCTTAAAGTCCTCTACTTCAGTATAGGCTTATCAGGAAAGGGTCGTATAATCACAATGCTCTACTGTATGGGGAGGAAGCAAACACTCATAGCAGCTTCCTACTACACTCTCACCTGAGAACAAGGTAATTTACTCTGTGTGTGTGTGTGTGTGTGTGTGTGTGTGTGTGTGTGTGTGTGTGTGAGTGCTGATGGAGATCAAACACAGGGCCCATGCATGCTAATGCTAGGCAAGCACTCTTCCACTGAGCCCCCAGTCCTACTCTCTGGAAATGGCTACAGAAGCGGCACTGGAATGGGTTAGGGAACCATCACCTAAGTCCCCTGGGCATCCTAGTTTTGGTAATGGCCAGAATGGCTGTAGAATAAGACTCAGGACATGGACAAAAGCCATGTTCAAGCTTTCTCCTCCAATGACTGGTTGTGTTGAAATTCTCACATGGAGAATTTACTGAAACACCTGATCCCATCAGCAGACATGGCCTTTGGTGGTGACACCTACTTCTTGTCCAGGTCAGTCCTCACAGAAGTGTACTTTCTATGCTGTTTACACTCTCTGGCTGTTTGACAGACCGTGGGTTTCACGACCCCTGACAACCCGGAGCATCCCTTCTCTCACACCTTATAGGTCATCAGGTCGGAGAGCAGCATCACGTGCCTCCTGTCGATGCTCATGCCATGGTTGACCATCGTGTACTGGATCTCATTGATGATGGTTGTCCGGGCAGCCTCAATGCCCAGAGTTTTCTCCACCTAGGGAGAGCTAGGAGTGAGTGGAGGCAGTCCCTTCTGGGAGCTACCTCACTCCTACTTCTTCCCATTTGACAAGCACAAAACAAACACTGCTCTATTTGCCCAAGTTGATTGTTTTGTAATTGTTGGGGAAGCAAATGCCAGGGACAGGAAACTGCTGGATATTGGCTGAGGGTCCAGATGCAATGGTACCTCATACGTGTTATTGGAAGTGTTATGGCTGCCTTTCACACTATTGGTGGCCATGACTGCCTGCAGGTTGTCACCTTCTACCAGAAGCTTGAACTTCTCTATTCCCCTGTGCTTGTGGATATGGATGACAGCTCTGGACACCCCAGAATGCTCTATACCACCACCTGCATTCGACACAGAATCCTTAAGATGCTGCAGCCTCTAGGTCCCTACTGAGAGGTTCAGAAACAGGGCTGAAGAATTGGCTGGTAACTAATTCATGCCATTCTCAGCCCATTTATCACCAGTGGTGTGTGTACTCCAGGAGTGCCTAGGTACTGCTTGGGTTAGGTGAAAGATGGTTCAGAGGACTGTGCCCCAATCTACAGTCAGCTTGGAGAAGGAGTAGAAAAGAGACTAACTGATAGAGGTGCAGTCTCAGAGCCAAGGATAAGAGAAGAAAGGCCTTTGTGCAGCTGGGGCTTTTTGATTGCCTTAGCTCATGAAACTTTAGTGATTAGAAATGTGATATCCTGATGAAATGTTCTCGAATTTTCTGTAAATGTAGGATTGAAGGATTGTGATCTGCAGAGCCAGAGCCTGGCACCTCACAGACTACATATTCTCCCCTCCTCTGTCCCTCCCCCCAGCCCCTGATCCTGAAGCAGCAGTCTGTGATCCAGGACTATCCTGGCAGTACCTGCCTCTAAGAGCTGGACCAGAGCAACAGCGCCCTCACCATGGCCCTTGTGGCTCCAAAGGTGAGCTAAGCCCTCAGGTTGGCTGTCTGTGTGCTCTGCCAGGGGCTTGGCTCTAGACTGTCTTTGGTAGTTGTAACTCACTGGTGTTTAGGAAGTGGTCTCCTGTGCCAATACGTTACAGGCTACTTCCCACTTTCTCTTCTATCAGGTTCAGTGTAACTGGATTTATGCTGTGGTCTTTGATTTATTTGGACTTGAGTTTTGTGCATGGCGACAGATATGGATCTATTTGCAATCTTCTACATGTTGACATCCAGTTACGCCAGCACCATTTGTTGAACATGCTTTCTTTTTTCCATTGTACAGTTTTGGCTTCTTTGTCAAAAATCAGGTGTTTAAAGGTGTGCATATTTATGTCAGGGTCTTTAATTCGATTCCATTGGTCTACATTTCGGTTCTTATGCCAATACCAAGCTGTTTTTATTACTATAGCTCTATAGTAGAAATTGAGGTCCAGGATAGTGATGCCTCAGGAGGTTGCTTTATTGTACAGAATTGTTTTAGCTATCGTAGGTTTTTGTCTTTCCATATGATCTTTAGACCAACAGCTGTGGAGCCTGCATGGGACTGGACTAGGCCCTCTTCCACAAGCAAGATGGTTTTGTAGCTTGGTCTGCTTAAGGGGCTCCTGGCAGTAGGATCATGATCCATCTCTGGTGTATGAGCCGGCTTTTTGGAGCCCACTACCTATGGCTATGGTGGGACACCTTGCACAGCCTTGATGCAGGGGGAGAGGCTTGGACCTCTCTCAACTGAATGTACCAGGCTTTGCTGACTCTCCATGGGAGACCTTACATATTTGGAGGTGGAAATGGAGGGGTTTTTTTTGGGAGGGGGTAGGGTGGAGCAAGAGGAGGAAAGAGAGGGGGATCTGTGGATGGTATGTAAAATTAATTTAAAAAATTCTTAATAAAGAGTTAAAATAAAGAAAAAATAAAATTAAATTTAAAAAAGCTGAAAATTTTCAATAATAGATTTAGTGAAGTAACAATCTATTTTCTTTGGCAGGTGGATTTTGGTTTCCAATGCGCTTCATTCACAAAATATTGATTTTGTTTTTTTCATTTGATGTATTTATTTAATTATTTATTTGCTTATTTATTTGCTTATTTATTTGCTTGCTTATTTATTTATTTGTTTATTTATTTGTTTATTTATTTGTTTATTTATTTATTTATTTATTTATTTATTTATTTATTTATTTATTTATTTATTTATTTATTTATTTATTTATTTATTTATTTGTCTTGAGACAAGAAAGTGTGGCATTTCACTGTCGTTTTGAGAAACCCTCCAGAAAATGGGTGGGGTTTTTTTTTGAGGGGGGGGCGGAATCAGCGCGCCCTAGTGCATTTCATGCAGGAGCCGCTGGATGGCGGTGTAGCGGGAGGTCGCAAAGCAGCAGGTGCGAAGCCTCTCTGGACAGACCCCATGGCAGAAGAGGAAGCGGCACGTGCGGTGCTCTACGGTGGCCGAGGGACAGCGGCTGCTCTCTGAGCCCTAAATCCAGAAGCGCCCGGGAAGTTGCAGCGACAGTGGTTTCTGTAGTCGGAGCCTGGAGAAGGGCACTCGGCAGCCGGCACCATGGTGAAGGAGCAGTTCCGGGAGACGGATGTAGCTAAGAAAATGTACAACGCGGCTGGGGGTGGAGGCTGGGTTCCCGGGTCCCAGAGGGTTCCAGGTGAGGGACAGTTGTGAAGGGAGAGAAGAGAGAAGTTCCAGGATGGGATTTCAGATCTTACCGGGTCCCTGAACTGCGGCGGAGAAAGTGGGAAGGACCGAGCAGTGTCAGAACGGGCGTCCTGAGCCAGGATGCCACCTCCCGAAGCCCCGCGCTGACTCCTCTCAGGAACTTTTCCCTGGCACGAGGAGACAGTGTGTGCTGACCCGAGGTTGTCAGCTAGAAAGTGGGTTCACAGCGGCTAGGCGGCAGGCTGAGATGCAAGCTGCTGTTCCGGGCCTTCTGCTTCAGAGCCTAGTTATTAAACAGTAGACCCTCCTTATGAGTTTTCTGTTTGTTGCTTTTGTGTTTTTGTTTTTGTTGTTTTTTTTAAAACATAGATCCGTTCATTTTTAAGGAACACGAGAGAGTACTTGTTTACCGCAAACCCACTAACAAGAGTTTTATTTAAAAAGAGAGAGAGAAGGAAGAGGAAGAGGAAAGGAAGAGGAGGAGGAAGAAGAGGAAGAAGGAGAAGGAGAAGGAGAAGGAGGAGGAGGAGGAGGAGGAGGAGGAGGAGGAGGAGGAGGAGGAGGAGGAGGAGGAGAAGGAGGAGGAGAAGGAGAAGGAGAAGAAGAAGAAGAAGAAGAAGAAGAAGAAGAAGAAGAAGAAGAAGAAGAAGAAGAAGAAGAAGAAGAAGAAGAAGAGCTCAAGACTGTGGAAAACACGTGAAAAGAAAGAGGGCAGGCTAGGAGGGGTCCGCTTTTTAAGGGCTAGCCTGCGCATGCGCACTTAGGTCCACGGGGGCTCCTCCACGAATGCGCATCGATTACATGCGCGGGAATTACGCGACCATGCATGGGTTTAAGCAGGACGTTTCCCGGAAAGCATGAGCGATCATTGGGGCGTGACTATAAGTACTGAGGTCAGTGTTGTGCACTAAAGATTCCACATGAATGCAGCGTTTGCTGCTGGTCTAGTGGAGAGTAGTCAAATCAGCCATGGTTGCAGCAAATGCAACAACACACAGACAGACGCACACGTAATAGTAAGTCCGGGCTCACCAGGCCTTTTTCAAAACGCTATTGGAAGGACAGGGTGGGCTGATAGAAGTGAAGCAGGGGACTTACACTATGAGAGTCTTGCAAGGAGAGTCAGACTTTTGAAGTATTTGACCAGGACAGAGTTTGAGTAAGATTCCTCGTTCTGGGAGGCCATGGCAGGGATCCAGACTGGAAATGATGATGGCCTGAACTGGGGGTGGGGGCCCGAGGATGGGTGTAGGGACATGGAGAGAAGGGGATTCAAAGAGGGTTAGTGTGTAAAGTCGAAAAAAGAGTAGAGATGGAGGTAAGAGAGAAATGAGATGGACATTGTTATGTGTGTGGTTGACATTCACTAGAACAGATGTCTAACCTGGGTGATCCCCAGCTGTTCTCAGTATCACCCTTCCCAGTACTTCACACCCACCCTATACACTTAAAATACTTTGTCTCACAGCAGCCCCAGGATACTGTTAGAATGCAGATGAGGTCAATTGTGATGGCACAGGCCCATAATCCCAGCACTTAGGCCAAGGCAGGAGGATTATAAGTTTGAGGCTAGTTGGAGCCACATAGCAAGACCCTTTATTTCAAAAGAAAACTAGATCTGTCTCTTGGATCTTCCAGTAGCTCTCTATTACACTGACACTTCATACTCTCATGATTCCCAAGTCTCACCCTCCCCGCCCCCCCGCAGGCCTTACTAGAGCCATCCTGTACCCTTAGCTAGCTGTCTGTGCCCCATTGTGCTGCTTGCATGTGGTTGCTTGACGATGCCCAGAGTGGGTGGACCCAGGGATCTGTCTTCTGCTTCCAATGTTCATTCTTCTAATTGCCTTATGTACGGCTCCTTTCCTACTTGGAATTCAGCTGGAAGGTCAGTTTTGTAGAGAAGCTTTCTGCGGAGACCCTATTGTGCCTCCAGACGACACCATTCTATGTCATTTTGATTCTCTACATCTTTTATGAACAGTTGTCACTCCATGGAACATTGGTTCCAACCCCCCAGCACTCATAAACAGATGCTAAACTAAGAGGATGTTAAGTCCTTTATGCAAAGTGGCACGGTATCTCTAGATAATCTATTTGGCCTTGTAAATTGTTTGACTGTGTTTTTGTCTGTTGGTTGGTTGGTTGGGTTTTTTAGAAAATAACGAAAGGAAGAAAGCCCGTACATGACCCAGTGCCCCTGGCAGGCTGTGTGTCACTCTTGGAGAACTGCTCTTCTAGTAAGTGGTTTCTAGACTTTGCAGTCCTCTGGCCTTTCAGTTTCCTGGCTTACCAGTGTCCTGTCCCGCTCTGACAGATCCTCAACTGTGGTCTGGCCTCTGTTCTCTTCCTACCATTTCTCAATGCTCTTCAAGATTTCCTACCCTATTTTCTCAGATGGTAGGGAGGTGTTCATGGCTGGAAGACGGGAGCTAAGGAAGGGTGTTTGGTGAGGGCCTCTACCCCTCTCTGTAGTTGGTGTCATCCCTGCTGAACCACAGATGCCTTCCATGCTCTGGGATCCTGATGGCAGTAGCTATTCAGATGCTTTTTTTCTAACTTTGTTTCTCTTCTAGATCCCCGGAGAAAATGTTTGTTAAAGTCAACTTAAGTATAACATTTCATTATTGAAACTTAAGATTCAGTGAATAAAATCCCCAGAAAATTTAGCAGGTAGAAACCATGATACATAATGACCATTTTTTATTTGTTTGTTTGTTTTTGAGTGAGGGTCTTTCTATGTCAGTGGTTCTCAAATTATGGGTCTTGACCCCCAGGGGTCGAATAACCCTTTCACAGAGGTCACCTGAGACCATCAGAAATCACAGATATTTACATTACAATTCATAACAATAGCATAATTACAGTTATGAAGTCGCAACAAAAATAATTTAATGGTTGGGGGTCACCCCAACATGAGGAACTGTATTAAAGGGACAAAGCATCAAGAAGGTTGAGAACCATTGCTCTATGTAGTCCTGGCTGTCCTGGAGCTTACTATGTAGACCAGGCTGGCCTGCTTCTGCCTCGAAAAGCAGGGATTAAAGGTGTGTAACACCATACCTGGCTCCATTCTTAGGAATTTTAGATCTCTAGTAATGTGCAGAGTTCTTAGTAAGTTAGTGATTCATAGCTTAACATTTTAAATATAATATATTTGTTAATTCTCTAAGAGTTCCATACATACATACAATATATTTTCATCATGTTCATACCCTACTCTCCCCTCTAAATCCCCTCAGATCCACTGCCTATCTCTTCCCAACTTCATGTTCTCTCTCTCTTTTAAATAACCCACCAGTCAAATTTATGCTGCCCATATCTCAAGGGTATGGGGTCTTCTGCTGGAACATGGTTAACCCACCAGGAGCCACACCCTTAAAGAGAACTGGCTCTCTCTTCCCTAAGCCATAAACTAGCAATGGCTCCTTAGCTAGGGTGGAGTGTCGTGAGCCCTTCCCCTCCTCCACAACATAACACTTACACTGATGAACTTAATTCAAAGGTAATATAAACTGATTAAGAAAAAATTGATTGTAATAAAAAGAAAACAAAATCAGTAGTTAGGTGCTTGCAAAAGGATTTCAGTTGACTATCTAGAACCCACATGTAGTCAAGGAGCCAGTGTGGTGGTATATATTTATAGTCCCAACTCTGGAGAAGTGGAGATTCGAAGAACCCTAGGGTTCGTGGCCAGCTCGCCCTAGGCAAGTCTCCACCACATAGCAAGTTTGAGACTGCGTGGGATCCTGTCTTCAGAAAAGCAAACATAGGGAAGGATAACTGTATCTAGAGTTCCTGCAGAGGTCTGCAGCTGGTTTGATTCCAGAGTGTTAGCACCTGGCTTTGATCTGCCTTTTTTGAGTGCTACCTTTTGTGTCCCATACCTTCTGTTTGAA